>NC_092873.1:99930210-100302710 GCF_028372415.1 Notamacropus eugenii
TCAAAGTGACTTGAATTAGAGAAGTGTCCAAAGGCACAAGGATGCTTTGTCAGTTTGGACATTCTCTCTCAAAGTTTAAAACATGCTTAAATTAGAATAACCCTAAATCAGTTTTAAAAAAATATTTCTGGAAAACCTGTATCTAAAATTCTTCTGTACCAAAGTACAGAACAGATTTTTTTCCTACACATAAATGTATGCATTATATCTAAATATATGAAAATAATAAACTCTTGTGTGTTGCAAAAAAAAGGAACACTACCTATTTAGCTCATTTTATGTAGTTCTTAACTTAAAGCCCATAAAACTATCTGAGAGGCAAGGAAAGGTGGAAAATATGAGAAAAGCTGAGGGAAAGGGATGGGAGGAGAGAGGAGGATATTATGAGAGAAAAATAGATGGGAAGAACTATCTCAGGAATAAGGATATACCAATTTACGATGTCTTGGGGCACAAGGGATCACATATTTTTGTTTCTGTTTTCCCTCGAGCCAGCACAGGTATTGGGTAACTCTCACATTCTCTAGATTTTAAATTGCTATTTGGTCTCTCATCTCCTGAGGGTCGTCTTTTAATTCTGGAGGGGGCATTCCCCAAAACTTAGGTTCTCTAGATGATGACTACCATAGATTTTCTTTTGCCCCACTCCTTTTCCTATTCCTGTAGAAGAGAAAACTAATCTTTTAGGTATTTAAAAAGGATTTATTATGAAGCCCTCCAGGGAACACTGACTAGTGTGGGAGGTTACAATGATAGATGAAGAGGTTAACAGTCCCCAGTTTACAAAAGTTCTTATATTTTAAATTCCTTCCCATTCCAATGCAACACACTTTAAGCTTCTATTACCATAAACAAGATGCTGCATAGTAAATATTATTGTATGTTTTATGCATTGTATCTATTATGAAATTATTATGTAAGATAAATAGAACACTGTCCTTTCCTTCAAGAAATTTATAATTTAGGGCATTCTGGCAAAATAGTGTAAACCTTATAATCACTTTCTTAACAGTTTTCCAGAAATGGTTTTATCAATTCATAGCTATACCTTTAGTGTATTATTGTAACTATATTATCTTAATGTGGTTATCAAAGCTACTAAAGGTTAAAATTATGCTAAGCCTTTCTAGGACATATCTCAACAGCCCCAAACATTGGCTATTCCCTATTTTTTGTCATATTTGCCAGTTTGCTTGGTGTAAGTGTAACCTAAAAGTTGTTTTGATTTACTATTCTCTTATTATACTTTAGAACAGTCTTTACTTAACTAATAGTTTTAGTTCTTTTGTAAGAACTGCTTGTTCATATCCTTTCACTACTTATACATTGGGTAAGCACTCAATCATATATGCATACATTACATATACACATACACCTACACACAATTATATAGGTGTATGTGTGTATGTATATTATTCTCTATACATGGTGAATATCAAACCCTATTAGAGATTTATTAAAAGGTTTTCCCCTTAATTAGCAACTTCAAATCAGTTGCATTGATTTTACTAGTGTAGAAGCTTTTCAATTTCATGTAATCAACATTATCTATTTTATCTTGTGAATTGCCGCTATTTCTTATTTGGATGAAATGTTCAGTGAGGACTAGCACTTCTGGTATGAGGAATAGCTAGGTCCTTTCCATAGCTTGTCATCCACCTTTGGTGTCCACATCTGCGGCTCCAAGAAGCTGTAGCACAACAGCTACACCCCAATAAACTGTCTCAGCAAGCATGTAAAACCTGGTTGAGAGTAACTAAAAGACCTCAAACCCATCAGTGAGTTAGGGAGATGTCTATCCCAAGCATGTGAAGACTTCCCCTGGTGTAATGGATGGATGGATGAGAACAATTTGTTCCAGTAGCCATGAAGGTGGCTGAAGCAGGTGCTGTGGAGCCCTTAGAATTCAGTCGGACATTGAAGATGCCAAAGTCATCCACTGCATCCCAGGCCGTTGTCAGTCATCCTGACTTTGTCTTCTACTGAACTTTGATGACTCGGATGACTTTGTGCAATTCTGTCTTGTTTAAATCTGATTCACTTGCAAGTTAAAACTACCCTGTGATATCACTGGCTGTCTTCCAAAACTAAGTAGGAACAACAATTTAACAGGGAAGAAATACATATACTATAGAAACATCTCAGAAGAGAACCTACAGAAACTTAGAAATACACATAGAAGAAAGGCAGTGTTCAAATTCCTTGCTAAATGTGAGTTCTTAAACATAAGCAAGTTCTATGTAGTAGGGAAAGGCAAACTGGACATAATAGAAATTCCTAATTTTATCTATAATTCTCTTTTTTTCCTTTATATATTGAAATGTTATAATAAAAAATAAAAAGAAAATAATAAATATATCACATAATAATAAGCAATAAATCAATTACGTAAACATAAACAATTATAAAAGAAAATAATGAATAACAATAATAAAGAGAAAACATTTTAAAAGTAGCTGATACAAGAGAGACTAAGATAAGTATAAAGGAAAGGTCGAGAAATTTGAGGAAGAGTTACTTTTAATTTGGGTGGAAGAGAGATATGTCAAGAAAGGCTTCATGGATGCAGATTAATGCTAGGCCCCTCTCAGAAGTAGAAGATTTGTACATTGTCATTAGTGAATTCCTGCCTCATGGTCTCTGTCTGAGTTTTTATATTTAATTATTATAATTTATATTTATATATAGATATATATTACAAAGTATTATATAAAACCATATAAATATAAAAATGGTGTGTAAATGTAAAAATATTATTATATAAGATATATAATATAAAATATATGTAAATATTATTTATTTATATTTCGTCATTATTATATTATTTTTTACACTCTATTTGAGGCCCAGGACTATAGAACTGGTTGACCAGAAGCACCTTTTCACACTTTTGGGATCTGTTTTCTCCATCTTCATTATGGCCTGTAGGAGTCCATGTCTACACAGGGACTTGTAACAAGTCAGATTGGCCATCTCAGATCACTTCCATCCACCCACTGGCTAAGGTTTGAATCAGTCCTTTCATGGCCTTCCAAACTCCTAGTGAAGAACGATTCTTCCCTATATGAGTCTCTGATCTGCCTCTCTGCCTCAGGATTTCAAGCCCAGGTGTCTCTCTCACTCTGTTGTATGATTGTGTGCTTTGGCCCCAGCAGAAACTGCTCATCTTCTCACTTCACCTAGTGTAGTATATAGGAAATTACACTAGGTTTAGAGGTGGAAAACATGCATTCGAACACTGACTGCCTCTTCCTAGCTATATGACATTGGACAAATGTCTTTAAGCTTTCTGAGGCTCACTACTTTTCTCATCTGTAGCAGAAAAGAGATTGTACTAGATGGCCTTTCCCTTACTTTCTAGTCCTAAATTGATGACCCAAATAGCCAAGTGAAATGCAAAGAAACAAAATGATCTGCTTGAATCCACCAAGGCACTAAGTATCAGAGTCACGATCTGCACAAAGATTGTGGACAAAATGGCCTCATAATCCAGTGCTCTTTCCACAGGAATCAAGTTTCCTCCCTATCCATATAATTATCTCAAGCTCTAATATTCTGTGATTTCAAGCTGTATTGCCTTGAGCAAGACTCTGGGACTCAGTTTTCTCATGTCAAAAATAAGGATGGGCAGCTAGGTGACTCAGTGGATAGAGTGCTAGCCCTAGAATCAGGAGGACCTGAGTTCAAATCTGACCTCAGATACTAGCTGTGTGATCCTGGGCAACTCACTTAACTCTGTTTGCCTCAGTTTCCTCATCTGTAAAATGAGTTGGAGAAGGATATGGCAAATCATTCCAGTATCTCTGCCGAGAAAACCCTAAATGGGGTCTGGAAGAGTTGGACACCACTAACAAACAAAAGGAGGGAAGTTGGATAGCTTCTAAAGTCCTTTCTACCTCTAAATCTATGACCCTCTGATCCTATGAGTATCTAATATTGCTAATTTCCAATATGTGATAAAAGATTCAGTTCTTCCTATATCTCTTTAAAATTCTCTTATTCTCTCTAAACTGTCATTTTTGTTTCCTTATTTATTTCTGTCCATCTTCTCCCTCTGCTTCATTCTCTCTCTAACTCTCTGTCTCTCTGTATGTCTTCTTTGTGTGTATCCCTCTCTGTTCCTGTCTCTCCGTCTGGCTCTCTGCTTCTTTCTTTTGTAGCTCTTTGTCTCTCTCCCTCAGTCTCTCTGTCTCTGTCACACCAATCACAACAAATTGACATGGACTGGGGGCTCCGTCAGGAACATTATCTGCCTGTTCAAACCAAAGGGGTTTTCTTTGTGCAACGCACAGCATTTCATCTTCAGAGAGGATCGATTCCCAGGCATCTATCTCTGCGTCTGCAGAAAACCTCTCCAAAGTGGCTGCCTTCCCACTCGACTCGAGCCCTTTTTTGCTCTAAATTGGCCGCACAAGCTTGGTGGCTTTCTTCTCGTTTCCCCCACTCCCTATCCCTACTGGTTGGGGGGAAGGGAGAAGTTGGGGGATATCTCCAACTCGCCAGGTGAGTGGGAAGGAAATGCTGACAAGGAGATTGAGATTAACAAAAATCCCTTTTCTGGAGGGAGCCCCGGCCCTGGGGCACTGGGAGTGAAGCTCCAGCCCCGTGGTACCCCGTGGTACTCGCCCTGCTTTGAGGGTTCCACTCGCTTCTCCTATGCTCAACACAGTGGTTATTTACGGAGTTATAAAGTGACCTTCACACCGTTCATCCTTCGAAACCGACTACTCGACAGACAACAGAGGCAGCTGGAGGAGACGAGGCTGATGGCGAGATGGGAGAATAGGGCCAGGAGATGGGGGGCAGTGGAGGAGACAGAACGCCCCCACTCCCTTCTTGCCCAGTCACACACACCCCTCCTCCCACACTACATACACAGTCGCTGCTTTCAATGCTGACCTTGAAAATGAGAAGAGAATTGCTTGAGTTTCAATACATCGCATAAACGTCTGAGCACTCTTGGAAAGAACAGGGGACAGAAATCATCCTCCTCTGGGGATGGCTGGCGGCAAGTTCAGGGCCTGCGTCTTCAGCGGAGCGCAGAGATTGGCCACAGGGAGACGCAGCTGAGCAGATGCCCCTGAGAAGTGCTGGGGGAAGTAAGGAGGACGGGATTCCTTCCACTCTTTCCCAGAGCCAAAAGGTCATTTTTTTTGGAGATCACAGTTTGCCGAGGAGAAGGGGCGAAGTATTCAGGTCGTTATTGCTTCCTTCCCTCTAACTCCTTTTCTAGGACAGCCACTGATGTCACCTTCTAGGTGGCAGTTTCTGCTCCCTGGGAACTCCCAGCCCGAAGTTCAGAGACACACATGTCAACTACACAGAGCAAAAACATAGAATTGAAGCTTAAAGAGACATTGAGGGGTTTGCATCATGGAATGGTTACAGAGGGAGGGTGTTTTTGAGATGAAGGAATTCAAAATTCTTGGTGTTAGAGGAGGAGGAGAATAAGACCCTCTTTACATATAATTTAGCAAGATCTAGTGGAAGTAGAAAGAGTGTGTATGTTTCTGAAAGCAGTATGGGAAAGGGAAAGCTCATTCACTCTAGAGTCAGAGGAAGTGGATTCAGGTCCCACTGTGCTACTTATTACTTGCCTGACTTCACCTAACCTCATTGATCCAGTTTCCTGAGCTATAAAACAAGGGGATGGACTAGCTGACTTCTGAGGTCTCTTCTAACTCTAGATCTATGATCCCACGTGGTATGTATGTTAATGTAAATACTCATATGAATGTGTTTATATATGCCAATAGACATAGGATAATGAATCATAGGACATATGTCTAAAGAATGACAGGCCCTAAAAACCAAAACAATGTGTGTGCTTTGAGTAGTGGCTTGCTTTTGGAAAAGGGCATCTGTTATTTTACGACATGCTAAAGCATAGTCACCAATAACTCTAATTCTATAAATAGAGACAAGTTCTGCAAACAGTGCAAAATAGAAAACGGTAACAGTAACAGTTAAAGGTTCTGTAAACAATCAAATAAGTACTTACAAGTTTTGTAAAAAGTAATGCAAACAGTGGATGGTCTTTCAAATAGTAAAATAAGCATTGACTAGCTTTGCAAATAGTAGCATAAATTGTGCTAAGCTTCGCAAGCTGAAACAGGTTCTGCAAATGGCAATAAACTATACGAATGTTAACAGAAAAAGTGATGATTCTTCAAATAATAACAGACTTTGCAAATTGTATGAAGACCTTCAAAAGAGTAACTGTGCTGGAAAGTTTAGGAGTGATGTTCCTGTGTATGTACAGGATAAAAATAGCTTTTGGTTGCGTGTTGGTCACTACAGTCATAGAGGTGACTACATGCCTATAGGGTTGCTATCCTGAGCATCCTCTTCAAGCAGAAGGACTCATATACACTCTCTGCTGGAACACTTTAGTAAATGTCCAATATCTCCAGCACTAGAGGGAATATATGTGAGGATGGGAGTGAGAAAACATCTCATTTTCACGTCCAATTCCCCACTTTAATTGAGTTTTGCTTAAAAGCTCCATGCAAGCACTTTTCTTGCCATTTTGCCATATTTGATTCTCACTAACATAAACACAAACTGCCTCTGAAGACAGATTGCAGCACTTGGAACTGTGAGGAAAATAGCAAGGATGAACCAATGAATTGGAGGAGGAACAGAACAGGTCCCAAAGCACCTGACCCCTGACCAACAATAGTTGGTGTTTCTATGACATACTGCGGCACTTTGCTCTAATCTGGGATATGCCAGGGAGCTAATTGTGAAGAGGGTGGGAGTGGGAGTGAAGCTGGAGTGTGGAGACCACTAACTAAGTAGTTTACTTCTTGGAGGGGCTGAATCTGCAAAGACTAGTGGAATGGCATGAGGTCATATCCATGGGAAAGATCATTAAAACTGTCCCTCATGATCATCCATTCCACCTTACAAAATGGGATCATCTTAGTGTGAAGACAGACTTGCTGGAAATCAGAATTGAACCAAGGTGAAATGGTGAAACTACAAAGTGAAACTACAAAGAAGTAGTGAGCAAAACATCACTGCAAAAGGAACTAATTTTCCTAATCTGATGAGATAATTCTTGACTTTAGGGAAAGCTTAGTCTGATGGGGGACCAAGAATGTAGATAATAAAATTCTATTAATCTATTTTAAGATTGCATTCATTTTTTAAAGCCAGGTTATTTCGGGAGGTGGAGCCAAGATGGTGGAGTGAGAGCAACTACTCACCTAAGCTCTTAGATAAACTCCATCAGATGCCTCTAAAGAGAGACCAAATTTTGGAGGTGCAGAATCCAATAGGAGACAGACTGG
Organism: Notamacropus eugenii; assembly: GCF_028372415.1. Classification (NCBI taxonomy): domain Eukaryota; kingdom Metazoa; phylum Chordata; class Mammalia; order Diprotodontia; family Macropodidae; genus Notamacropus; species Notamacropus eugenii. The sequence goes on from NC_092873.1 coordinate 99,937,506, forward strand.
GGCAGTTTCACAGTCTAGGACAGACTGGAGATCTATGGGAAGAATTTATTCCACAAGGGTGGAGGAGCATACAGTGCACAGCACAACGTCCCTGCCACAGCATGGCCCCAGCAGGAAAGCCCCTGAGTGTTCTGAGAAAGTGGAAGCACAGCGGGATAGCAGCTCAGGATCGAGAGTCAAGAGGAGCCAAGAAAGTGAGAGCTGGAGGAAGGAGGCTCAGGTATCTTCAGCAACTGCACGGGAGACTTTCACCCTTCAGATTAAATGTCTGTAAGTCACCTACTTGAACTTCCAGGAGTCAAATGGTGGAATGACCAGTAAATCGGTAAATGCTCTCTCCCCCTCCCCTTGTTGACTTTGAAAGAACCATAAAATATTTCCCCAGAAAAATCCTGGATCAGTGGGATCAACAGAAGGGGCAAACAGTCTCGCAGCACATGAGGCTAGAAAAATAGCAAAGGAATATTCCCTTTAAGTGGCTGAGGAACAGAAACTGAGGAACAGCTGGAGAATTGGGAGTATGAAGTCTCGCACTAGGACCTAGGTATGCCTAAGCACTCCAGAGGAAACAGAAAGACACTATAGCAGCCAGGATCACCAAGAGCTGAGCTGACCTTTGCTCTAGGTCAGCTGAGGAGATCTCCTTCCCCTATACTTAGCAAGCTAGTTCCAGAGCTAATCTGGGGAAACACAAACAGATTTCACTTGCCTTTGCTTTCTAACACTAGCCAGTTCAGCACCAAGTTCTTTAGAGTTTATCTGATAGAACCAGAGACCACAACACAGAAAGCCTCACTATCATGAGTAAGAAGCAAAGGAGGAAGGAAAAGATCATTGAATCTTTCTATGGGGACAAGGATCAAAACATGATTACCAAAGAGGTCAGTATTGAGATTATACTCCCATCTGAAACTTCAGAAGGGACTATGAAGTGCTTGCATGCACAGAGAGCACTCATAGAACAGCTGAAGAAGGAAATAGAGGAAAAAATAGCCAATGATTTTAAAAGTATGAAAAAAGAATTCACAAAAGAGAACAGCTCTATAAAAAGGAAAATAGAACAAATGGAAAAGAAAGCATAAAACCTACCTGGGAAAATTGGACCAATGGAAAAGGAAGCACAAAACCTAACTAGGAAAATTGGACAAATGAAGAGAAAGTACAAAAACTAACTGGAGAAAATAATTCCTTAAAAGGAATAATTGGACAGATGGAAAAGAAGATGCAAAAGTTAACTGAAGAAAACAATTTGATGAAATTAGAATTGGGCAAGTAGAAGCTAATGACTCTATGAGACACCAAGAATCAGTCAAACAACATCTACAGAATGAAAAGACAGAAGAAAATGTAAAATATCTAATTGGAAAAACAACTGACCTGGAAAATAGATTCAGGAGAGAAAAATCTAACAATTATTGGCTTGCCAGAAAGCCATGATGAAGAAAAGAGTCTGGACAATATCTTCCAAGAAATTATCAAGGAAAACTGCCCAGAAGTACTAGACCCAGAGGACAAAATAGTTATGGAAAGAATCCACTCTTCACCTCCTGAAAGGGACCCCAAAATAAAAACACCAAGAAGTATTGTTGCCAAATTCCAGAACTATTAAGCGAAGGAGAAAATGCTACAGGCAACTAGAAAGAAACCATTCAAATATCAAGGAGCTACAATCAGGATCACACAGGACCTTGCAGCTTCTACATTAAAAGATCGAAGGAATTGGAATATGATTGGAATATGATATTTAGCAAGGCAAAGGAGCTGAGACTACAACCAAGGATTAATTACCCATCAAAGTTCAGCATAACATTTCAGGCATGAGATGAACATTCAATGAAATAGGGGATTTCCAGACCTTCCTGATAAAAAAGTCAGAACTCAATAGAAAATTCAATTTTCAAACACAGGTCTCAAGAGAGGCATAAAATGGTAAACAGGGGAAAAGAAAACTTGTTACTCATTTTGGGCAAGCTGTTTACCTCCCTATAAGGGAAGATGATACTCTTTAATCTAGAGAATTGTATATCTAATATGAGATAAGAAAGGGATGTTCAGAGATAGAGGGAATGGGTAACAAGTAAATTATGCGATGATAAAAATGTGATTTAAGCACGCACAGGGATTGTAACAGGAGATGTGAAAAGGAAGAAGCAGAAAATGGTAGATTACATCACAGGAAGAAGTATAAAATTATATTACAGTAGAGAGAAAGAGGGGAGGGAGAGGAACATTGTTTGAGAGGTACTCTCATCCGATTTGGTTCAAGGAGGAAACAACAAACTTAATTAAGTATATAAATCTAACTAGCTCTATAGGCAGTAGGAGGGGAAGGGGAAAAGAAAGGGGAGGGGAGGCTAAAAGGGAGAGAAGAGGTTGTAAGGGTAAAGGGCAGTAAAAGGGAGAGGGTCTGAAAGAAGGAGGGGAAGACTGCAGAAGGTGGTAGTAAAAAATTAAAACTCTATTGTGGAGCGGAAGGGAGAAGGGAGAACTAAAAGCACAAGTGGTGGGAAAGAGGATGGAGGGAAAGACACAGATAGTAATCATAACTGTGAATGTTAATGGGATGAATTCTCCTGTAAAACGGAGATGGATAGCAGAATGGATTAAAAGCCATAATCCAACAATATATTGTTTACAAGAAACACATTTGAAATGGAGGGATACACACAGGGTAAAAGTTAAACGTGGGAGCAGAATATATTGTCCTTCAACTGATGTAAGAAAAGCAGGGGTAGCAATCCTAATCTCAGACAAAGGAAAAGCAGAAATAGATCTAATCAAAAGAGATAAGGAAGGAAACTATATCCTGCTAAAAGGCACCATAAATAATGAAGCAATATCATTACTAAACATGTATGCTCCAAGTGATATAGCATCCAGATTCTTAGAGGAGAGGTTGGAGGAGTTGAAGAAAGAAATAGACAGCAAAACTATACTAGTGGGGGACCTCAATCTCCTCTTCTCTGAACTTGATAAATCTAACCTCAAAATAAACAAGAAAGAGGTTAAGGCGACAAATAAAACTCTGGATAAGGCAGATATGATAGCTTTCTGGAGAAAATTGAATGGGAATAGAAAGGAATATACCTTTTTCTCCGTGGTACATGGCACATATACAAAAATTGACCATGTTCTAGAGAGTAAAAACCTCACAATCCAGTGCAGAAAGGCAGAGATAGTCAATGCATCCTTCTCAGATCATAATGCAATAAAAAGTATATGTAATAAAAGTCCATGGAAAGGTGATACTCACAGGAGATGAGCTTATAGAATGCTAGAGATTCTAAAAAGTAAAGGTGAGGAGGAGGAGGAAGGAGTACATTCTAAGCATGGTGGGTAACTTTTGCAAATGAGTGGAGGTGAGGAATGGAAGGTGAGGGATGTTATGTATAAGTAATAGTAAGGAGGACAGGACATAGAGTATGTGAAGGGAATAATGTTCAATAAGCCTTGAAGAATAGGTTGGTTGAAGCTAGACTGTGAAAGTATTTGAATGCTAAATGAAGGAGTTTCTATGTGATATTATAGGCAGGAAGTGACCACTGGATATCCTTGATCTGAGGAGTGAGCTGATAAGACCTATGCTTTAGGAACAGTGATGTGGCAGTTGTAAGAAATGTGGGGGAGCCAAGATGGCGGAGTAGAAAGATGCACATACACATAGCTCTGAACCCACAACCCATAGAATGGCTACAGGGAAGTAACTCACGGCGAATTCCGCACCCAGAGGCCACGGAACATTGGAGTGAGGGAGATTTCGGTTCCAGAGAGACCTGCAAACCTCTCGCGGGGGGTCTTTCGCGCTGCGGACTGGGCGCCGGGACTGGGAGCTGAGTGCAGCCCTGCAGCGGCCATGGCACCGAGAGGAAAAGATCCGAGCAGGCTTCACAGACAGGATCTCCAGCGGCCACGCGGGTCCCTCCACCCACAGAGGGATCTGCAAACCTCTCGCAAAAGGTCCGTCGCGCTGCAGACGCAAAGCCCAGCCCAGACCTGCTGCGGCCACGGCTGCGGCACCGAGAGAAACAGATCCGAGCAGGCTTCAGGGACGGGATCTCCAGCGGCCACACAAGTCCCTCCACCCACAGGTGACAGGGGTGGGTGAGAGAGTCTCTTTGGCGGGTCGAGAGGGGAGTGGGGTGCCCCCATAATTCAGGCCCCCCCGGGAGGTAGAAGCTGAGAGGCGGCTGCAGACAGGGGCTCCCCAAGTGGGCGGGAGCCTGAATCCATTGTGGAAGGTCTGTGCATAAACCCCCTGAGGGAACTGAGCCTGAGAGGCGGCCCTGCCCCGACCTCAGCACCAGAACATAATCTCATACTGAATAGCAGCCCTGCCCCCGCCAAAAGCCCTGAGTCTGGAAGCAGCATTTGAATCTCACACCCCAAACGCTGGCTGGGAAGATCAGGAGGCGAGGTGGGTGTGAGGAGAATATTCAGAGGTCAAGTCACTGGCTGGGAAAATGCCCAGAAAAGGGAAAAGAAATAAGACTATAGAAGGTTACTTTCTTGGCGAACAGGCATTTCCTCCCTTCCTTTCTGATGAGGAAGAACAATGCTTACCATCAGGCAAAGACACAGAAATCAAGGCTTCTGTGTCCCAGCCCACCCAATGGGCTCAGGCCATGGAAGAGCTCAAAAAGAATTTTGAAAATCAAGTTAGAGAGGTGGAGGAAAAGCTGAGAAGAGAAATGAGAGACATGAAGTCAAAGCATGAACAGCAGATCAGCTCCCTGCTAAGGGAGACCCAAAAAAATGTTGCAGAAATTAACACCTTGAAAACTAGCCTAACTCAATTGGCAAAAGAGGTTCAAAAAGCCAATGAGGAGAAGAATGCTTTCAAAAGCAGAATTAGCCAAATGGAAAAGGAGATTCAAAAGCTCACTGAAGAAAATAGTTCTTTCAAAATTAGAATGGCACAGATGGAGGCTAATGACTTTATGCAAAACCAAGAAATCACAGAACAAAGAGAGAAGAATGGAAAAATGGAAGATAATGTGAAATATCTCATTGGAAAAACAACAGACCTGGAAAATAGATCCAGGAGAGACAATTTAAAAATTATGGGACTACCTGAAAGCCATGATCAAAAGAAGAGCCTAGACATCATCTTTCATGAAATTATCAAGGAAAACTGCCCTGAGATTCTAGAACCACAAGGCAAAATAAATATTCAAGGAATCCACAGAACACCACCTGAAAGAGATCCAAAAAGAGAAACTCCTAGGAACATTGTGGCCAAATTCCAGAGTTCCCAGGTCAAGGAGAAAATACTGCAGGCAGCTAGAAAGAAACAATTCAAGTATTATGGAAATACAATCAGGATAACACAAGATCTAGCAGCCTCTACATTAAGGGATCGAAGGGCATGGAATAGGATATTCCAGAAGTCAAAGGAACTAGGACTAAAACCAAGAATCACCTACCCAGCAAAACTGAGTATAATACTTCAGGGGAAAAAATGGTCTTTCAATGAAATAGAGGATTTTCAAGTATTCTTGATGAAAAGACCAGAGCTGAAAAGAAAATTTGACTTTCAAACACAAGAATGAAGAGAACCATGAAAAGGTGAACAGCAAAGTGAAGTCATAAGGGACTTACTAAAGCTGAACTGTTTACATTCCTACATGGAAAGACAATATTTGTAACTCTTGAAACATTTCAGTATCTGGGTACTGGGTGGGATTACACATGCACACACGCTCACATACATAGAGACAGAGTGCACAGAGTGAATTGAATAGGATGGGATCATATCTTAAAAAAAAAAATGAAATCAAGCAGTGAGAGAGAAATATATTGGGAGGAGAAAGGGAGAAATTGAATGGGGCAAATTATCTCTCATAAAAGAGGCAATCAAAAGACTCATTAGTGGAGGGATAAAGAGGGGAGGTGAGAGAAAAACATGAAGTCTACTCTCATCACATTCCACTAAAGGAAAGAATAAAATGCACACTCATTTTGGTAGGAAAACCTATCTCACAATACAGGAAAGTGGGGGATAAGGGGACAAGCAGGGTGGGGGGGATGATAGAAGGGAGGGCATGAGGAGGAGAGTGCAATTCGAGGTCGACACTCATGGGGAGGGATAAGATCAAAAGAGAATAGAAGTAATGGGGGACAGGATAGGATGGAGGGAAATATAGTTAGTCCTATACAACACAACTATTATGGAAGTCATTTGCAAAACTACACAGATATGGCCTATATTGAATTGCTTGCCTTCCAAAGGGAAGGGGTGGGGAGGGAGGGAGGAAGAGAAGTTGGAACTCAAAGTGTTAGGATCAACTGTCGAGTAATGTTCTTGCCACTAGGAAATAAGAAATACAGGTAAAGGGGTATAGAAAGCTATCTGCCCCTACAGGACAAAAGAGAAGATGGAGACAAGGGCAGAGAGGGATGATAGAAGAGAGAGCAGATTGGTCATAGGCGCAATTAGAATGCTTGGTGTTTGGTGGGGGAGGGGATAAAAGGGGAGAAAATTTGTAACCCAAAATTTTGTGAAAATGAATGTTAAAAGTTAAATAAATAAATTTAATTATAAAAAAAAAAAAAAGAAATGTGGAATGAGATGGGGAGAGGTCAAGGAGATGAGTTAGGAAGTTCCTGCCTTATGCCAAACAAAGGCTGATAAAGGGTTAAACTAAGCTACTTGTGGTGTGAGTTAAATGCAAGAAGGGGATAGGTGCAAGGGATATTGTGGAAGTAGTACTCACAAAGTTTGGCAACTGATTGGAGATGTAGGTTGAAGAAGAGGGAAGAGTTGATGATAACTCCAAGGTTGTGAACCTGGGTGACTGAAATAAAGGTGACATCTTCAACAAACATAAAGGTGTTAGGGAGAAGAAAGGTTCTGAGGGAATCATAGAATCATAGACTTAGAGTCAAAAGAGACATTAGAAGACATCTTTTACATGTGTAAAGTAAACCCTTTCTTAACATATAAGAAAATGGAGGAAAGAAAAAGGGTTCTGTTTTAGTTATATTGAGTTTGAGATGTCTATAGAACATTCAGTTGGAGATGTCCAACAGGTGATTGTTGATGCTGAAATAGAATTCAGGAAAGAGACAATGGCTAGATACCTAGATCTGGGGATCATCTGCATAAGGATGACAGTGGGCAAGAGAGGGGACTGGAAAAGATTCAGTACATGGTATTCTATGTAGAGAGGGAATTCTTGGAGAAGGTTACCTTCTACCTTAGTAGGGAGCTGTGAACATCTTAAGAGCAGAATAAAAGTATTGAGCACCAAGGTTTCTAGGATAGGGGAACACTGGAAAGTTCTTACTTTAGCTTCCTTATCTATAAAAACCAAGGAGGGGAGGGGACAGAAATTGGGCTAAATGGTATTCAAAGTTAGTAAACAAGCATTTAGTAATTGCTTACTATGTGCCAAGCACTGAGTTAAGTGCTAGGGATTAAAAGAAAGATAAAATGCAGCCTCTACTGTCAAAGACCTCATATTCTAATGGGGAAAACAATACTTAAATAGCTATTTATACAACTGTGATGGCAAAGTAATATACCTGGAAAGATGTCTACAGAGTAGGTGAGAGGCAATCTCAATTTTGAATGCAGTAGCAGAGGCAAAAACTGGGAAAGGCCTCCTGCCAAAGCTGAGATTTGGGATAAGTATTGAAGAACTCAGTAATTAAGATGAGGAGTAAGAACCTTCCAGGCACAGGGCACAATCAGTGCAAAGGTATGGAGATGGGAACTGGATTGTCATGTGTAAGTAGAAAGATAGTAGAATATACAGAGGGAAATAAAATGTAAGAAGACTGGAAAAGTAAGAAAAGATCAGATTGTGAAGAACTTTAAATACCAAACAGAGCATTTTATATTTGATCTTGGAGGTAATAGGGAATTTTGGAACTTATTGAGTAGAGGGGAATGCTACAAAAATTGATTTGGCAGCTAAGTGGAAGGTGGACTAGAGGGGGGTGAAACTTTTGGCAGGCAGACATATCAGCAGGCTATTGCAGTAGTCCAGGATTGAACAGAGGAGGAACACAAGGTGAATCAGGGAGACCAGTTAGAAGGCTTCTGTAATAGCCCTGGTGGCTGTCTGAATGGAGAGAAAAGGATGCATAGATACTGAGGTGAGAGATGTTGTGAAGGTAGAAACGACATGCCATGGCATCCTATGTTCTGTGAATGTACAGAAACATGATCTATTTCATAGTTGTCACCAGAACTGTCCATACCTTCCCTCTCTGCCCCAGAAACACACAGAGATTGTTTCCTTTTTTTTTTTTTGTCTTTCATCCAGGTACATTTCACATCCCTGCACACACAGAAAAGGACAGACAGACCTGCCATCGCTGTCAGTCGCTGATTTAGCACCACAAAGTGCTCAGAAATCAAATAGAATCAGTATCCAAAACCCAAATGATGTGCTCTTTGTGATCTTTCAAAAGAAGCGTCTGTAATTTCCACTAAATAAGAGATCCTAATCTGAAGTTTTCCCCCTGCGATAGATCTCAGCAAAGCAGACAGAGAAATGAGAGATTCTATTAGGATTTCTAATGTGCTAGGGCTCTGGGCCAACAAAAGCCTCCATTGTGCCTCAAAGAACACTGAGTCATTGAGATTCTCTTTCTCAATCCCTTTTCTGGGGGATGGGGAGAAAGGGCTGATCATGGTGAGTGAGCTCCTTCCCCACCTCTGATATAAAGCATCCTTTCCTGCCTGAGTAGACTTGGCACACACCTCAGGAGGCAGGGCCTTGGCCAAAGGCTCAGAACATTGAGAGCCCCTCTTCAGGTGAAGGTGAAGACAGAGGCAGACTTCCCTGCGGTCACCCCAGCCTCTGCAAAACCCCATGGCCCTACTAGGGACCATTCCTTCGAAATTTCGGCCAATGCCCCTAGTTGCCTGCAAAAACCAAGAAGAAAAATTAAACAAAACATTCCCTGGTTTTTTTAGACCCATCTGGCTATTGGCTGACATTTTTCAGACCATGGGCTTTTTGAAGTATATTTATGTCCATGACTGGCCTGCGTATCTGCAATGAAATCTGTGTGTCTTGTATGTGTGTAAGTATATGTGTGCACCCCCTTCTCTAGTCACAGGTTTCCTCTTCCCTAGAAACGTGTATACTAGTGAGGCACAGGAAGATATGAAATGAGTTCTCATTGTGGTTGTTCAGTCATTTCAGTCGTGTCTGGTTCTTTGTGATCCCATTTGGGGTTTTCTTGGCAAAGATACTGGACTGGTTTCCTATTTTCTTCTCCAGCTCATTTTACAGATGAGGAAACTGAGGCAAGCAAGGTTAAGTGATTTGATCAGGGTCATACAGCTAGTAAGTGTCTGAGGCCAGAATTGAGATCAGGTCTTTCCAACTCCAGGCAAGGTATTCTATCCACTGTGCCACCTAGCTGCCCCTATAAAATACACACACACACACACACACACACACACACACACACCCCAACATATATATATATGTAGATATATATGTACACACATATACATACATACACACACTTACAGTAGGGTAAAGCCAAGTGGTCTTCTTCCCTGTGAGGTATACATGCATACATACACATGTATGTATCATATATGTGTATATATGTATATGTTTTGTATCTATATGAAGATCACAGACTCCAGGTTTACAATGTTGTACCTAGTTCAACCCCCTCATTTTACTGATGAAGAAACTGAAGTTCAAAGATGGGAAGTAACTTTTCCAAAGCCACATAGCTAGTTAATATCAGAATCAGGATTAGAACTCAGGTTTCCTGACCTTAAATTCTTTCCCTTACATAAAACAGAAAGTTATTGAAAGAAACCAAGTTCAAAGCACAAAGAGTGTGCTGAGTGTGGCTTTCTTGGAAGGGCTCTAAGAAGATGATTTTTTTTTTTCTGGTGGTGAGACAATAGGGTAAAGGCAAATGAAAGCTAAAAGGAGTCCATTTGGTCTTGTTCCCTGTGATAGCAACATTTATACTCAGCAGATTTAAGGAAACAGCAGAATAGAAGCCAGAGAATTCATAAATGAAAGCGGGAAATGCTGTAAAAATCAGAAACCACAGACTAGTGGAGTGAAGAGAATGAGGAGCCAGCAGCAGCAGCAGCCACACACACGTGTATTTACATGCATGTCATGTATGGACAGATTCACCGAACAGTCAATCAAATACAATTGTCTTAATTAGCCAGAACTTTAATAAAAATAACCAGGACCTTCCAAACCTAATCTTGACTCCTAGGAGGAAGGAGGCAAAGGATTAGAGAACAGTTTGCTATTGGGGAGTTGCTCAAAAACAAGTCTTCACACTTCATTCTGCAATAAAGATAGAACCTCAACTCAGCTCTGTTTAAAATAAAAGTTATTCAGGCCCTCTTGTGTGTAGAGGATTGCACTGTGCACTGAGAGATAGAATTTAAATAATAGTTGGGATTAATAATTAATTAACTGATGATTAACATATTAATTGCTAAATTAATATATATTTTATGTATTATATTCATGTCAATTGGAATGATAAATTAATTGATCATTAATATATATATATATATATATATATATAATATAGTGCTTTAAGGCCCTGCATAAACATTATCCCCATATTCACCGATCACAGCAATGTCTCTGGAGCGAGCGTTCTTATTTTCTCCATTTTGGAGGGGAGGCAACCGTGGTTCTGAAGTTGTGACTATCTGAAGATCACACAGCTAATAAGTGCCTGAGGGACAATTTGAACCCAGGTGTCCCTGACTCCAGGAGCTGTACTATCCACTAAGCCATGACACTTCTGTAAACAAGAACAGTTATCACTGTACTTATGCAGTTTCTGGTGTGTCTTTGTCCTTAGTTGCCGGACAAACACAAGAAGACCATGGCATCAGAGAAATAGTGACATGGCTTGCACTTGACTTTGTTTTGAGTGAGGGAGGGCTGTGTAGGTCACCAGCCTTACTTCTCCTCCAGAGCCATCTGAATCCAGTGACCACATATTCATCAGGATGACTGGAGATGACCCAGGATGAGGCAGTTGGGGTTAAATGACTTGCCCAAGGTCACACAGCTAGTGAGTGTCAAGTGTCTGAGATGAGATTTGAACTCAGGTCCTCCTGACTCCTGTACTGGCACTCTATCCACTGTACCACCTAGCTGCAGTTTCTAGTCACACAGAGAAATAGTTTGTTATTCCATTAATGCATTAGAGAGAAGCAAAATAAAGTCCTGAGATGACCAGCTCTTATAGCCATGAACCACATATCCAGCCTTACCTGAGCTTTTTCCTTCTAAGGTCAAGTGATGAAATGATGGAAGGGACATAGTTCAGTTTCCTCATGTTATTGTTGGAGAAACTGAGGAATGGAGAGGGGAAATTACTTGCCTAACTCACACATCTGGTCAGTGGCAGAGCTGGAGATCTGGAACTGTAAGGGAATGAAGAGTTCTTTTTATCCAGCCCTCTCACTTCATATATATATATATGGGAAATGAGACACAGAGAAGTTGTGACTTGTCCAAGGTCTCAAAGCTGATGAGTAGCTGAGTCAGAATTTAGAACCATGTTAGGAGATCAAATTTGATCCTCTTTTCTTGGCATCTTGCTTCTTTCTTAGCTCTCTAATGCTGAACCACCTTAAAGGCTGCTTGAAATTTTAGCCCCCTGTCTCTCCACTACTGCCAAAAGGAGCATTGGACTCAGGGAATCCTGGCTCCTTCTCCTACATCCCCCAACTTCCCATCCCTCCATATTCTCCTGGAAGTTTTAGTATGGAGTCCTCCTTACTTCCCACCCCCACAAGATGACTTTACTCAAGGCTAAAGGGGAAAAAAACAAAATAAAATAAACAAACATAGAACATAGAATTGATGATAGAGAAGAGGGATCCATCCTATGAGTACTGTAATTTAACCAGAGATGGGTAAGGCAGCTTCCTGGGCTGATTAGCCCTATTCTCATCTATCTGGAATCATGTCTAGGTCTACTCCTGCCACAGCATTAGTCATCACCATAATGTTGTCTCAGAAGAAAACTCAGGCCAGGATTCTCTCTCCCTTGCCCTCCCAAACCTGACAGTTTGGAGAGTAAGATAAAGAAGAGACAGAGGAGATGTCACAGAAGACAATGCTTCTTCTGAAGTAGAATCCTTCCATTGAAATGGAAAGACCTAAATCTGCCATTCTACTTCAGGGGCTGGAATATAAATGCTTTATCTACCTTTCTGTCTCTCTATCCCTCTGTATGTCTATCTCTGTATCTCTTGTCTCTCTCTGTCTGTCCCTGTCTCTGTTAGTCTCTGCTTTTGATGATCTATCCTTTCCTGGGTTCAGAGTCCATTGCTTCTGCTTGGGCAAGTTACTCAAACTCTCTGGGCCTCAGTTGCCTCAATTATAAAATGAGATATTTGAACTAGATTGTCACTGAAGCCTCTTTTAGTTCTATATCTAAGGCCTAGGCTGAGAGAACATTCAAGAAGGGAGAAAAGTATGGGGCAAAAGCATAGAAATGGTAAGCATAAGATGTGTTTAGGAGATATGAGCAGAACTTTGACAAGTGCAGCCAATGAATGTTGAATTGAACTGAACAAAGGGCTTAAATCAGGCAGCCATGGTCCTACCAGACTCTACAGTCTTTGATGCCATTTGGAAAAATTCTGTTTTTAAGAGTATAAAATGAGGAACCTGAAAAGGGAAGTTGGATGGGACAGTGGCTAGAGTCCTGGGCCTGCACTCTAGTAGACATGAATTCCAATCTGATCCCAGAAACTTACTAGTGACCTTGAGTAGGTCACTTAGCCTGTCTTCCTCAGTTTCCTCAACAGTAAAAGGGAGATAATAGTAACACTTACCTCACTGGATTGTGGTGAGGATCAATGAGATAGTTAATATTTGTAAAACATTTAACACAGTGTCTAGCACATAGTAGGCACTTAATAAGTGTTTATTCCCTTCCCTTGTTCCCTGGTAATGATGAGTCTTAGATCCCATGGACTCCAATTGAACTGGAGCTACTTTTCATATGTATGAATGAGCAGCAGGTCAATTCCATTTAGTCAACCTACCAACAAGTATATAATAACCACCAATACCCAGCCCTATGCTAGAGGAACCATATAGATCTGTGTCATGGTCCCTGATCTCTGAGAACTTGTAGTATAGTTGAAGCAGCCATTGGGGCTTGGAGCTAACCTCAGTTTCTTCCACTGTAAAATGGGGCTACTTACTTCAGAGGATTGTTTGAGAAAGGCTTGGAGATGGTGGGGGTTCAAACAGCTGATACAAAATCCCTGAAATCTGGGACAGTACATCCACCTCCATCCACACTCCACCTCCACTGGAAGCAGAGTCCAACCTTGACAAAGAGGTAGAAAATCAAGTGTTTGGCTGGGAAGATGAATATAAATCATAAAAGAACTCAGACTATGGAATCTTATTTTGGTGAAAAGGAGATCAAGGCATACAACCAGAGTAGGACAGCAGAGTCAAAACTCCTACATCAAAAGCCTCCAAGAAGAATATGAACTGGTCACAGGGCATAGAGGAACTCAAAAAGGATTTTGAAAATTAAGTAAGAGAAGTAGAGGAAAAAATGGGAAGAGAAATGAGAGTGATGAAAGAAAATCCTGAAAATCAAATCAACAGCTTGCTAAAGGAGACCCTTCCAAATACTGAAGAAAATAACTCCTTTAAAAATAGACTAACCCAAGTGGCAAAAGAAGTCCAAAAAGCCAATGAAGAGAAGAGTGTCATAAAAAGCAGAATAGGCCAAATGGAAAAGGAAGTCCAAAAGCTCACTGAAGAAAGTAATTCCTTCAAAATTAGAATGGAGAAAATGGAAGCTAATGACTTTATGAGAAATCAAGAAATTACAAAACAAAACCAAAGGAATGAAAAAAATAGAAAACAATGTGAAATATCTCATTGGAAAAAACACTGACCTGGAAAAGAGATCCAGGAGACATGATTTTTTAATTATGGGACTATGTGAAAGCCAGGATCCAAAAAAGAGCCTAGATATCATATTTCAAGAAGCTATCAGGGAAAACTGCCCTGATATTCTGGAACCAGAGGGGAAAATAGAAATGGAAAGAATCTACTGATTACCTCTGGAAAGAGACCCTAAAAGGAAAACTCCTAGGAGAAAAGTTTGAAGTAAATTATCATTATTTTTGTAGTGAGACAGGTGAATAGGAAGAAGAAATAAAGATCAAGGATCAGGTTTTCTTGGTTCACTCCCTGTCCTGGGTTGCATTTCTGTGAAAGGACTGGGTCAAAGAGTGTAGAAAATGTCTTACCAGGGTCCAGTATCTGAGTGTTGGTGACAGCACAGCTATCTGTTCACTTCCATCAATCCTGACCTCAGTATCTTAGAGGAAATATGGGGAAATATCAGGAGAGACAAAAACATTTGAAAATTTCATTGTATCATAGAAGCATAGATTTGAACCTGAAAGGGATCTGACAGGTCATGTAATTCAACCCTCTTATTTTACAAATGAGGAAACTGAGACCCAGAGGGATGAAATGATTTGCTCTATGTCACACAGTCACAGAAGCAGATTTTGAACTTTAGTCCTCTGTCGCCAAAGCCTTTGCACCATAGCAGAGGACACACACACACACACACACACACACACACACACACACACAGAGAGAGAGAGAGAGAGAGAGAGAGAGAGAGAGAGAGAGAGAGATGAAGCACATGTACAGATTCCTAGAGTGCTTACACAAAAGATGTAGCTGTTCAGTAAAGTTGTTGTGACCTCATTTGGGATTTTCTTGGCAAAGATATTGGAGTGGTTTGTCTTTTCCTTCTCCAGTTCATTTTACACATGAGGAAACTGGGATAAACAGGCTTAAACAACTTACTTTGGGCCATATCTCTAGTAAATATCTGAGGATAAATTTGAACTCAAGTATTCCTGACTCCAGGCCTGGTGCTCTATTCATTGCAACATCTAGCTGCTCTCCATTATGCCACCAAGCTGCCCCCAAAATTCACAAAAGATATTGACCTGCTTGTTCTCAGTCTCCAGGGAAGAGAGGACTGGGAAAATGATGAATTTCTATGAATAATAATTCAGGTTTCTATGATGATTTGAAGTTCACCAAGCACTTTCCTCATAACAATCCAGTAAGATAAGTTTTTTTTAATCCTTTTTATAGAGTAGGTAGCTGAGATTCAGTGATGCAAAATGACTTGATTCTTATTCCATAACTAACCAGCATATGAACTGGAACTCAATTCCAGGCCCTCAATGTCCAACAATCTTTTCACTATACTATACCACCTCTCAACCTCTTATAGAGGTTGGAAATAAGGAAGAACTTCCCAAGTGAGCAGGGGAATGAATATTGGGAAAGGTGGTAGAATGTGTATTTTTTCTTCAAAGATTTCTGTGGGGGTAGGAGATGAAGAGATCCTTGAAAATAAATGGGGTCCTTATCTAGTTTCAATGGGCCAGGATCAATCTGGAAATCCTATGGAGAGACTAAATCTTAACAGCAACCGCTGCAAAACTTAAGGAGGAAGATGATAAATGTTGGAGAAGATGTGGGAGAGTTGGAACACTAATTCATTGTTGGTGGAGCTGTGAGCTGATCCAACCATTCTAGAGAGCAATTTGGAACTATTCCCAAAAGGCTACAAAAATGTGCATACCCCTTGACCCAGCAATATCATTTACAGGACTATATCCCCAAGAAATCATAAAAATGGAAAAGGGTCCCACATGTACAAAAATATTTATAGTAGCCCTCTTTGCGGTGGCCAAAAACTGGAAATCAAGGGGATGCCTATCAATTGGGGAATGGCTGAATAAATTATGGTATATGAATGTAATGGAACACTATTGCGCTATAAGAAATGATGAACAGAAAGACTTCAGAGAGGCCTGGAAAGACTTATATGATCTGATGCTGAGAGAAAGGAGCAGAAAGAGGAGAACTTTGTGCACAGCAACGACCACAGTGTATGAGAGCTTTTTTCCTGTAGACTTGGAACTTCATTGCAATGCAAGGAGTTAAAAAAAAATTCAAAATCGTCTTTTAAAGCAAAATGTCTTCCATACCCAAAGAAAGAACTTGCAATTCAATCACAGATTGCAGCAGATAATTTTCTTTTGTATTATGTTTTGGTTTGTTATATGATTTCTCCCATTTATTTTAATTTTTCTACACAACATGACTATAGTGAAAATGTATTTAATAGGAATGTATGTATAGAACCTATATAAAATTGTATGCCGTCTCAGGGAGGAAGGAAGGAGGGAGAAAATAATCTAAGTTATATGGTAGTGATTGTAGAACACTGAAAATAAATAAAATTAATATTAAAAAAAAAGCTTAAGGAAGAATTTGTTGCCCCCAAATAATATCACACAAGAACCAAAACCAAAAGGGGGGGGGTGTTGTTTGTTTTACTGCCATATATTAACTCCACATACTAATGGTAAGGGAAGGGTTGAGAATGAGATGTGGGGAATGGGTGAATGGAAAAGAAAATCCCCAATTCACAAAGGGATGGGAAGTAAAAAGAAATGGAAAAATGGGGCGACAACTTCTGATGCCTTCCGTGAAAAATGATGAATTGGCTAATGGGAGGGGGAGAGACAAACACAGAGAAAGAGATACACAAAGAAATACAGATACAGAGACACATATACACACAGTGTCAGAGAAAAAGAGGGACAAACAAAAAAAAAGAAGGAAGGAAACAATGCAAAGCACAGAGTCAAAGAAAGAGATGCAGATGGAGAAAGACATAGATGATGACAGAGAAACGGAAATAGAAAGGGATAAATGTAAAAAGACAAAAACTAGAACATAAACACAGAGACACACAAAGAGGAAGGCAAAGATACAAAGACAAGCATTTATGTGTCTGTGTGCATGCATGTGTATGTGTAAGAAAGACAGGCAGAGAAATAGAGATAATGAGATACAGAGAGACATAGACACAGAGAAAGGCAGAGAAACGGGAGAGACAGAAAGACAAACACACACAAACACAGAGAGAGAGAGAGACAGAGAGAGAGACAGAGACAGAGAGACAGAGAGACAGCGAGAGATAGAGAGAGGCAGACAAATAGAGAGAGAAAGACAGACAGAGAGACAGAGACAGAGTTGGAGACAGGAACACAGAGAATCAGAAGAATGAATAAAGATAGAAAGAGAAAAGACTGAAAGGGGGTGGGCAGGGAGAGGTGGAGACGCAGACATAGAGACAGACATAGAGAAACCTATGATTGGACTGCAGGGATGGATTATGCCACAGTGTCTCAGCAAGGAACAGGCATCCTGGGGGTTGAATAGGCTTTACTATAAAATACATCAAATTAAATTAAGCGTTTAGATAAAAGCAATGTGGTGCGTTAGAAACAGCTCTGGACTAAAAGATCATGTGACTTCAGTCACATTTCTTCCTTGAGACTCAGTTTCTTCATTAATAACAAATGGAAAGTGGACAAGATGACCCCTCAGGCCCTTCACAACACTAACAGCAAATTCTAAGATCAGTCACCATCTTGGACATAAATGTTCAAAGGAGCCAAGGGCAGCCCTGGATTGCCTTCTGCCCACTGGCTCTGCAAGCCAATTTCATCACTTTAGACACCTCACTCGTACCCTTCCAAACACTTTCTTCCTTCCCACCCCCACCTTCCTTAATTCCCTTTCCTTAGCTTTCTCTCAGCTCTTTCTTGATCTGGGAGAGAATTCCTCCTTCTGGATATACACAATCATTCTTGTGCTATTCTGAGCTCCAGACTATTTGTCCGAGAGGCCAGGGCATCTGGCCTCTGGCCTCTTGTTTGTACTAAATGTTTAGAGACTAAGTGAATTTGGGTGTTTTAAACACCTTTAAAAATGAGTTAATTTGCTCCTATAAAAATGAGCTCTTTCTCCTAATGCAATGACCACAGCCTTGTGCTGTGCATGTTAATGACATTGCTTAAGACAGAGACACCCTTGAAATGAAGACACATAAAGTATACAGAGAGCATGCACATGAATACAGACTCACATGCAAATGCATACACAGAGAAATCTGTAGAGATGCATATTCCAGTATCAACAGATAGGCAGATACAATATATATGCACTTAAAGATGCCATCTAGAAGCACAGATATTATACACAAATAACATGATAATGTGGAGCAGCACAGAAACAGCGAATAGAGAGTCAACCCTGAGAAAGCCCCGAGTTTGAGTTCTACCTGAAACATACTAGCCTCAGAATGCCCTAGGCAATTCTTTAAGACTTGAATGTATAAGATGATTGCTGACCTGCAATGGTACGGGTAGTTTACAAATGAGGAGCTCTGCCACAAGGATGAAATCACAAGTCCAAACGAGTTAATAAAAATCAACATTTCTATAGTGCTATTAAGCTCTGTTACATATGTGTTATTATCCTCCTTTTACAAATGAGGAAACTGAGACTCCGAGTGGCTAATTGACATAGCTCATGGTAAACAATAGTTTTGAGACACAAATCTCTATCTCATTCCAAGTCCAATTCACTTTTCACTATCATGCCCTCAGGCACAAACACACACATATGTATGAACACAAACAAAAATTACATTCATTAACCCAAAATACAACTAAATGCTTACATACAGATACATGATACAGATACATAATGCTCACCTCCAAATACAGATATTCATGTGACCAGAAAAATCAGAGAACTTGCACTCAAGAGACTTAGGTTCAAGTCCCAGTGCAACCACATACTAGTATTGTGACTTGAAACAAGTCATTTGATCTTGCTTTTCTCATCTGTTGAGATAGATGATCTTTAAGGACAATGCCTGTATAAATTCTAATGATTTTAGGATCTTGATTCTGTCTGTGACTAATACTCAATGAGATCTAGGGTTTATTCCTTCTTTCTAGACCTCAGTTGTACTGATCTGTCACACGAGGGATATGAGCTAGATGTTCTCAGAGATCTCATCCAACACTAAAGATTCTGAGCTCTACATTCAAACATTCTGAGTTCTATGGTCCCTTCTATTTCTGACATTCTGTGCTTCTGAGTTTTGTGTTATGATTTCCCCCCCATCTATTGCTAGAGTTAAACGTTCATGATGTGCCACAAATCACTTCCCAGTTGGGGGTATTAATTACAAGCTACAAAGACTTAAAGAGACACCCATGTCCCTTGCTGATCTGTGAATGGTGCAGGTTCCTTCCATCTAACCGAAGGGACATTGATCATTAATGGATTGGGACTGAGAAATGACCATAGGAAACTCACTAAATACATTTACTTGCCCTAACAGTTGTGCTACAGAGTCTCCATCAGGTTCCCGCACTGGGGAACAGATATTGCTGAGTCTAGTGTTCATTTCTTCCAGAATAAGTAATTGACTGCTGCTGATTTGAGAAAGAAAACATTAAGAGGCAAAAGCTGGATACAAGAGCCCTGGAAATAGACAACTTCCAGGAAGGAAGACAAACATTACTATGTGTCCTGGGTCAAACACTTTACAAACATTGTCTCCTTTGATCTTCACAATAACCCTGAGAGACAGATGGTAATATTATTTCCCATTTTACAATTGAGGAAGCTAAGGCAGGTTAAAAGGTTAGTGACTTACCTAGGGTCACACAGCCAATAAGTGTCTGAAGTATGATTTGAACTTAGGCCTTCTTGACTCTACACTTGTTACTCTATCCATTGTGCCACCTAGCTACCTCTTTCTTATAGACAGCTGGAATAGTCCAAAGAGTAATGCATTTGGAGTCAGAGCACTTGGTTTTGAATTCCAGCTCTGTTATTTATTAGCTGTGGAATACTGAATAAATTGTAATTTTTCTGTGCCTCAGTTTCTCCATATGTACAGTGAAGCATTGAATAGGAGGGTCCCTAAATTCATTTCTAGCTTTATCTCCCCTGTTATTTTTCTAGTGACCACCATAGGACCAAATCAGAACCAGATGATCATCTCCAAGCCCAAGATTAGGTCATAAGCTAGAAAGTCTAAAGGTTCAGGTCACCTCTGTTCTTCTGGGAAAAGGCAGATGAAATAGTTTCCTTTCTTGCTTTGGCCATTACCCACTGGGAGGTTCACACGTAGGTACAGTTTAAGACAAGAAATGTTCCTAGCCCCATGGCAAACATGGCACAGTTGGGATGATTCTGTCTCATTGTGGGACTGAGAAATCACTTCTAGTGGTGAGAGGGGAGGTACGCTGTTGAGGATAATAACTAGCAGAAAGAGCACTTGTCTTATTAGTCAGAAAATTTCAGTCCAAGCCCCAGTTGGTTGACTCTGGGTAGACCAGAATGTCATAGAATTCAGAGCTCATCTAACACATACCCTCATTTTACATGTAGCATCCCATCTTGGTTATTCCCCCAAATTGTATTCACAGTCATGGTTTGATGCTGTCTACTTCAAGTTCTAATGGTGTATAATAACAATAGCCAGCATTAATCTAACACTTTAAAGTTTTTAAAGTCTTTTACATACCATGTCTTATTTGATCTTTACAACAACCCTATGATATGGATGCTGTTATTATCTCCACTTTACATATGAATAAAGTGAGACTTGAAGAAGGTTAGGTGACTTGCACAGGGTCACAGAGCTGGTATGTCTGAGGAAGGATTTTCAGTCAGGGTTTTCTAACTCTAAATATACCACACTACTCACAATGCCATGTAGCTGCCTCTCTATGCTTTATACTATATAGTTTCCCAACCCCCATCAGTATGCTTCCTACTAATAATCAGCAAGTAGACACAGTTAACTCTTAGCAAAGTCATTTACTAGGAAGGCATAATAAAAAGCAGTAGCTGCAAAATACTTCTATAAACCTGGAACACATTCTCCCACAAATACATACAGCATCTACGGAAAGAGGTGACTCAAATTTAAAATACAATTGTAGTGAGGAATACATTAAGGATACACTTGTGGCAAAAACAAGTCACAGTTCCTGCTTCTACAAGGCCTAGAAGTTCTTCCTCTCCATACCTGATTCCCAGAGTCTTCTCTTCTTTGTAGCTAACTTTCTTCTTTGCTGTCCAGGGTACTGATCCTTGAAACTGATTCTTTCTTTCAGTGACTGCCTCTCTGCATTAATGTTTGTCTAGGATGTGTATCTATGTTTCCTGTGTGTCAATATCTCTCATTCAAAAGTCTATGGATGATGTAGGAAAGAGGAGAAAAAAATGTCTTTCCCCTTCTCCCTTGCAAGGGTCTCCTTCTCAGGCAGCTACTGACTTGCAACTTTTAAAATCAGACTTCCCTGAGCCTCATGCTCCTCTGAAATTAACTGCTTAAAGCCCACAGAAATTCAGTCAATTGAAATTATTCTCTTTTTGACTCAATCAGAGAGGCTTTTGAACTTTACAAAGGAATTAGGGCAAGAGAGGCAACCTTTATGTCACATTAATACTTCATTAACCCCTTGTGATTACATCCTGAACCTTTATGGCTGAATCAGCCTAAATGGGGATTAGGAAATCACATAAACCAACTCTGCATCCCTTACTTACATATGTGAAAACTGAAGACTGGATTAGGCAAATGATTATCAGAGCTCATACTGAGAGTAAAGTATACCTGGAATTCAAGTTCAAGTTTCTTAACTGCCAGTGCTCTATTCATTTAAACACACTGTTGGAACACAGCACAATGTAGTCTATCCGTTCCAATTTATCATTTCTCTAAACCTGGTTTTCCCATCTATAAAGTGGGTATAATGATGTATTCACTACCTACTTAACAAAGTAATTATGAGGAAAGTCTCTATAAGGGGACATGACACACCTGCATCAGATTAATGACAGATCCAGGGCTAAAACTCAGGTTCTCAACTCCTAGTATTTCCACTACATCACTGTTTGTGACTTTAGCAATCAACCCTGTCTCCTGAAAGGCCTCCAGAAGTGATGCAAAGAAGCCCATGGGCGCATTTTCAACACCCAGGGAAGGTGAACAAATGGAGGACCATGTGTAACAACAGTATCGGTCACTGTCAAATGCAGACACAATGACTGGTGGTCAAGGACTGGAAACACTGATTAATTCCCCATGGCCATAGATTTTGGGAGGCTACACAGAGACAACATCTAGTACTTTGGGAGAAAAGTGGGCAGCACTCTGCCAGCACACCCCCCCACCCACACACACCCACACCCCCACACACACCCACACTCGGCTGGATTCTAGAGGAGCTCAAAGCAGTTTTTCACTATTTTCTTCTCTCAGTTTGCTCTCTTACTGAGAGTGTGGTGTCATGAAAAGGGTCTTGGGCCAAAGGTAGTGAGATGGAGCTGGGGATATAATGCAAAACCAGAGTTCTTATAGTTGTCTCAAAGAAAATTTGCTTGAGCAAGTTTTCTTAAGATCTCTGAGCATCATTTTAGGGAATCTTAAAACAGCTTTGCCTAATGGGAAAATAGGCTTGATATGGAATCAGGGGATCTGGGTTTGAAGTTGGGTTCTGCCTTTTACTACCAATATGAACTCAAACAAGTCCCCTAATTCCTCTAAACCTCAGTTTATTCATCTATAAAACAAGCAGGTTGTACTAGATAACCATTAAGATCACTCCCAGGTCTAAATCTATGATCATTTAATTGTGTCTGCTCCAACAGGCACATGATGAAGATGAAGGGATGAAGAGGGATCTTCATTGAAATACCTACTATAAGACTACTGAACCTAGGCAACAAAAACTCCCAGGGACTCACTGAGTGCCTGACATTTGGTAGGATGATGTTTGGTGTGAGAGAAAGTAGAAAGAAAAGTAATTTAAGAAGTCACGTCCAAAATCTTTAGGTCTAACTGTCCCTTAAATATACTCATTACTTGTAAGTGTAAAAGTCACTTGTATACCTGTGGTATGAATGTAACCTTCTTATGGGGAGGGGCTATTCTTTTCTTTTCAAATCAAGTGGCTTACACATAGTAGGCATTTAATAATGAAATAAAGCAACCCTTTTAGAAATGTAGTCTGGCAACTGCTTCTCTGTAGCCCCTGTATCCTCAGCAGCCACAGCTACCGAAGACCCAGGAAATAAAGCTATTTGCCAAAGTCCTTGGCACTGTCAAGTGGTTTAGCATCAGAAGCAGATATGATTATCAGCAGAGAAGACACTAACAAAAATACACTACCATCTGCTTTCCTGCTATGGCTTGAGGATCATGGACTTGCAGCTGAAATCTCTTACTTGTATTGTCTCCCTCTACTAGAATGTGAGCTCCTTGAGAGAAGGGGAAGTTTTATTTTTCTATTACTGTGCTTAAAATTTAGTGACAGGGATGGCAAACCTGCAGCCTTAACGCCACATGCACCTCCTAGGTCTCTGTGTGCAGCCTTTTGACTGAGTCCAAGTTTTACAGAACAAATACTTTTATTTAAGGGAATTTGTTCTATGAAGTTTGGATTCAGTCAAAGGGCCACACTTGAGGACCTAGAGGGCCATATGTGGCCTTGAAGTCACAGGTTCCCTATCCCTGATCTTTAGCACAGTGTTTTGCAACATGTATGTATGTATGTATGTATGTGTATATATAGATACACATAAACAGTATGTATGGTTATATTTATATGTTCATGCATATACATATACACATATATGTAGATGCACCCATGTCTACCCGTATGTGTATATATGATATGTTTTTATTTGTTCATTCATAAAAATGCTTGTTTCTGATTAATTGAATAGATATCATCTAATCCCTTCTTTTTGCTCATAAGGAAACTGAGGCCAAATAAGATAAAGTGATTGAGGCAAAATTTGAGTCCTCTGACTTCAGATCCATTAGGTGCCATTCCACTGTCCTATCCTTCCCTAGTATTTAATTAATTCAGCTAACAAGAAAGTTGCCAAGGTAGCCCTTAGGTGAACTGAACTGTACTTGGTGATGAGAAAGCACATGGTGCAAGGCAGCAGTTCTCAAACTTTTTGGTCTCAAGACTGCTTTATGCTCTTAAATATTATTTTCAATCCTCTCCAAAGAGTTTTTGTTTATGTGGGTTATATCTATTTATAATTTTAAACATTTGAATATTACTTTGAAAATAGTTTTGACCTTATAGATCCCATGCAAGAGTCTTGGAAACTCCCAAAGGTCCTCAGACTTCACTTTGAGTACCTCTGGTCCAAGTAAATGGATTGAATGCTGGGGATGTCCTAGTTGAGGTTAGAAGGTATGATATGGCTGAGACACCACCAAGGTTTGGTGTTCCTCTTATAGTATCACCATAACACATAGGGGTATTAATGAATAAATTATGTCAGTCTAAGGTTTCTGTTTATGCTGCTAGGATTAGGGAAGTAAGAAATAAATAGGGTTATGTGATCTCATACCTGCTATGGCTGCTCCACATCAAGGTCTCTCCACAGAGATGAATTTGTGGGAGTTTCTGTGAATCATCAAATATTGGCAGTCAGTGATCGAGGGATCTTCTGAGCTCCATACTCCTACTCTCCTTGCCTGAGACTGCTTCATCATCCATTCACCTGTCCTATAGAAGAGGAAAGCATAGAAATGGAACATGGCCAGCACTGGGTCTACCACAGTGAGTCAGAGGATTCTCTTAGGGTAGGACTTTCCTCTTCAGAGCTTGTGCTGCCTGCCTGAGAGACTAATCAGAGTCCATGGGCTTTTCCTATGCTCTGAAACAGTAGATAGGCTAGATTCTTTTCACCTACCTTGCCTCCACTTTATCACTTCAGATTATGCTTAAGAGTAATCTAACACATTGTCTTCTTAGGAAACTGTCACCATCAATCTATACTTGTGCCCTCTACCTCCAGGAGCTCCTAGTTTGGATCACAATAGGTCCCGGCCAAAATTCCACTTAATGGCTATATTTTGGGCCCTTCTGACTCAGAGTGAATGTGAATTGTAATTGTTTCTCTTTTGACCAGCAACCCCAAAGTTCTTACCCTCCCAGTGTAATGCCAATGTGATACCCATAGCAGCTGCTATGGATATACATGAGTATCTCCACGGTTGGTTCGCAAAATATAACAAACTCTCTTCTGCCAAGACAGATTCAAAACATTTATTTGAAACATTGCTGTGGAGATACCAGAAGGCAAGATTTAGTAAGGTACTTATCAGCAATCCAGGCAGTGCTGAGATTTCTCTCAGTCAAGCCTCCCCCGGCCCCCAGCAAGTTCCCCTAAGCAAATTCTTTCCTCTGTCTATTTCTCTCTCTGCCCACACCTTTGCCTCCAAGTAATACAATATATACTGTTTTCAATTAAAGATTCTTGATTGATTGACTTAGTGCCAAGAAGTTTGGAAATCATCACTTAATTGAAAAAGTGTGGGAAATCCTGTGGCCCAGAGTCTAATTGACTCTGTACCAGGGCTCTATGTGAGGCCTATTAATAGGTGGGGAAGATCCTGTATTCCATTATATCCAATTTGATTTTTTTTTATTAAAGTGGCCATGCCTTGACTCACTTCTTAAAGAGGCTTGTTCATTGAATGGCTGTTACCTCACTTAAAGTGAGAACTTGGAAAGGCCTTAGCCTAAAAGAGGTAGCATTTCCCATTGCATCCTGAGCCATCTCCAGACATCTTGATGAATATCTGGCCACTGGACACAGATGGCTCTGGAGGAGAAAGTGAGGTTGGTGACTTTGCATAGCCTTCCCTCACTCAAATCAAGGTCAACTGCAAGTCATGTCATCAGTTCCCCAAGGTCATGGTCCTCTCCAAAAATGAAGGACAAATACAACAACGAGATTTGCTAGCAATAGGGATGATGAAATTGACGGAAAAATTGATTTTCAGAAATAAGAGAAGACTGATGTGGAATTCACCTTTTTAGAGCATGAAGGAGCTGTATTCTTCAAGCTGATGTTAGATATGAACCCAAAAGCAAAAAGAGAATGCAGATTAAAGAGTGCCAGAGCTAGAAGGAACAATAAGAGAACATCTAATTCAACACTGTTTTTCATAGAGATAAAACACTAAAGGCCAGAGATAGGAAATCATTTGCCCAAGGTGGTCCAGTGGAAAAAGCACTCACTCTGGGGTCAAATAAACAAACAAACATTCTGGGTTCAAATCCTGGCTATGTACCTTAGGTGATTCACTTAGACTATCCAATCCTCAGTTTCTTCAACTGTAAATGAAAAAAAATTTAATAATATTGCTTCTAAGATTCCTAAATAGCTCTAAATGTATGTATGATTCCATGAATGTTCAGTAAATGGATGACAACATCAATACTAGGTCATCAAAATATCTGATCCCACCTCAAATCATGATTAGGCTAGTTTTATTAGCTGTTTCTATAAATTCCATTCCAATAGGAGGCAGAAGAAGTAGTCTGAGGGCTTGGCCTATATCTAGAAATGAATCTTCCTAAGCCTGCAAGATGGTGACCAGTGTCTCTCCATCCTTCTCTTTTCTCTTCCTCCCCAACCCCCTGCCTTCAACAAAGGGAAGATAGACCTTTAAATCCACTTGATAAAGGGAAGGGGTTTTAATAAATGGAATTAATGCTCTCCTAACACACAAAGCATTGCATTCTAGACAACTGAAAGTAGGAGATTAGAGGAGGCAGAATGGCTATCTTCAGTCATTGAATCAAGTGGGAGAGTGTCTAGATTTATACAATCTGGGCCCAGAGAACATAACAAAGTAGCCATGGGTAGAAATTGCAGAGAAACAGATTTAGAGCTGACATAGAATTTTTTTTCTCCCAATTAGAGACATCCAAAATGAAATAAACTGCCCCAAGAGGTCTCCCACCTCTGGAGTTCGTCAGGCAGAGGTTGCACAGGACTACTTTTAGGAACACTGGAATTCCTGGTTAGATTCGGATTCTACCCTCACTAATTTTGAGGTCCTATGACTAAATGACCCCTAAGGGTCACCTCAGTTCCAAAGTACTGTGCAACTCCGGAGTCTATTCTCTATCCCAATGGAACATATGAGCCATAGGAGAGAATGGCCAATTTACCTATTGTGGTGTGATGATATGATTTCAGGACCTTGGATAACTAAGCTCTTGAGTTCCTTTAAAACTTATCCCTTTAATATCTGAAAACCTCTTCCTGAGGACAGAGTCATTTGTTCCCTTATAAGAGATAATATGACTGTCATGTGAACGAATAATTAGACTTGTTCTTCTTGACCCTAGAGAAAAGACCTAGGAGCAATGGATGACTTGTTACAATTAGAGTTATGCAAAAGTGGAATGTACTGCTTCAGGAGGGAGCAAGTTCCTGGTTTCTTGATGTCTTTAGTCAGATGTTCGATGACAATACATTTAAGATGTTGTCAAAAGCATTCCTGCTTCAGATATAGGTTGAAAAAGATGACCTCTGAGGTCTTTCTCAAGTTAAGATTCTACTAGTCCACATCCCTGATGACATTCACTTCAGCTAACAAAGTAGCTAGGATATTGCCTAAGAAAAGATTCAGACCAAGGAGAAGGAGGGAAGAGGGAAATGACCCTCATTCTTTTCCAGAATTCTTCCTATAATTTCTTTATATTTTAGTAAAATAGTGTTGTGTTTTAAATGACTACTTGAACATTACTACTAAATTTAAAAGATTCAAGGGATTAAGGTACTGCAGAGAAGTAAAGTGGGAAAGCCTATTTTTTCAAGGACAACAACAAAGAACAAATATTTATTAAATACCTACAATGGGCAGGAGGGTTATGTAGTGCATAAAGTGCCAGGGCTGGAGTCAGGAAGACTCTTCTTCCTGAGTTAAAATCTGGCCTCAAACACTTACTAGCTGTGTGATCCTAGGCAAGTCACTTAATTCTGTTTACCTCAGTTTCCTCATCTACCTAATGAGCTGGAGAAGGAAATGGTAAACCACTCCAGTATCTTTGCCAAGAAAACCCTTATGAGGTCATGAAGAGCTATGATAGAAATAACTGAACAAGTGCAAGACTGTGACCAGTGCCAAATATACATAGATTTCTAAAATTACAATTTTTGTAAAAGTCCTTGCTCACAAGGAACTTACATTTTACTGGGAAGAATATACCATGTTTAATACAATTAAATGAACACTTATTTAGTGCCTATTATGTGCAAAAGTACTTTACTATGTACTGGATATACACAGAAAGAACCCTTGCCTTCTAAGGGCTTAAGTTTGTGGTACAAAGGAAAAAGCATTCATTGCTTCCACAGTCAGAAAAGCTATGTCCAAACCCTACCTTTGATGATACTAATTGTGTGGATTTGGGCAAGTCACTTAAACTCCATGGACCTTGGTTTCCTCATTGGTAGAATGAGAGGGCTGTACTAGAATAACCTCTGATATCACCTTCAGCTCTAAATCTATGGTCCTACTAAATCAAGGAGAGATTCTTAACCTTTTTTGGGCTATGGAACTCTTTGGAAGTCAGGTAACACCTATAAACCACTTCTCAGAATATATACGTACGTGTGTACAGATATGTGTGTGTGTATACACACACACACACATATACACACACATATGCACTCACATGTATGTGTATGTGTGTATACATATATATTTTTAATAACTGAAATAAAGTAGATAGGATTATGAAGGAAACTTATTATACTGAAGTACAATTATCAAAATATTTTAAAGAATTCAAGAATCCCTGAAGAATACTTTATGAACAATAATATATATTATTGTTATGATTATTGTTATTTGTTCTCCAAGAGGACCATGATTCAGGCAGGTGATAACATAATTTACAAGTGAATTGAGTTTAAGTGAGTCAGGGCTGTGCAAAGACACTAGCCTCACTCCCTTGGAAATATATAGATCAGGACAACTGGAGAAGACCCTGATGCAGTAGGAGACCTTGGCCTTTCTAAGCTAAGGTCTTTCCCAGACCTCATTTTCTCTGAGGAAATGCCATTCAAGAATCAAGGCTAGGTAAGAAATAAAGCAAAGAATGGCTGCTTTTACCCAATTAAAATAAAAAGAAATCAATTTGGGAGGGAAAAATCCTCAGGATTTCTGCCCCAAACAGAAACAATTGGTATTTACACTCTCTCTGAGCCATCAGAGAACAAAAAAATGACCAAATGAGGCTTAGACTGGGACTTATTATTGGTCAATCAATGAGAGCCAGATTGATTTGGCTATAAGGCATAGTCCTTAAAAAAGAAATCTAGCTCATAAATCACAAGATTATCTTGTGAGGTTTCTGCAATCAAAATTTATATTCTTTTGGGTAGAGAACCTGCAGATAAGGGTATGATTCCCTGTATGAGTAGAAGGAGAGGAGGTATAATCCAAAGCAGGATAGGATGATAATAAAAGATCTTATTCCAAATAAAGTATCCTAGGAAATTCTGAGTAGGAAAATGATAGTTCATACTGCATTTTCATAAGACCCAGAAAAGTCAAGACCTTGTCCAAAACACATAGCTAGTAAACAGCAGAGGCATGATTGGAACCCAGGTCTTCTGACAACAATTACAGTACTCTTTCTATTCCATCAAGCCATGATTCACTGCTAGCCTCGGCTTCCCCCCGGCCCCATTCCAGGTATTATAAGTCTTAGCCCTACTGGGATCATGCCTTCAAGTAGCTTTCCAGTGACTGCTCACCCCAGTCCCAATTTCCCACTCATTTCCTGAATTGCCTTTACTCCAGGGGTATGTGATTGACAATGGATTCAAGATGGGTCTTTTTAGTAATGTCAGAACATTTTGTAAGGGAGTTTAATAAGCTTCATAGAGTGCTAAACAAATGAAACCCTACTGTAATGCATAACTGAGACAGTTGGATGTCTGTACTTTCCCAGTGAAACGTGAGTGATGATTATGGTAAAACATCCCAGTTATGGCAAGTCAGTAACCAATAGGAAATGACTCTATTGTTAAGAACTGTAATTTGTACTCACAAGCAGCAAAATTAACTAGTACAGCTAATTAATCACTGAAATGTGCAGTATCTCTGTTATTTTTAATTCTTCACCCACATTAACACATTATTGGTTTGCTGTGGAATTAATTCACAGCTTGGACTCAAGGCTCTTATCTCTGGAACACCGGGAGCTGAACTGGACTTCAGTAAGCCTCCTCTTCTGATTCCCCAGCCCTCCAAATCATCTCTAAGCACATTATAGTCACATAAACAGCACATGTAATGAGATAGTAGCACTTTGCTTTGATACTTTTAATTACCAGCTTGGAGAGGAGGTGGGGAGAGGAGGAAAGCCCAGGGAGGAAAACTGGAAGGCTGGTGATACTGCATATACTCAGTGCTATAGTAAATAAAGTCCTACACTCAAACATGTCTTCAATTCAATTCAATTCACCAAAGTATATGTAGTGTCTAGTATGCGCTAGGCCCTGGGCTAAAGGAGGGAAGGGATAAAAAGGTGAAAAATGATGGTTCCTATCTTCCCAGATTTTACCATGCTTCACTCCTTTCTGTCTCTCCCTCCTCTAATTCTTGCTTCATATAGCTGCCAAATCAATCTTCTGAGGTCTGATCATGTCACTTTGCTGCTTAATCAGTTAGTCAGTCAACAAACATTTATTAAGCACATGGTATGTGCTGAACTTATAAAGAAAGGCAAAACAGCTGGATAGGAAGAAAGAAAGAAAGACAGAAAGAAAGACAGAAAGAAAGAAAGAAAGAAAGAAAGAAAGAAAGAAAGAAAGAAAGAAAGAAAGAAAGAAAGAGAGAGAGAGGAAGGAATGAAGGAAGGAAGGAAGGAAGGAAGGAAGGAAGGAAGGAAGGAAGGAAGGAAGAAAGGAAGAAAGAAAGGAAGAAAGAAAGAGAGAGAAAGAAAGAAAGAAAGAGAGAGAAAGAAGGAAAGAAAGAAAGAAGGAAAGAAAAGAAAGAAAGAAAGAAAGCATGCAAGGAAGGAAGGAAAAAAGAAGGGAAAAGGAAGGAAGGAAAAAGGAAGGAAGGAAAGAAAGAAAGAAGAAAGGAAGGAAGGAAAGAAAGAAAGGAAAGAATGAAATAAATAAAGAAAAAAGAAGGGAAAAAGGAAGGAAGGAAGAAAAAGATAGAAGGAAAATGAAGGAAGGAAGACAGACAATGATAGATGACAGATGAATGAATATGAATGGACTAACAAATTTTATATATATATATATATACATATATATATATATATATGTTAATAGGTAGTTGTTGAGTTGTTTCAGTTGTGTTCAAATATTCTTGACCCCATTTGGGTTTTCTGGCAAAGATCCTGGAGTGGTTTGTCATTTATGGATGGATGGATAGACAGACAGACAGGTAGATAGATAGACAGGCAGATAGAGATAGATAGAGAGATAAAGAGAGATATAGATAGATAGATAGATAGATAGATAGATAGATAGATAGATAGATAGATAGATAGATAGATAGATGGATGGATGGATGGATGAAATGAAGGAATGAATAATCACTGCTCTCAAGGAAGTCACAGTCTAACCAGTGAGACAACATGCAAAAACTAGTGTACAAAGAATATATATTCTGAGTAAATAGAGGTAGAGTAATCACAGAGAAAAGGCACTAAGATTAAGGGAGACTTAAGGAAAGTCTTCTCCCAGAAGGTGGGATTTTGGCTCATAACTGAGGGAAGCTGAAGCGCTACCTCAAATATCTCTAATGTTTCCTTAGGGTGAAATGCAAACTCCTTAGATGGGCATTTGAATCTTTCTGTTATACCATTCATTTTCAACCAACCTTTCTAATCATAATGAACCAATGACTGTTCCCTAATAGTGTTCTGCTCTCTCCCTTGATTTATGCAGTCTGTCCCCTAGGCATGGACCACATTCCTTCCTGCTCTCTGCTTCCTCAAATCTTTTAAGGTCCAGATTGGTTCATCATCCTCCACGAAGCCTTGTGTCGCAGCTCCTCTCACATTTCCATTCATTTCAATCACTCTTAAACTTCTGGGATGCCTTGGGAATATTCACATGGTCCATTCTGTGTATCCAGACTGATTGGAGCCTTATCACTTATCTCTCTTTGTTTTCTGACTCTAATTGTTCTTTCACCACTTCTTTCTAAGTCCTAGGATTATCTATATAAGCATAATACTTCTAATGAGTGGAACAGTGGA
The DNA here is from genome assembly GCF_028372415.1 of Notamacropus eugenii. NCBI lineage: Eukaryota > Metazoa > Chordata > Mammalia > Diprotodontia > Macropodidae > Notamacropus > Notamacropus eugenii. Next base: position 99,969,499 of record NC_092873.1, read on the forward strand.
AAAATTACTGAAGGTGGAATCAAAGGCCCCCAAATCAAATCTGACTTTTTCGCTTGTGTGAATGTCTCTCAACCTCAGTTTTCTCATCTATTAAATGAAAGAGTTGTATTAAATATCCTCTAAGATCCCTTTCAGTTAAGGTGGTATAGTGGAAGAGTGCCAGGCCTCCAACAGTAAGACTCCTCTTCCTGAGTTCAAATCTAGCCTCAAGCACTTACTAGCTGTGTGACCCTGGGCAAGTCACTTAACTTTATTTTCCTCAGTTTCCTCATCTGTAAAATGAGCTGGAGAAGGAAATGGCAAACCACTCCAGCTTCTCTTGAAAGTACACAAGCATACCAGGAAGTGGAGGTAAAGTTGTCTATTGGACATCCAGTTTAAGAAGTCTGAAAAGGCAGTTGGAGATATGAGACTAGAGTTCAAGTAGAGAGGTTGGGGCAGAATAAACAGATTTGAGGATCGCCAACATAGATATAATAATTAAATGCAAGGGAGAAGATGGGATGATCAAATGGAGTAATATAGAGGGAAAGGAGAACAGGATCCAGGACTTCTGTCCCAGAGGTACACCTATGTTTAGAGAGCATGATCTCTATGAGGATCTAGCAAGAGACTGAGAAGGAGCAGTCAGAGAAGTAAGAGGAGAAAGAACAGAGAGTGATGTCCTGAAAGAGACATCCTGAAAGAGAGAGTAGAGAACATCCAGGTTATGATCAACAATGTCAAAGACTACAGAGAAGCCAAAGGGAATAAGAATTTCGAAACAGCCATTAACAGCTGATTGAATTTGACTACTAAGAGATCATCGGTAACTTTGGAAAGAGCAATTTTGGTGGAATGATTAAGGATCAGGATTATAAGGGGTTAAGAAGTGAGAGGAGAGAAAATGGAGACACCGATCATAAATAATTTTTTTTTTTGGTGGAGTTTATCTACAAAGGACAGAAGAGATGTAAAACAATCATTACCTGGGATGGAAAGATCAAGGGAAGGTTGTTTGTTTGTTTGTTTGTTTTTTTTTCAGGATAGGGGAAGCATGAACATGTTTGTAGGCAGTAGGGAATAAGCCAGTAGACAGGAGAGATTAAAAATAAGTGAAAGAGTAGGGATGACAGAGGAGGCAATCTGTTGGAGATGGAATGGAATGGGATTGCTTGAACAGTTAGAAGATGTAGCCTTGGTAAGGAATAAAAACTACTTCATCATGTGAGACAGAAGTGAAGGAGAAGATAGTGGTAGAAAGTATCTGAGTGATAGGAGATGAGAAAAGGGGGAAAGAGCCAACTCTCTCTTTTTTTTTATTCAGGATCTAAGTAAAACTTCCCTCTCCTTTGATTCCATCAAGAGAAAATATTAGATAGGGTGGTTGATGGCTACCCAAGGAGATTATGAATTTCATGAGGGCAGAGATTATGTTTTTGTATTAATTTTGTATTTCCCTTGATTCAAAACATGGTACTCTGTGCACAATAGTCCTTAATAAATGGGGCAGAACGGGGGTACAAGGAAAGGAAATATGCTAATAAATTGTATGCAGCCCCATCTTAGTGATACCGGACTAAACTCTGACATCAAACCCAAATTTACAGTCATTAGTGGTCACCCAGTGACTGTGAATTTCTAGACCTGACTGAAAATGGACCAGCAGGGGCTTGACCAAAACCTCTCTTGACAATTGCTAATGTGCCACTGTAATCACTGAGTGAATTTACCGATAGCAAGGTGTTCACAAAGCAGTCCCTGACAACAACAAAGTGCTGTTACTATCTATAGACTGTTTTAGGTGTGTTTTTTGCTCTTAGGGACACACACAAATAAGCAAGAAATATTCTGCTTGTCAGATGACAAACCAATGTTCCATCCATGAATGAGATATCAAGAGAAATATTGTTAGTGGGAATGCATTTACATAGTGATGCCAACTTTACATCAAGATATTATCATCTGGATGTTTCCCTGTGCTCCATCTCTTAGATCTAGCGACACAAGGGTGCTGAGGGGAATTGTGATTTAGGTTTGTGCAATTTATTCATTCAATGAACACTTATTAAGTGCTTGCTGTGTGCCAAACAATATGCTGAGTGATGGAGATACAGACAAAAACAAAATAGCCTACACCTTCTATACTGGGGTACACAATGTTTAACATAAGTAAACGTAAAATAACTCTCAGGTTTTTGTTGTTGCTCAGTTTATTCTGACTCCTTTTGGATGCCATTTGAGGTTTTCTTGGTAAAGGTACTACAGTGGTTTGCTAGTTCCTTTTGCAGCTCATTTTATAGATGAGGAAACTGAGACAAACAGAGTTAAATGACTTGCCCAGGATCACATAGCTAGTAAATATCTGAGGTCAGATTTGGACTCAGGAAATCCTGACTTCATACTCAGTATTCTGTCTACTCTGCTACCTAGATGCCCCACAAAGGGCACTGGACACATATTAATAGTATGGGATTTGCAGTTAGAGACAACTGGTTTTGAATCATGCATTTTTTAAACTAGAGATATTCTTCCAAATTATCTAATTATCCCTAATGTCTCATCACAGATGTGTTGTTGGAGTTCATCTGAACCAGCAGTTCTTAACTTGGGGTCCGTGGATCCCCAAAGGTTCTATAATTAAGTTCCATAAACAGGAGTGACAGAAAAAATATATATCTTTATTTTCACTGTACTCTATTCAAACTATGCTTCAGAGAGCGTAACTCTGATGGGCTGGCCATGTTGTTCAAATGCCAGATATGCACTTGCGAAAAAGACTATTTTATGGAGAACTTGCATGGGGCAGACGATCACATGGTGACCAGAAGAAATGATACAAGGACACTCTCAAAGTCTCCCTCAAGAACTTTGGATTTGACTATACAATATGGGAGACACTGGCACAGGACCATTCAGCATGGCATGCCCACATAAGAAAAGGTGCTGTGCTCTTTGAGCAAAGCAGAATTGAGACAGCACAAAGTAAATGCAGGATGCCCAAATTTGGGATATTCACCCCAAATATTCAAAAGGACTATCTGTGCCCAACCTGTGGTAGAGCATTCCGATCTCTTATTGGTCTGATCAGCCATAATCAGACACACTGAAATTTCACTTTACCATGGTGATTTCATTTTGGTCCTCTTTGAACACAAAGGACAACAATCAACCAACCAACCAACCAACCAACCAATCAACCAACCAACTAACTAACCCTCTAACTGAAATTTAGCAATTATTTAATTGTTAATCCTTTAATAATTTTTTAAAACACTGTTTTTCTAAGAAGATATACATATGCTTCATTGAACTGCCAAAGGGGTTCATGATGCAAGATACCATGGAGAATTCTTGCCCTAAGCCTTTTACTCTGAATTTTCAGATTGGGCTATGTTTCAGGGTAACAGACTGCATAAGGGGTATAGCAATGATAATCATTTGGTTTTATTTTTGGTGGTGAGAGGTGGATCTGGGCCTATTTCTTTGATACAGGAAACACTCAAATAATGAAACTCCCTCAACTAAGGTAAGTCATCACCTTTATAGTCTTGGTCTATAGTCTATAGTCTACAGTCTATAGACTTGCCCAGCATACTGAGAATTTAAGTGACTTGCCCAGAGTTACAGAGCCAAATATCTATGTCAGAAGTGGGACTTGAACCCACTTGGCTCCAGGGCACATGCTGTATCCATTATCCTGTGCTATAATCAAACATAATGTAAAGAACAACTTATAAATTTGCTTCCTACAAGCTGCAAAAGAGACCCTCTCCTTTAAAGTTTTAATGTTGTATTTTGCTTTTGATACAGTTTTTTATTTGATACATTTGTGACCTTCCCCCACTCCAAACATATAAACATGTACCCACACACACAACTGCACCTTCAACTACTATCTTATTCTGGAACTTTCCTCAGTGGTAGGGCATCTTCACAATGGAACCATGCCAGTACCCTTCTCCCATTGGTAAATTCTTCCCAGAGCTTACATTTTGGTGAGGGGTCCATGACAACCAAAGCCAATTTTCATTCCTTTCTAGTCTATTCTTCTGAATTTCCAGACTTCCATGCCATGTTTTCCCCTCTCCCCTGACTATGAGCAGAAGCAGTTGATGTCTCAGTGTATAGAGTACTGGACCAGGAGTCAGGAAGGTCTGAATTCAAACCCAACCTCAGACAAATCCTAGCCATGTGACCCTGGGCAAGTCACTTAACCTCTTTTTGTCTTAATCCACTGGAGAAGGTAATGGCAAATCACTAAAATATCTTTGCCAAGAAAACCCTGTGGACATCTTTGTCCATAGGGTCAAGAAGAGTTGGCCATGAGTAAACCAACAACAACTTCCCACCAGTAGATACAATTTCCCTTTTTACCACCCCACAACTGTTCAACTCCCTTTTATTTGTTACTTTCCTCCATCAGATAATCAACTTGAGGCTAGGATCTAGCTTTCTTTTGTTTCTCTCATATTTGTATTACAAATGCTTAGCACAGTGCCTGGTATATAAATGACTGTTGCCTTGTAACAAAGATAAGTAATCAAATAAAAACAGCTAGTATAATAGCTGCTACTCATAATGGATATAAAATGTTGTCCCTGTAATCCCTCACCTCTGTACTGAGAGGAAGGACAAGGTGTTCTTTTGTCTGGGACTAGGATGGGTCATTACTAGCTCCCTTTTCATTTTCTTTCTCTTTACATTATTATGGGCATTACATATATTGCTCTCCTGGTGCTGCTTGCTTTCCTCTTTCAGAAGTCCATTCAAACCCTTATTTCCCTGACTTTGTAGCATTTGCCATTTTTATGGCATAGTAATATTTCATTACATTTGTATACCACAATTTGCTCAGCCATTCCCCAATCAATGGGTGCTTACTTTATTTACAATTCTTTACCACCACAAAAAGCCCTGCTGTGACTATCTTGGTATAGGGCTTTTCTTTTGGTCTTTGAGTTTCTCGGGGTGGATTCCTTTATTCCACAAGATCTGATGAATAAGTCTGCTTTTACCCTAGTCCTACCTCTCCATAACTCTATTTATAGATTTTGATTAGCTTCTCTCTCAACCTTCATCTGAAGAGTCCTGGACCTGTCCTGCCTCAGCTACCCCTTTTTCAATCCCTCCCTAATGTGGGTTGCCATTTTTCATATAGCCTTTACCTCACTCAAATTGAGAACCTGAACAGGCCTTATCCCGAAAAGGCCAGGGTTTCCCATTGCATCCTGAGACATCTCTAGTCAGCCTGATGAATATCTGGCCACTGGACCCAGATTGCACAGTCTTCCCTCACACAAAACAAAGTCAACTGAAAGCCATGTCATAATTTCCCTGATGTCATGGTCCTCTTTGAATAAACATAGCTTCTTATGTCTTTCCTGCATTTGAGTCTTTAGACTTATATTTCAGGGACTCATCAAGGGTTTGCACAGAGGTAGCTCCTTCCTCTAGGTACAGTCTCATGAAAACATTAGCACAAGAGGCTACTGAAAGGGGATTGGAATTTCTTTCTGTCCCTTAGGTCCAGGAATGTTGCATGGTGGATGAAGAATGAGGAAACCTGCCTCAGGTCCAGCTTTTGACATAGCACCTGTACTACTCAAGCAAGTTAGTTATTGCTTCCATGCCCTAGGCTACTCTCTAGAATAACAAGTTGCAGGACAATTATCTATCTACATAGGTAAATTCTTCATCAGGGGCTTCCCACACCAATGAAATCCTAGATTCTGCCCTGAAAAAATCTACATTAAGAACACTGGAATAGAGTCAGAGGACCTGGGTTTAAATTCTACCTTGATCTTTATTACTAATATGACCATGGGCATTCAGCCTTCCTGGGTCTCTGCTTTCTTATAAAAAAAGGATTTGGACTAGATGATCTCTGGGATCTTTTTCAACTATGAACAGATGTATGATCCTATGATATGATACTATGACCTCCTTAATCTCTGTAAGCCAGTTAAGCGACAAAGTGGATAGGAAACTTGAACTGGAGTTAGGATGACCAGAGATCATTCTCAGACTTTACCAGCTGTGTGACTCTGTGCAAGTCACTTAGTCTCTGTCTGCTTCAGACAGTTTTCCATATTGGTGGTAACATTACATCCAGGTATTTATTCCCAGGAAATTTCCCTGTTCCTGGTTTCATGGACCCAAGGACAAAGGGAGGGCAGCTAGGCAGTATACTGAATAGAGCACTGATTCTAGAGTCAGGAAAACCTGAGTTCAATTTCAGTCTCAAACACTTACTAGTTATGTGGGCAAGTCACTTTACCCTATTTGCCTCCATTTCTTCATGAGCTAGACAAGGAAATGGCAAACCACTCCAGTAGCTTTGCCAAGAAAACCCCAAATAGGATCACAGAGTCAAACATGACTGAAAATGACTCAACAACAACCAAAAGATTAAAGAAGCTTCTGAGGAGAACTGTAACGTGAATTTGTATAATTTACTCATTTAACAAGCGTTCATTAATTTCCTACTATGTATGAGGCACGATGGCAAGTATCTGGGGTATGAAGAACTTCCCTGAATCCTTCTGTATGGGCTCTTTCTCTCTGTCCCTGAAGCTTCTTCCAGCCTCAGTCAGACCACTCCACACAGAAGAAACCCAAGTCCTTCTTTCCAGGTATCTGATGAGAGAAGACCCAGGAGAGTGAGAATGAGGAAGGGGTGGGGTGAAGGAGGAGGCCTGTTTAAGCATTTATCGCCTCCAGATCCCATTCCCCATTCTCCAGTACTATTCTTGGTAAGTGGACCAATTTTCTCTCCTGACATCTGTAGCTCTTGGCAGTGAATATATTTGAAAAACCCTTTATGATTATTTGAAATCATCCCTGCAATTTGACTTGTGATATTTTATTTTACTCAGTGAATGATTCCCTTAACTCATTACTCCTTATTCAAGGATCCTCCTCTTCCCCTCCACACAGCCTCAGACTGTTTGTGTCCCATCCCAAACAACCTGAAGAGACCCAGTCTATTCAGGGATGCATTGCTGTCCTGCCTGACTCCCTGGAGAGTTGTACACACACCTCTCTCTCCCCACCCCTACTCTCATCCCTTCAGCTTTATTCTCCATGGGGGCATTGAGAGAAGGGAAAAATGCAGGATTAGGGATGGGGGCGGGGAGTTTCAGTTTCTTTTGTCACTTCACACCCTACTAGGGGTGTCTGATGGAGAAAAGAGAGAGCAATACACATACCACGTCCTGCTGTCCTTGATGGCTATTTCCATTTACTCCCAGAACAGTTAGACTTTCTCAGCATGAGAGCCTCCCCTTGGTTTTTTCTCAAAGGGGAGGGATAATTTGGGCATTAGTAATAATATCAGTGGTAATAATAGCAATGAAAACTAGAATGACCCTCAGGATATAAAGCATTAAGCATCATTGCTGTTCTGGGATGAAGAGGGAGGGAGAGAGGGTTTGGCCTAAGAGATGCACTTCTCACGCTTCCCTGATCCAGTGCATACTACAATTTCAAGGCACTCAAAACAGGTAGAGGTTCATTACATGAATTTGAGTTTACTGCAAGATACATTATGTTCCCCAAAATGTATCTCCACACAGCAAAGACCTGAGACCTGTCTGTGGGTCATTCATAGATTGAGATATTGCCACTAACACATATTTTTCTCCCTTCCCCCATTTCTCCAATCAGCTGCATGCACGGTTGCTGATTTCTCTAATGGTGGTGATTGTCTGAACTGAATCAGCCACTTCACTATCTCTGGCCCCCACTTTGTAATCAATACCATGAATTTGGGAGACTTCTTTGAGGGGGAGGGGGGGAGGGGGTAAAGCTATGTTGGTATGAGTCAGAGCTTAATGTAATGGAAAGTGCATTGGGAACCTAGGTGTGAGTCCCATTCTGACACTTCTCACCTCCAATACTAATTAGCTGTGTGACTAATCTTTCTGCACTTCAACATCCTCATCTGTCAAATACAGTCCTTATAGGGTTGTGCTGAGGAAAAGCACTTTGTAAACCTTAAGGCACTGTATAAATGAGTCGCAAGCCCTCAGCTTACTCTTGTGGGAGTCTTCATAGGCAATTGAAGTTTTCATCAGGAAACCAAGGAATCATGGAGCTACCTTTCTTTCCATGCACTCCAGTCCCCTACCCAATACAGATTTATTTCGGGGCCAGTGGTCCCCACCAAGCACACCCACAATGAAGTGGGGGGCAAAGTAGACCTTGGGTAATGACTTGGATGAGCCACAAGGAGGAGCCAAAGGATATCTGGTCTCTTATTCTTCTGGGGAAAATGGAGACCCATTCTGTCTGTGCCCCAGAATGTTAGCACATTCCATCCTAGAACACTGTGAGCTGATCACAGAACTCTGTGTTATAATATGATACTATACAGAGTGATCTTTTAATTATCCACAGAGAGGATTTAGAGCTAGCAGGAGACTTAGAGATCACCTAACCCAACCTCTTCATTTTACAGATGGAGAAACTGAGGCCCAGAGATAGTATGACTTAGACAAATGTAATAAGAAGTGATATTGGGAGTCTTCTGCCTATGAATTCCATGTTTTTGCACCCTCCCCCATGTAAAAATACATATGTGTGTGTGTATATATATATATCTGTGTACATATATATACACATACATATATGTATGTATGTGCGTGTGTGTGTGTGTGTGTATATATATATATACATGCATATATACACACATCCATGTATCTTGCATCTGTGATCTTTGGGAATATATAGTATTTCTCACCATGCCATATTCCCCATCCCTGGGGAGATTTATCTCTGATTAATTTTTTTCTGATTGAAATTAAAATTAGTCTGTTCCCCTTGCTCTCATTCCAAACGATAGCAGAAGGAGGTGACCAGGAAAGTTGCTAGGTGGTAGAAGAAAATTAGTTGAGATTAATTAAGAGGTTTCCCACAAATAATTCACACCTAGATAATCACAACATGTCTGTATTAGGACTATACTTTTTTATATCTTCTTTTGCCATCAGTGATCTCCCACTCCATGGATCCCGAGTGTGTGTTGGTTGCTGACAGTGAGTGAACAGCTGCAGGGATAACACAGTGGCTGGGACTGCTACTGCAAAAGCTATTATTAAAATGATTAATTAGGATCTTTCCAACTGGAGCCTTTAGGTCTTGGTGGCCTGGTGTCAAAACTGTATGACTCAGCAAAGTGGATGAGACAGCCTGGAACACTACCTACCAGGGACAGGCAAATCCCAGTCCCTTGAGCTTGAGAAGGTAGAAAAGGACAAAAGTAAATGGGCACAGAGTGAGGAATTTACTCAAGGGAATCATTGAGCAGGCACACCAACCTCTTAAGTAGGCGGAAGGGGGAATGTGAAGATATGTGTAAGTGGCGGGAGGGTATTAAGTGGGGTAGGCAGAGATGGAGAAGGTCACTTGGGTGATTTCTCATTTGCACTGAAGGTATTAGACTCTCTTACCTGTTTCAAAGACGGAGTTAAAAGCACAATTCTTCAATATAATGGCATAAACTAATTTTCTCCTCTCCTCTCCTCCCTTCTCTTCCTCCTCTCCTATTCCGGTCTCTCTGTATCTCAGTGTTTCTCTGTCCCTTTATATGTGTCTCTTTTTCTCTGTTTCTCTATTTCTGTCATTCTCTGTGTCTGCTTGCCTGCCTATACATCAGTCTGTCATGTCACACACATACACACACACACACACACACACACTCACACATACACACACACACACTCCTACTCTCCTTTCTCATTGCTTCTCTTCCTGTCTCCCACAAGCACCACAGAAGGGTGCATAATTCATTAGAAAGAACATTAAATTTGGAATCAGAGACTATGACTTTGAATCCTAAGTCTTCTTGACTGTGTGATTTGAGGCCTCCTTTGAGCCTCAGTTTCCTCACCTGTCAAATAAAGGAATTGAATGAAATGACCTCAAAATCTCTTTCTGCTCTAAATCAATGATTCTACTTTGCTCAAGTATCAATGGCCACAGTCAAGCAGGAGTAGAGATTTTATAGTAGTCTAGGAACTTAACATACATGAAGGCAAGATCCTTCCCTGTTGGCAGGAGAGAAGAGTAATTTCAAACTGATGGCCTCCATTGATGTGGAACATACCACCCATTCCATTTTTTTAAGGTCTACTAGGCTTTTATATTTAAAGTTTTGAGTTCCAAATCCTATTCTTCCTTGCATCCCTCTCCTTCCCCTTCCCTGAGACAGCAAGCAATCAGATATAGCTTATGCATGTTTAATTATGTAAAACACTTCCATGTTAGTCATTTTGTATAACAAGAATCAAATAAAAGAAAAAAAAAAAGAAAGTGCTTCATGCTTCAGTCTGTATTCCATCACTAGAATTTTATCTGTAGGCAGATAGTATGCTTTATCATTAGTCCTTTGGGATTATCTTGGATCATTGTATTGCTGAGAAGAGCTAAGTCATTCACAGTTCTTCATCATGCAGTACTGCTGTTACTGTGGACTGCATTCTACTGGTTCAGTTCACTTTACTCTGCATCAGGTCATGTAAGTCTTTCCAGGTTTTTCTGAAATCATTCTGCTTGTCATTTCTTACAGTACAATAATATTCCTTTATAATCATATACCACAGAATGTGTAGCCATTCTCCAGATGATGGATATCTCTTTGATTTCCAGTTATTATCTAGGATGAAAAAGGCTGTCATGAATATATGTTTTGTACAAATAGATCCTTTTCCTTTTTTATATATCTTTGAGATATAGGCCTAGCAGTGCCATTGCTGAGTCCAAGGATACATATAGTTCTATAGCCCTTTAGATGTAGTTTGAAATTGTTCTCCAGAATAGTTGGATCAATTCACAACTCCACCAACAGTGCAGGAGTGTCCTAGTTTTCCCACATCCCCTCCACCATCCAACATTTTCCTTTTTTGTCACACTGACCACTCTGATAGGTATAAGGTGGTACTTAAGAGCTGTTTTAATTTGCAGTGATTTATTTTTTTTATTTAAATTTATTTAAGTTTTCAACATTCATTTCCAAAAAACTTTGGGTTCCAAATTTTCTCCCCATCTCTCCCCTCCCCCATCTCAAAACGCCAAGCATTCTAATTACCCCTATCACCAATCTGTCCTCCCTTCTAAGATCCCTCCCTTCCATTACCCCCATCTTCTCTTTTGTCCTGTAGGGCAAGATAACTTTCTATACCCCATCACCTGTATTTCTTATTTCCTAGTTACAAGAACAATATTCAACAGTTGTTCCTAAAACTTTGAGTTCCAACTTCTCCCCATCCCTCCTTCCCTACCCATTCCCTTTGGGAAGGCAAGCAATTCAATATAGGCCATATCTGTGTAGTTTTGCAAATGACTTCCATAAATAGTCGTGTTGTGTAAGACTAACCATATTTCTCTCCATCCTATTCTGCCCCCTATTTCTTCTGTTCTCTCCTTTGATCCTATCCCAACCCAAGAGTGTTGACTTCTAATTGCTCCCACTCCCACTGCCCTCCCTTCCATCATCTCCCCCACTCTGCTTATCCCCTTCTCTCCCACTTTCCTGTATTGTAAGACAGTTTTTCATACCAAAATGAGTGTGCATTTTGTTCTTTCCTTTAGTCGAATGTAATGAGAGTAAGCTTCATGTTTTTTCTCCCACCTCCCCCCTTTTTCCCTCCACTGAAAAGTCTTTTCCTTGCCTCTTTCATGAGAAATAATTTGCCCCATTCCATTTCTATCTTTATCCTCCCAATATATTTTTCTCTCACTGAGTAATTTCATTATTTTAAGATATGATCCCATCCTATTCAATTCACCCTGTGCTCTGTGTGTGTGTGTGTGTGTGTGTGTGTGTGTGTGTGTATGTAATCCCACCAACTACCCAGATACTGAAAAACGTTTCAGGAGTTACAAATATTGCCTTTCTACGTAGGAATGTAAACAGTTCAACTTTATTAAGTCCCTTCTGATTTCTCTTTGCTGTTTACCTGTTCATGTTTCTCTTGATTCTTATGTCTGAAAGTCAAATTTTCTTTTCAGCTCTGATCTTTTCATCAAGAATGCTTGAAAGTCCTCTATTTCACTGAAAAACCATTTTTCCCCCTGAAGTATTATACTCAGTTTTGCTGGTAGGTGATTCTTGGTTTTAGTTCAGTTCCTTTGACTTCTGCAATATCATATTCCACACACTTTGATCCCTTAATGTAGAAGCTGCTAGATCTTGTGTTATCCTGATTGTATTTCCATAATACTTGAATTGTTTCCTTCTGCCTGCTTGCAATGTTTTCTCCTTCACCTGGGAACTCTGAAGTTTAGCCACAATGTTCCTAGGAGTTTCTCTTTTTGGATCTCTTTCAGGAGGAGATTGGTGGATTCTTTCAATATTTACTTTGCCTCTTGCTTCTAGAATATCAGGGCAGTTTTCCTTGATAATTTCATGAAAGATGATGTCTAGGCTCTTTTTTTGATCATGGCTTTCAGGTAGGCCCATAATTTTTAAATTGTCTCTCCTGGATCTATTTTCCAGGTCAGTTGTTTTTCCAATGAGATATTTCACATTATCTTCCATTTTTGCATTCTTTTGGTTTTGTTTTGTGATTTCTTGGTTTCTCATAAAGTCATTAGCCTCCATCTGTTCCATTCTAATTTTGAAAGAACTATTTTCTTCAGTGAGCTTTTGAACCTCCTTTTCCATTTGGCTAATTCTGCTTTTGAAAGCATTCTTCTCCTCCTTGGCTTTTTGAACCTCTTTTGCCAATTGAGTTAGCCTATTTCTCAAGGTGTTATTTTCTTCAGTGTTTTTTTGGGTCTCCTTTAGCAAGGTGTTGACCTGCTTTTCATCCTTTTTTTGTATCTCTCTCATTTCTCTTCCCAGTTTTTTCCTACACCTCTCTTACTTGATTTTCAAAATCCTTTTTGAGCTCTTCCATAGCCTGAGACCATTGAATATTTATTTTGGATGTTTGGGATACAGAAGCCTTGACTTTTCTGTCTTTCCCTGGTGGCAAGCATTGTTCTTCCTCATCTGAAAGGATGGGAGAAGATATCTGTTCACCAAGAAAGTAACCTTCTATAGTCTTATTTTTTTTCCCTTTTTGGGACATTTTCCCAACTAGTTACTTGACTTTTGGGTCTTTTGTCAAGAGTAGGGTATACTCTGGGGATCTGTAAGATCTCAGTTCCTCCAAGATAGCACAATCAAGTGTGTACACTGGTCTGGGAGTGAGAAGAGATTTTTGTGCCCAGAATCTTAGCATTTTTCTCTCCACAGCCACCTGGCCTCCAGTTCCACCACCATTCAGTGTGAGATAAAGATCAACTCCTCATTTCCCCCAGGGTTTTTATGATCCAACAATGGATGTGGGCTGCTATAGGGGCTGCCCTCGGAACTGCTGCTGCCTGCTGATGTGGACTCTCTGGCTGCTGCCTGAGGCTGGAGTTATGGAAGGCCCTTCTCCTTTCCTGGCCAGCTGAAAAACCCTGTCACTGACCTTTGATGCCTGTAGGTTGAGGGATCTGCGAACCCCTGCTACTGAGACAGGGGATTCCACGACTGGTGATTCCACCCCCGAGGACTATTCACGAGCTGCTCAGTCAAGGCTGGGCTGTGCTCTGTGTCTGGTGCAACTGACGTTTGCAGTGGGCCTTTCAGATCACCCTGGGCTGGAAATCTCCTCCACTCTGTTGTTCTCCACTTCTGCTGCTCCAAAATTTGTTGAGAATCCCTCTCTGCAGTTTTTTTATGGGCTGTGTGGGGAAAGTCTGCACATGTGTGTCTTTCTACTCTGCCATCTTGGCTCTGCCCCCCAATTTGCACTGATTTAGAGCATCTTTTCTTATGAGTATAGATAGCTTTGATTTCTTTGTCTGGAAACTGCCTATTCATGTTTTTTGATCACATTAATTGAAGAATGACTTGTATTTTTATAAATTTGACTCAGTTCTCCATATATTTGAGAAATAAGGCCTTTATTAAACATACTTGTTGCAAATTTCCCCTCAGCTTTTTTCTTTCTTTATTATTTTAGTTGCATTGATTTTGTTTATGCCAGATATTTTTAATTTTATGGAACAAAAATTATCTAATTTACATTTTGTAATGCTCTTCATATTTTCTTTGATCCTAAATTCTTCCTTTATCCATGAATCTGATAAACTATTCATACTCTACTAATTTGCTTATGGTATAACCCTTTATATATAAATCATGTACCTTTTTTGACTTTGTCTTGGTATACAGTGTGAGATGGTCTATATATAGTTTCTGCCATACTGTTTTCCAGTTTCCCCATCAGTTTTGGTCAAATACTGAGTTTTTGTTCCAAATGCTTAAATAGATGGGTTTATCATATACTAGCTTACTATTGCCATTTAGTATAATAGAATTTTGCACCTAATGTATTCCACTGATCCACCTCTCTCTTTCTTAGCCAGTACCAAACAGTTTTGATAATTATCGCTTTATAATACAGTTTAGGATCTGATACAGCTAGACCACCATCTTCCACTTTTTTCCCCCTTGATTCTCTTGATATCCTCGATCTTTTGTTCTTCCAGATGAATTTTGTTATTCTTTTTCTACCTCTATACAACAATTTGTGAAAATTTTATTGGCATGGCGTTGAATAAATAAAGTGAGGTGAAACTGTCATTCTGAGTATATTGACTCAGCCTCCCTATGAGCAATTAATATTTTTCCATTTGTTTAGATCTGATTTTATTTGTGTGAAAATGTTTTATAGTTGTGTTCATACATTATCTGGGTTTGTCTTGGCAGGTAGACTCCCAAACATATTATGTTATCTATAGTTGTTTTAAATGGAATTTATCTGTCTCTTGCTTCTGGACTTTGTTGATAATATATAGAAATGTTGATAATTTGTGTGGTTTTATTTTGCATCTTACAACTTTGCTAAAGTTGTTAATAATTTCAAGTAGTTTTTTGGTTGATGCTCTAGGATTTTCTAAGTATAACATCAAATCATCTACAAAGAAGGATAGTTTTCTTTCCTTGTTGCCTAGTCTAATTCCTTTTATTTCCTTTTCTTCTCTTATTGCTACAGCTAATATTTCTAGTATAATATTGAATAATAAAGTGATAAAGAGTATCCCTGCTTCACTTGTGATTGTGTTGGGAAGGCTGCTAGCTTATCCCCATTATAGGTAGTGCTTGTTGATGGTTTCAGAAAAATATTATTTATCATTTTAGGGTAAGTTCCATTTATTCCCATGCTCTCCAGTGTTTTTAATAGGAATGGGTTCTGTATTTTGTCAAGGACTTTTTCTGCATCTATTGAGAAAATCATATGATTTCTGTTGCTTTTTTAATTGATATGGTCAGTTATTTCCTAATATTGAACCAATGGCATATTCCTCATATAAATCCCACCAGGTCATGTGATATCTTGTTGTAATCTCTTTGCTAGTATTTTATTTAAAATTTTTGCTTCAGTAGTCATTAGGGAAATTGATCTATATTTTCTTTTACTGTTTTGGCTCTTCTTCATTTGGGTATCAGCACAATATTTGTGCCATAAGAGAAATTTGTTAGTACACTGCCTACTTTTCCAAATATTTTTTACAGTTTTGGTATTAAGTTTTCTTTAAATGTTTGTTAGAATTGCCTTGTAAATTCATCTGGTCCTGATGATTTTTTCTTAGGAAGTTCGTTTATGGCTTCTTCAATTTCTTTTTGTATGATTGGGGTATTTAGGTATTTTTCTTCTTCTTCTGTTAATCTGGGTAATTTATATTTTTGTAGATACTCATCCATTCATTTAGATTGTCAAATTTATTGGCATATAATTGGACAGAATGGCTCTTATAAATTGTTTTAATTTCCTCTTCAGTGGTGGTGAATTTACTTCACTCTTTTCATTTGTAATACAAGTAATTTGGTTTTCTTCATTTCTTTTTTTAAATCAAATTAACCAATTATTTACCTATTTTATTCATTTTTTTCATAAAACCAGCTTCTAGTTTGATTTATTAGTTTAATGGTTTTCTTACTTTCAATTTTATTAGTCTCTCCTTTGATTTTTAGGATTTCCAATTTGGTGTTTAAATGAGGTTTTTAATTTGTTGTTTATCTAGTTTTGTTGTTGTTGTTGTTGCATGCCCAATTCATTGACCTGATTTTTCTCTATTTTATTAATGTAAGGAATTATATATATATATATATATATATATATATATATATATATATATATACACATACACATACACATACATATGTATGTATGTGTATATATATGTATGTATGTATATATATATATATGTATATATATATATATATATATATATATATATATATATATATATATATATATATATATATATATATATATATACATACATATATATACATATTCCCCTAAGTACTGCTTTGGCTGCATCTCATAAATTTTGGTCTGTTGTCTCATTGGTGTCATTTTTTTTAATGAAATTATCAGTTGCTTCTATGGTTTGTTCTTTGACCCACTTATGTTTTAGCAGTAGAATATTTAATTTCCAACTAATTTTTAATCTCTTTCCATTATCTATTATTGAATGAAACTTTTGTTTCATTCTGACCTGAAAAGGATGTGTTTACTCTTTCTGTTTTTCTGCGTTTGGTTGCAAGGTTTTTATGTCCTAATACATGGTCAGTGTTTGTGTAGGTGCCATGTACTACTGAGATAAAAGCTATATTCCTTTCTATTCCCATTAAATTTTCTCCAGAGATCTGTCATATCTAACTTTTCCAGAATTTTATTCACCTCCTTAACTTCTTCTTTATTTTTTGATTAGGTTTATCTAGTTTTGAGAGAAGAAAGTTGATCTTTCAAAAATTTAGATGCTATATCACTTGGTGCACATATGGTTAGTATTGATATGGTATCATTGTCTATAGTATCATTCAGCAAGATATGGTTTCCTTCTTTATCTCTCTTAATTAGATGTATATTTTGCTTTTGCATTGTCTGAGATGTGATTGCTGCCCCTACTTTCTTTGCTTCAGCTGAAGCATAATGGATTCTGTTCTAGTCCCTTACCTTTGCCCTGTATCTCTCTGATTCAAATGTGTTTATTGCAAACAACACACTGTAGTATTCTGTTTTTATTATGAGTAAGTTCATCTCATTCACATTCATAGTTATGACAACTTGCTGCATTTCCCTCCAGTGCTAGTTTTCTGTTTTATCCCTCTTTCTCTCATCCCTCACATTTTCCCTCTTCACAAATGTTTGGCTTCTGATCACCACCTGCCCCAATATACCCTTCCTGTTATCAATCCCCCCTTCCCCTTCTATTGTCCCTATTGCTTTTTACTTCTTTTACTCCTTATATATAAGTTCCTTATAACTTAGATATAGTTATGTATCTTACTGAGTGTGTATGTTATTCCCTCTTTGAGTCAATTTTGGTGAGAATAAAGTTTAGCCTTTGCCCACCCTCCCATCCCTTATCTTCCCCTGCATTATAATAGCTCTTTAACAGTTTTTAATTTACCCCATCCAATCTCCCCCTCTTTATTCTCTCAGTGCAATTTTTTTTGCCCCCCTATTATTTTTTTGGAAGCTATCGTAAATGTCACCTTATATCCACAACTCTGTCTATGTATACTCCTTCTAATTGCTCTTAAAGTAATAAAGTTATTAGGAGCTACAAATATTATCTTGCCATATAGAAATATAAGCAGTTTAACCTTATTGAATTTCTTATGATATTTCTTTCTTCTTTTTTTTACCTTTTTTATTTTTCCCTTGAGTCTTGAATTGGAGGTCAATTTTTTCTTCAGGTCTTGTCTTTTAATTTGACATGCTTTAAAGTCCTCTTTTTCGCTCAATATCCATTTTCCCCCTTGGAACATTATATTCAGTTTTGCTGTATAAGTGATTATTGTTTGTAATCCTAACTCCTCTCTCTTCCAGTATATCGTATTCCAAACCTCCAGTTCTTCAATATGGAAGCTGCCAAATCCTGTTTAATTCTGACTGTAGCTCAATGATATTTGAATTGGGTTTGTTTTTTGGCTACTTGCAATACTTTCTCCCTGTTCTGTGAGCTCTGTAATCTGGCTATATTGCTCCTAAGAGTTTTCATATTGAGATCATTTTGGGTGGTAATTGTGGATTTTTTCACTTTCTATTATGGCCTCTGGTTCTAACATATACAGGCAGTTTTCTCTGATAATTTCTTGAAAGATGTTGTCCAAGCTTTTTTTTTTTTTTTTTCAGTCATGGCTTTAAGGGAGTCTGATAATTCTTACATTATCTCTTGCTTGGATTTATTTTCCAGGTCAGTTGTTTGTCCAATGAGAAATTTCACGCCTTTTTTTTTTTTTTTTTTACTTTTTTGGTTTGCTTTATTATATGCTGATGTCTCATAGAATCATTAGTTTCCACTTGTTCAATTCTAATTTTTAAGGAATTCTTTTCTTCAGTGAGTTTTGTTACTTTCTTTTTCCATTTGGCTAAATTTATTTTTTAGGCACTTATTTTCCTTGGTAAATTTTTATATGTCTTTTCCCATGCTATTATGACTCTTTTTTTTTCATGATTCTTTTGAATTATTCTCATTTTTTTCCCCAATTTTTCTTCTATTTATCTAATTCGCTTTTTAAAATCTTTTTTAAAGTACTTCCAGGAATTCTTTTTGGCTCTGAGACCAAATTACATTTTTTTTTTTGAATCTTCATATGTAACCATTTTGTCATTATTTTCCTCTTCTAAGTTTCTACCTTGATCTTCCCTATCAAGATACATAGCAACTTTCTATAGTCAAGTTCTTTTTTTTTGTTGTTTTCTACTCATATTTTTTTCTGGCCTTTTTTGTGACTTAGTGTTTTTATGTGAGACTTGGCCTCTGGTCCTGCATTGTTCCATGTTTTTGTGCTGGGCTCTGAGTCTTACTGCTTGGCTTTTGCTAGACTTCAAGGCTTAACTTGTTGCTTTCTCTCTTACCTTCTGGCTTGGGGGCAGAGCATTTCCCCATTGACTTTCGCTGGGTGTGGGATTTAGCTACTGGCCTGCCCCAGGGGTGGGGTCTTGCTATTGGGTTGCTATGGTAGCAGAGTCTGGGGGCTGGCCCTGGAGGAAAGATCTTCTTGTTGGTTTGCCCCAAGGGTGGGTCTCTGCTGCTGAGTTGCTATGGAAACTGGGCCTCTTTGCTAGAAAGTCCTGGAGGAATAATTTTGCTATTGATCTACTGAGGTGGGGTCCTACTGTATTGAGTTGCTGTAAAAAACAGGTCTCTGCTCATAGCCCCCAAGGGCAGGGTATCACAGTTGGCTGACCCTGAGATGGGGCTTCACTATGAGTCAGCAATGGGATCAAGGCTTCACTGGTAGTTTGTGCTAGAGATGGAATCATTAGGGTGGGGTTTTGCTGCTCTGCACAGACTGCTTACTTCCATGGGGAACTGCTGGTTTGAAGGAGGGCGGGGCCTCAGTAGTGGATTGCCCCAGGCTTGAGGCCTTGCTGCAGGTCCCTGCAGTGAGGTTGGTTGCTGCTACAGCTGCTGCTCTTCAATTTTGCTCCCCTCCTACCCCGTGAAATAAACCT
Source organism: Notamacropus eugenii (assembly GCF_028372415.1). Classification (NCBI taxonomy): domain Eukaryota; kingdom Metazoa; phylum Chordata; class Mammalia; order Diprotodontia; family Macropodidae; genus Notamacropus; species Notamacropus eugenii. Next base: position 99,988,995 of record NC_092873.1, read on the forward strand.
TTCTTGTCAGGCTGATAAGCTGCTTCATTGCATCATTCATCTGAGGCAATTTCCTAGTTATTTGGAGGGGAATTCAGTAGGGCTTTAAAGGATTGCTTCCTCACTCTGCCATCTTGACAGTGGAAGGCCCCCATTCCATTTTTGATAGCTGTCCTTCTAACAAATTAAAACTGAAAGTTTCTCTAAAATTTCCTCTGAAAACCTCTCTAGAACAGACACCTGTATACTTTCTGGTTTTGTCCTCTGCAACCAAGTAGAAAACATTTTATCCCAATGGATAACCTTTCCAAAATTTTAACAGGAATCATGACACTATTTACCTAGCCCATTAAGGTTTAAAAATGAATTTCCTCACTTCAACCCTGTGAAGCACGAAGTGTAAGTATTATATCTCCATTTCACAGATGAGCAAACTGAGTCTTAGAGAGGCAAAGGGACTTACCATTTAACCGTATAGCTAGAAAGTGTTTGATCCAGAATTGAAACCCAGATTTCCTAACTACAGAGCTAATAGTCATACAGCTTTTGATCACCCTGCTATTGTGTCTACTTGAGTTGTCAATTCTCAATATCAATCAATTGATGTTTATTGAGCACCAACTACATGCCAGGTATACTCCTTGTCCTTAGAGAAAGGGAACCAACAATGTGTATCTTTTTAATTATTTATTTAATTATTTTAAGTTTTCAACATTCATTTCCACAAAATTTTCAGTTCCAAATTTTCTGCCCATCACTCCCCTCACCCCACCTCAAAACACTGAGCATTCTGATTACCCCTTCCACCAATCTGTCCTCCCTTCCCTTATCCTGATCTTCTATTTTATCCTATAGGGCAAGATAAATTTCTATACCCCATTACCCATATTTCTTACTTCCCAGTTGTATGCAGAAACAATACTCAACACTTGTTCCTAAAACTTTGAGTTACAACTTCTCTTCCTTCCTCCCTTCCCACTCATTCCCACTGAGAAGGCAAGTAATTCAATATAGGCTATATATGTATAGTTTTGCAAATGATTTCCATAATAGTCATGGTGTGTAAGACTACTTACATTTCCCTCCATCTTACCCTGCCCCCCATTTCGTCTATTCTCTCTTTTGACCTTGTCCCTCCCTAAAAGTGTTTACTTCTAATTGCACCCTGCTTCCATTTGCCCTCCCTTCCATTATCCCCCCCCACCCTGCTTATCCCCTTCTCCCTTACTTTCTTATAGTGTAAGATAGGTTTTCATATCAAATTGAGTGTGCATGTTATTCCTTCCTTGAGCCTATTGTGATTAAAGTAAGCTTCATTTTTTCCCTCTCACTTCCCCACTTTTCCCCTACATTGAAAAAGCTTTTTCTTGCCCCTTTTATGAGAGTTAAGCTGCCTCATTCCATTTCTCCATTTCTCCTCCCAATATATTCCTCTCTCACCCCTTAATTTTATTTTTTTAAATATGATCCCTTCCTATTCCCTTCTTATTTAACTCACCTTGTGCTATCTGTCTCTCTTCTCTCTCTCTCTCTCTCTCTCTCTCTATATATATATATATATATATATATATATAATATATATATATGTGTGTGTGTGTGTGTGTGTGTGTGTGTGTGTGTGTGTGTATCATCCCATCAACTACTCAGATACCAAGAAAAGTTTCAAGACTTACAAATATTATCTTTTCAAGTAGGAATGTAAACAGTTCAACTTTAGTAAGTCCTTTATGATTTCTCTTTCGTGTCTACCTTATCATTCTTCTCTTGATTCTTGTGTTTGAAAGTCAAATTTTCTATTCAACTTTGGTCTTTTCTTCAAGAATGCTTGAAAGTCCTCTATTTCATTGAATGACAATTTTTTCTCCTGAAGTATTGTACTCAATTTTGATGGGTAGATGATTCTTGATTTTAATCCTAGTTCCTTTGACTTCTGGAATATCATATTCCATGCCCTTTGATCCCTTAATGGGGTTTTCTTGGCAAGGGTAGTGGAGGTGTTTGCCCTGTCCTTCTCCAGTGGATTAAGACAAGCATAGGTTGAATGACTTACCCAGGGTCACACAGCTAGTAAATGTTTGAGACTGGAAATGAATTCATATCGTCCTAGCTCCAGGCCTACAGATGTAACCACTGAACCACCTAGGTTCCTCCTTGGGCTCCTTAGGGGGGTGATATTTATCCCTAGTAAACTTGATCTTATTAAATCTGATCTATACTTCCAGTAAACAAAAATGTTCTTAAATTCAAATTCTCCCTTCTAAGGTGTTAACCATTTCCAGCTTTGGGAATTTAGGAATTATTCTTTTGAAATTTCAATTAACTTGCATCATTTTTCTTTTTTCTTACCTTTCTTCCCACAGTGGCCATGCCCAGAAATGTACATTTCATCGATGTATTGATTTAGAGTTAGGAGGGAATTTTGTGGATCATTTAGTTTAACTCCCTCATTTTACAGATGAGGAAACTGAGGACCAGAGCAATTAAGAATCTTGCCCAAGGCCATAAGGACTAAATGTCAGAGCAGGGATTCAGACATGGCTGTTCTGACTCCAAATTCATCACTCTTTTCTGTGTATTGCCTGGCTACCCTGTCATCTATTCATCTAAGTCCCTGATACAAAGGTTGACACAGGGTCAGGGACAAAATTATTAGTTATTGGCCTTAAAGAAACTGCATTTTGATCATGCATTTGTCCACTCCCACCCCTTATGATTCCTACCAGTGTAGAATTCCCATGGGATCTTCAAAGGATTAAAACAGGACAATTTGTTTCAAAGAATCTGCTCTGGGTGAGGGTACCCAAACCCCTCTCTGCCCTTCCCTCCATTTCTCACTCCTTTTCTAGGTCCACCCCACAGAGTGAAGACCTAGTTTGAGGAAACATCTGTGCAAGGCCCAAGAGAGTTATAGCAAGTCCCATGGCAATGCCCAGGGCTCCTTAGAGCATAGTGGCAAAGTATTTGGTTAAGGCCTGAAGGTTCATCATCTTCCCAAATGATTAGCAATTTTTGCCTCCTTCCCCTATTCATTGAAATATGGTAAGTAACCATGGTTTTACACAGAGTATGGGGCCTGGGCTCTACCTCCCCAGCCATTTTGCCACCAATGTCAGAATAAGGTCTGAGTGGAATAAGATTCTTGGTTTCTTCACATAGGAGTAGGGATAAGGGAAGGGATAAATGTCTGGCATCAAGGTGACCTAGTGGATAAAGTGCCAGGACTGTAGTCAGGAAGACTTATCTTCTTGGCTTCAGATACTTAATAGTTGTATAACCCTGGGAAAGTCACTTAACTCTGTTTGTCTCAATTTCTTCATTAGTAAAATGAGCTGGAGAAGGAAATGGCAAACTTCTCTAGTATCCCTGTCAAGAAAACCCCAAATAGGGTCACAAAGAGTCAGATATGACTGAAAATGACTGAATAACAGTAACAGCAAATATCCAGCAAGTTGAAGGAATGGGAAATAAGGCATTGGCAGGAAAGTTGGTGGTGGAGGTGGAGGAAACACAACCCTCTTCAAGAAAATAAATGAGGAAAATGAGGAAGAGTATTGTCTGAGAGATGCAAAGTAGAGAGGGAGAGTCTTTCTGCTCTGCCTGGGATTAAACCAACCTAGGAGTGGGGGTGGTGTGTGTGTGTGTGTGTGTGTGTGTGTGTGTGTGTGTGTGTGCTTGCCATGCGCACGCATCCCTGAGTAGGCAATTATTGGCTGGTTCTCCCTATGTCTGCAGCTCTGAGGCCCAGGGACCAGGATGATAGATCTATTGATTAACATTTTCATTCAGTCCAAGTTATGAAATGTGAGTCTCTTTGGAGGCACACTTTTCAGGATGCAGATACTATAACCTTAAGCAGAGCTGGACAACTGAGTAGCTGGTATCACCAGCAACAGATCCAGAACCCACCTTCACCCCTCTAAACGGTCCTGGGACATGACCTAGCTCTGGGGTGCTCACAGTGACCTCCATGAAATGGGGTGTCAGGGTGGTAGTGATATTAATGAGGCTGCTAATTTTGCACTCTCTTATTTTTTTTTTAATATGGAAGGACAGAGGCGACAGCAACAGCCAGAGCCCTTGGCAGATCTGCTCTGTGACCCAGTATTCCTGGGTTGAAACTTTCTAGTTCTGAAGGAGGGGTCCTGTCCCATGAGCCATGAATATTACCTCTGAGAGATGCCTCAATATTAGGATGGAACAGGTCCCTTGGATAATTAATTACCTGTCCCCCTCTCTCCCTTCCCCAAGAGACAGAGTGACACCTAGGAATGCAACCCTAAGCATGGGGTACTGATGACAATAATACTGCCCCACTCCCTTTCCCCAATCAGACACCCTGAAAGCAAATAAGGCATCTTGGGATTAAAATTCGTAATACTGTATTTAACATGCTCTCAAACCTGTCTTATTGTTGTCATTGAGCTGTTTGGTGGTACAGTGGACAGAGAACCAGGCCTGAAGTCAGGAATACCTGAGTTCAAAACTGGCCTCAGACACTTACTAGCTGTGTAACCCTGGGCAGGTCACTTAACCCACTAGCCTCAGATTCCTCATGTGTAAAATGAATTGGAGATGGAATGGTGAACCACTCTGGTATTTTTGCCAAGAAAGTCCCAAATGGAGTCAGGAAGAGTTGAACATGACTGAAAACAATGAAATAATGACCACGACCAGCGTGTCTTACTCTCCTTTGATGAGTGGGTTGAAAGGAAGAAAGATCTCAAGATTTTCAGGAGAAAATATAACAAAAGCCAACTGATATGGTTTGTGAAGATGACCTCATTCATGATGCTGTCACAGAGCCATAAATTTAGTATCTGACAAGTTCTCCTGACTAGGCCTAGTTATGTGCGTTCCCCTTATCTTACCTGAGTGATGCCCAACCAGGGGTGGGGAGCCTGTGGCATTGAGGCCACATGTAGCCCTCTAGGTCCTCAAGTGTGGCCTTTTGACTGAATCCAAACTTCACAGAACAAACCCCTTAATAAAAGGAATTGTTCTGTAAAACTTGGAATCAGTCAAAAGGCTGCACTCAAGGACCTAGAGGTCCACATGTGGCTTTGAGGCTGCAAGTTCCTGCTCCTGCACTCATTCCTAACTCTATTATTGTATCCTCATCAAATATTTCTTACAGACCTGCCACTTCTAGCTGCAGGACAGTATCTGTTCTGATCTTTAAAAAGGGATTCAAATCCAACTCCTGACACTTACTGTGGGTATGACCTTGGACAGACGATACCTTTAGGACTCAGTTTCTTCCTCTGTAAAATGAAGAGGTCATGCTAGATTCTCTGAGGTGTCTTCCATTTTCAGATCTAAGGTTCTATGAACTGTTCATGTCTGTCTTAGATTGAGAGCCTAAAAGGGGGGCAGCTGATGTAGGGGATAGACAACGAGAGAGAGAGAGGGAGAGAGAGACAGATAGGCAGACAGACAGACAGACACACAGACACACAGACACACAGAGACAGAGACAGAGACACACAGAGAGAGACACAGAGAGAGAGACAGAGACAGAGAGAGAGACACAGAGAGACAGAGAGACAGAGACAGAGACAGAGAGACAGAGACAGAGACAGAGAGAGACAGAGAGAGATACAGAGAGAAAGACAGAGAGAAAGAGAGACTATTCTGTTCCCCAGAAGGGCAGGGTCCCATTCTATGACCCTTTCACCACAGAGCACTGAGTCCACACTTGTGCTTAGAGAAGAAGGAATGAGATATAGTATGAGATTTGTAGTTGCAAGGTCTAAATTAAGATCATAACTGCTACTTACTACCCATGTAACCCTGTACAATTCACTTAGGTCTCCCTGTCCTTACTTTCCTTATCACTAAAGTTAGGGGGGCTGACATCAACAATAACAAAAAGACACCATTGCTTTTAGTTTTACAAAGCACTCAAATAATCTCATGTGCTCTTCACAACTACCCTGTGTGGTAGGTGCACTTTTTTTCCCCATTTTACAGATGAGGAAAGTAAGGACGTGAGAAGTGAACTGCCCAGGCTCACACAACTAGTAAGTTTCTAAAACAGAACTGGAACTCAAGTCTCACTGACTCCACAGGCAATACTCTATCCACTATATCACTTAGCTACAGAAACAAACAAACAAACAAAACCCGCTATGGTCTCTCTCCCAACCTTATACCTATGAACAAAATGAGATTATATTGATTCTGAGAGTGGTGGTGTTGATGGTGGAAAGGATCAAGAAAGGGATAGTCTGATTTAAAATAAACCTTCCCTTCGCTCTCTAAAAGAAAAAAAAAAACTGCTTCCCTTCTCTGACTTGACAATTTCTTTCAGTAGCACTGGTGTTCACATCAGTTAGCTACTTTACTATTTATCTGAGACTCTACGTTGGGGCAGCTAAGTAGTGTAGGAGGTAGAGCGCCGAACCTGAATTGAAGAAGATTCATCTTCCTGAGTTCAAATCCGGCCTCAGATACTTACTAGCTGTGTGACTCTGGACAAGTTACTTAACACTGTTTGCCTTGGTGCCCTCATCTGTAAAACGAGGTGGAGAAAATGCCAAACCACTCCAATGTCATTGCCAAGAGAACCCAAATGGAGTCATGAAGAGTTGTACATGACAGAAACAACTGAACCACAACTCACCTCTTTCTCATTTCTCACTTGCGATCAGTTACCAAGACCTGTTTTCATCTCTTCTTTTCTATTTCCGTTGCCATTGCCCTGGGACTCATCACCACCTGCCCAGATTATTGCCCAAGAAGAGGTCTTCCTGTTTGCACTCCCCACCCCCAACCGTCCTTCAGACCATGGTCAGAGTGATTTTCCCTTAGACCTAATCTTCTGGCACAGTGTAGAGCAACAGGTCTCAAAGTGTGGTCCAGGGACAGATTCCAGTGACCGTCTCATAGTGTTCTAGGTCAATACTATTTTCATAATAATATTAAAAGGATTACTGGAAAATACTAAATATCCAGTATTGTAAATATCAATAGATATAACCCACAGAACAAATGCTCTCTGGGAGGGACCCCAATATTTTTAAAGAGTGTAATGAGTCCTGAGACCAAAAAGTTTGAGAACCACTGGTGTAGTGGAACGACCATTTGATGTAGAGCCAGGAAGACTCAGAAGTCAAATCCTGACTCTGATACCTTTCTTAGGCAAGCAGAGAGACCTCTTTGAACCTCAGTTTCCCCCATTTATAAAGTGAGGATATCAATGCCAGTGCTACCTGTGTCCCAGGGCTGTTGTGAAGAAAACTCTTTAAAAACTTTAAAGTGCTATGCAAACATTAACTATCATTATTTGTCGTATATGATCACATCACTCCTCTGTAACACACTAATGGTGGGCTCTTTGTTGCCTATCAACTCAAATACAAAATCCTTTGCCTGGCCTTCAAGGACCTCAGACGATCAAATATCTCCTTACTTTTCTTGAAACTTCCCCTGATTTGTTTAGTTGCTAACACCATTTTGCTCTTCATGTGTGTTATACACATTTCATGTATAAATGAAAGAATTTAAGTGTTTATCATAGTATGTGATTATTATATGCAAAGTACTGGACATAGAAAAATAAGATAGCCTTTTCTATCATGGTGCTCATATTCTAATAGGGGAGAAGACACAGATGGAAAGTTTGAGCTTTAAGCTACATGGAAAAGTCCCATGATCCTTAGGGTGCAGTGGAAAAGCAGATGATAACTCTTCTTCAATACTGAGGTTAGCTAGGTTGTGCAATGGATAAAAAGAGCTAGACCCACCATCAGGAAGACCTGAATTCAAATACAGCCCCCAGACAGTTACTAGTTGTGTAGGTCTGGGCAAGTCAGTTAACCTCCCTCAGCCTCAGTTTCCTCATCTGTAAAATGGGGCTAATAGTAGCATCTACTTCACCAGGCTGTTGTTAGGATTCAATGAGATAACATTCAATGAGATAACTGTGAAGACCCTTAAGCATTGTATCAATGCTAATTGTTGTTATATTTCCACTGATAAAATCATAGCCATTTCTCATGTTGAACATTTTAACATTGGGCTGAAAGCATTGCTATTCCAAAGGCTCTTGGGTTCAATGTACTAGGTTATTTCCATCCAACTCTGCGGGGAGATAGTCAAGATGGTGGTGGTGCTGGTGGTAGTTAAACTAGACCATATTCTGCCTCTTATCTCTTCCCCAGGCTACCTTGCTACTTCATTTTGTGCTAAGATTATTTTTGTTATTTATCCATCCATTTCAGGATTTTCTGGCTAAATTCCTAACAGAATTTGCATGACCAGGGAATCATGGCTTTCCAACTATTTTTATGAGATCAGAACTGTCTTATCTACACTTTAAATGTCCCCCAGCATGTAATCACATGATTTTTTAAAAGTTTGTTGAGCTAATTGTGAATAATTTATTAAATGCTTGCCATGTGCTATTTGCTGTGTTCAGTACTAAGGATACAAATTGAAAAAGAAGACAGTCCTTGATCTCACTGAATTCACACTAATTGGAGAAGACCATACATATTGAAGAGTTCCCCACTGAAAGGTTAATGAAAAGGCCCAGAAGTTTTAAGTATACAGCTACAGAGTCCATGGCAAAGTCCAGTAGTTTTTAGGCTAGACAGGTCACCTTCCCCTCAGGAGTGGCCTGCCACCATTAGGAAAGGAGAGATGGATCTAAGGAACAAAATGAAAGGAAGATTTGGGATGGATGTAGATGGAGGTTTTGTGTTCAGCCAGGAGGAGAAGGGAAGGAGGTTGGGGGTAGATTTGGAAGAGCGGAAGATGAGATTCTCTAGGCATCCCCAGATGGGATATAGGGTGGACCGCCAATAGAAGGAAAGGGAAAGTAGAGCTCTCAATAGTGAGAGGAATGATGATAATGGTGATGACAGTGATGGTTCTAATGATTTCAGTTTGGCTTTGAGATTTCACTGGTGTAGAAAAGGGGTGTCAAATTCATAGAAATGGGAACCACCAAACCTTACATAAGGAGTTCTACAGTCCTCATATTGATTTAGAAAATTAGAAATTAAGATTATCTATATCTAATTTTATTTTTATTTGTTTTTTGAAAATATTACCCAATTATGCATCTTACTCAGAAGTGTTGTAGGTTAAATATGTGATACATCTGATATAGAAAACCCTTGGTATTAAAAACTCCTATGACCAATGCAGGTCATAAGATCATGAGTCTGGAGCTGGGAGAGACCTCAGAAGCCATCTAAGTCCCATTTTACATCACAGTTTACATTTCACAAGTCATAATTTTACAGATGAGGAAACTGAGTCCCAAAAAGATCAAGTGAGGTGTTCAAGGACACAAAGGCAGCCACAGTTTGAGGCAGGACTTGAACCCTGATTGTCTAATTTTATAATGGTTTCATTTTCCATAGTACCATTGTTTATAGCGATAGAGAACCATCTAGAGTATTGAAAAGTGACTTCCCCAGTGCCAAATAACCAATATGTGTCATAGGTAACATGGTGTCATAAAAATAAATAAAAAATGAATGAATTAATGAATGAATGAATAACTGATCTGGGAGTTAGGAAACCTAGTGTTCTCACAGGTTGTGTTTGTCCTTTGTTCTAGAAGAGGACCATAACATCAGGGAGATAATGATGTGACTTGTACTTGACTTGGGTTTGAGTGAGGGAGGGTTATGCAAGGTCACTAGCCTCACTTTCTCCTCCAGAGTCATCTGGGTCCAGTGACCAGATATTCATCAGGAAGACTGGAGATGGCCCAGGATGCAAAGGGAGTCCCTGGCCCTTTTAGGCTAAGGGTTTTTCAGATTCTCACTTTGAGTGAGGTAATGTCCATTCAGTGAAGAGGTCTCTTTAAGGAGTGAGTCAAGGGATGGTCCCTTTAATAAAAAAAACATGAAACTGGGAGGGGAAGAGCCTCAGGGTTGCTGGCCAAGAGAAACAGTTACTATTTATTATTTACATTAGCGTTGGTGTTCTACTACTATCCCAGACGCTTACTGGCTATGTGACCCTGGACAAGTCAAGGCACAACCTCCATAGGCATCAATTTTCTCATCTGTGAAATGAGGGGGTTATTCCATGACCTTATGATTCCATGATTCTATTCCTGGATCTTTTGACTTTCTATTATAATGTTGCTATCGGTAAAAGGGAATGATGCAATTAACTGTAGTGATGGTAATAATGTTAATGGTGAGGGTTATAGTGATGATGGTGATGATGATGGTAGCCAGGGATGGGAACATGGCTTTGTTACTCCTGGGAAGCTTAGGTGGTACTTAGCCTTCTCCTAGGCAGAGATCTGATCTTACTTGAGCTCTAGTCATGCAGAGGAGAGCAATCACAGCAGAGAAACTGGGAGTCAAGCAATGAAAGGGTTTGTCCACAAAGCAGGTCTAGGAAGCATCGCTAAGGACCTGGAGCTACAAAGGATCAGGCATGGAGAGATTAAAAACTTCCTGGGAACCTGGCTTGGAGCTACCTGGGCTAGTTGGTTGAATTTGCATGCTCACAGTACTACAGCCTGCAGGCTGTTTTTATGTACTGCCTGCCTATCCATGCTTCTGTTAATCCCCTGCAGCTATGCTAACAGCAAGGCCAAGACAGTAATTATGGTGGCTATAGCAGCCACAACCATCATGACTTCTGTCTGGATCCTGACTTTTGGCAATCACCTTGTAAGAAGCAAGTCTTGATAAGGTCCACCATCAAAAGGACTCTGTGCTGTGGACACTAACCTTCCTCTTTTTCCCGTGTCTTCTCAAAGCTGGACATAGCCATTCTGATCCTCTGGCATCTGTCCTTGTCAAATCCTTATGGTGATTTTTTATCTCAGCCTCCCTCCTGGTTGCTCACTCAAGCCTTGGAATATACAAGACTAATTCTGTTCAGCCTCTTCCTTGGACTAGACATTTTCAAAACCCATTCATCGCTTTGACTCCAACTCAGCACTCTGGACACTGTTTTGTATTTTTTTGTTTAGTAGTCGTTTTCCCTATGTTGAGGGATTGTGCCAGCAGGCAGATACAGGTAAACTTTACCTCACTTAAGTCTAGTCTGACTATTTCAGTTGGCCCTTTATGGTTTACTTCTTATGACAAAGTATATATAACACAAAGAAAGTGATTAATGGAAGCTGGGTGGTACAGTGAATAGTGCCCTGGACTCAGGAAGACTTGAGTTGAAATCCAGCCTCTGATATTTACCAGTTGTATGACCTTGGGAAAAAAAAAATTACCCTTTATTTGCCTCAGTTTACTCAACTTTAAAATGGAGATAATAAAAGATCCTATCTTCCAGGATTCTTGTGAAGATCAAATGAGGTGATAAACACACTCAGCAACATTTCTGTCACATAGTAGGTGCTATACACATGTTATATTATGGCAATGGTGACAATGTCAAGGAGCAGTAAGATACAAGAAATGCACTACATTTGAATTGTTCTAACTCTGCTTATTTTCAGTTGTGTGACTTTGGTAACCTCTCTGAGTCTCATTTGCAAAATAAGAGAGATCCTAAAATAGCATCTGCCTTGGTCACCTCACAATGTCAGAAGATGAAACTGGATAAATTATTCCAAAATGTTTTGTAAACTATAAAGTTTTATTCAAATATAAGGTGCATGCAGTTTAACAGAAAGTGGATATGGGGTAGCTTAAGGAGCAGGGCCTTGACTCCAGGAGTACAAAGCCCACCAGCAGAAATATTCTCAGACAAGAGATCCAGATCTTGTGGTGTCTACTTCCTCAATACCACCTTGCATCTCTCCCTGTCTCTCCCTTCATCTGACCACTGCCCTGGGGCAAGCCTTCATCACTTTTCATCTGGATCAAATTAGTCTCCCAGTTTTCAGGTTCTCCTTTCTCCAACCTCTTGTTGTGGTTGTTGAGTCATTTCAGTCACATCCAATTCTTCATGACCTCATTTGGGGCTTTCTTGGCAAAGTTCCTAGATTAGGGGGTAGAAGTCAAGATGGCAGAGTGAGAACCTGAGCTCTACCACAGATTCCTTCAGATACCTCTAAAAAGAGTATCTGAATAAATTTTATAGTGGCAGAATCCACTAAGAGACAGAGTGTGGCAGATTTCCAACCCAGGATAGCCCAGAAGGTTGACAGGGAGAATCTGTTACATGGGGTTAAGGGAGCACAGAGCACAAAGGCTCCACCAGCATAGACTCCACCATAGTGGAGGGCTGGGGCAGACTAAAGCAGAAGTAGCAGTGCAGGTTATCAAATATATCAACACAGGACAGGAGACCCACAGAACTGAGTGAGAGACAAGGTTAGGACCCTTAGTAACAACAGCAGCCACTCCTGAGACTATCAGCCCAACGATTAAATATTTGAAAATCACCTACTTGAATTTCTGGGAGACAAGATGGTGGAGTAAACTGTAAGTGCTCTTACCCTCCCCTTGTTGACCTTGAAAAACCCAGAAAACACTGCCCAAGGGAAAAGAAAACTGGAATAGTGGGATCAGCAGAAGGGGCACAGCAGTCTCTCAGTTCAGGAGGGTGTGGAGATTGCCAAGAAGAGTAATTCTTGCTTTGACTGAAGGGGACCAGTGCAGGACTAGAGCTGTCCCAGAAAGTCCAACCTCGGTGAACCAGGAGGAGATCCTGAGACCCAGGGTGTGGAGTCCGTAAACACCAACACCAGGGCCCCAGGAGTAGCTTAGCACAGCTAGAGGAAATGGGCAGACACCAGTGAAGAAAGATGGTGAACCAGCCTGCCTATGCCTTAGCTCAGGGGAGGAGAAGAACCTCCTCCCCCACACTTCACACAGTGAGTTTCAGGGTAATCCTGGGGAAACTCAGAAAGACTTCACTTGGCCTCTGCCTTGGCACACACCAGTCAACTTAGCACCAGGTAAGCTTCATCATTCTAGCTTCTAGCCCAAAGAACCAGAGACCACAGCACACAAAGCTTCAAGTTTTTGGTACAGGAAACATGGGAAAGTGCCCCCCCCTGCTTCCACAGAAGCAGAGATCTCCTTTAAAAGTCAGAAAAAAGGCAATCATCATGAGCAAGAAGCAAACCAGAAAAGCAAAGACCATAAAATCTTACTATGGGGACAAAGATCAAAATTCAAATTCAGAAGAGGACAGCATTAAGACTGTACTCACATCTGAAGCCTCGAAAGGGAATATGAATTGGTCTCAGACTCAAAGAACATTCCTGGAAGAGCTCAAGAAGGATTTTGAAGCCAAATTAGATAGGTAGAAGAAAAATTGACCAATGATTTTTTTATTAATTTATTTGTTTTCAGTTTTCTACAATCACTTCCATAAGTCTTAGATTTTCTCCCTCTTCCTCTTCCTTTCCTTCAGATGGCATGCAATGTTATATGGGTTCTACACATACATTCTTATTAAGCACATTTCCATATTAGTCATCCTGCATAGAAGAACTAAAATACATGGGAGAAACCACTAGAAAGACCCAAAACAAAAATATAACACAAAATCAGCATAACACAAGAAAAAATGTTCTGCTTCATTCCATGTTCCAATTCCATAGGTCTTTCTCTGGATGTGGACAGCATTTTGCCTCAGAACTCCTTTGGGAATGTTTTAGGTCCTTGCATTGCGATGAAGGGCTAAGTCTACAATAAAAATTCCTCCCACACTATGGTTGTTGCTGTGTATAAAGTTCTCCTGGGTCTGCTCCTTTCACTCAGCATTCGTTCATATAGGTCCTTCCAGGCCTCTCTGAAGTCTTTCTGTTCATCATTTCTTATAGTACAATAGTATTCCATTACATTCATACACCACAATTTGTTCAGCTATTCCCTAATTGATGGGCATCCCCTCAATTTCCAAAGAGAGCTGCTATAAATATTTTTGTACATGTAGGACCCTTTCCCATTTTTATGATCCCTTTGGGATATAGTCCCAGAAGCCATATTTCTGGGTGAAAGGGTATGTACATTTTTGTAGCTCTTTGCACATAGTTCCAAATTGTTCTCCAGAATGGTTGTTTTTCCAATGAGATTTGCTGCAGTTTCTTCTAGTTTTTCATTCTACAGATTCGTTTGACTGATTCTTGATGTCTCATGGAATCATTAGCTTCTACTCATCCAATTCTATTATTCAATACATTATTTTCTTCAGTTAATTTTTGCATCTCCTTTTCCATTTGTTCAATTGTTCCAGTTAGGTTTTGTATCTCTTTATCCATTTGTCCAATCTGTGAATTCTTTTTTTCATATTTTAAAAATCATTTTCCAATTTCTCTTCTACCTCTCTAATTTGACTTTTAAAATCCTTCTTGAGTTCTTCCAAGAATGCTCTTTGAACTTGAGACCAGTTCATATTCCCTTCTGAGGTATGAAATGGGAGTGTGGTCTCAGTGCACACCTCATTGGTATTTGTGTTTTGGTTCTTGTAAGATTCTATGTTTTTTTCTTTTCTGGGTTGCTACCTACTCAGGATGATTGCCTTTTTCTTTGCTTTTAGCATGGATCTCTGCTTCTGAGGCACAGGGGGCTCTGTCTCATGGTTCTTGTGCTTAGAACTTGAGGCTTTGTGTATAGTGGTCTCTCATTCTTTCAGCTAGAAGCTAGGATGTTTCAGCTTACCTGGTACTGAGCTGGCTGGTGTGCAAAAGCAGAGGCCAGGTGAGGTCTTTCTGAGTTTCCTTGGAGTTACCCTGGAACTGACGGCAGGAGGTGTTTGGGAGGGGTGGTCTGGTCTCAGGAGGTCTCCTCTCCTGAGCTAGAGCACAGGTAGGCTCAGCATTTGGTGATGCCCCATCTATGCTAGTGTCTTCCCGATTCCCCTGGCTGTAACAAGGCATGCCTGTGGTCCCAGTGTTGGTGCATAACGACTCTACCCCACTGGGGTTCAGGATCTCCTCCTGGTTCCCTGAAGCAGGGCTGTCTGGGACAGTTCCAGTCCTGCACGGGTCCCCTTTAGTCACAGCAAGAGGGACTCCCCTTTGCAATTTTCCTGTCCTCTTAGGCTAAGAGACTGTTTACCACTTCAGCTGATCCCACCATTCCAGGAATTTTCCTGGGGAGATATTCTCTGGGTTTTTCAAGGTCAACAATGGGAGGGGGAAAGCATTCATGGATCATTCTGCCATCTTGGCTCCCAGAAGTTCAAATCTGAGCAATGATTTTAAAAATATAATTGACAAAATGAAAAAAGAATTCACTGAAGAGAACAGTTCCTTAAAAGGAACAGCTGGACAAAAAATTAACTGAAGAAAACAATTTGTTAAAAATCAGAATTGGACAAGTAGAAGATAATGACTCCATGATATATAAAGAATCAGTCAAGCAAAATATAAAGGATGAAAAAATAGAAGTAAATGTAAACTATCTCATTGGAAAAACAACTGATCTGGAAAATAGAACCAGGAAAGAAAATCTAAGAATCATTGGTCTACTGGAAAGCCATTATAAATAAAGAACTTGGACAATATCTTCCAAGAAATCATCAAGGTGAACTGCCCTGAGGCCCTAGATCCAGAGGGCAAAATAATTAACAAAAGAATCTATGGATCATCTTCTTAAAGAGATCCCGAATTGAAAATGCCAAGGAATATTGTTGCCAAATTCTAAAACTATCAACTTAAGGAGAAAATGCTGCAAGCAACCAGAAAGAAGCAATGCAAATATCAAGGAGCTACAGTCAGGATCACAGAAGACTTTGCATCTTCTATATTAAAAGATCAGAGGGATTGGAATATGATATTCTATAAGACAAAGGAGCTAGGACCACAACCAAGGATCAATTACCCAGCAAAATTGAGCATAATATTTCAAGCAAGGAGATAGACATTCAATGAAATAAGGGATTTCCAGATCTTCCTGATGAAAAGGCTAGAGTTCAATAGAAAATTTGATCTTCAAATGCAAGTCTCAAGTGAGGCACAGAAAGGTAAACAGGGGAGAAAATTGTTATTCCATATGGGCAAACTGTTTACATTCCTATGTGGGAGGATGATACTTGCTAATCTTGAGAACTGCATATTTATTATGACATTTAAAAGTGATTTACATAGATAGAGGGAGTGGTATAAATTAACCAATGTGATGATAAAAGCATGATTAAAGGGTGTCACCGGATTGTAATCAGAGAAGAGAAAAGGAGGAGGTAGAAAAAGGCAAATTCCATCACAGGAACAGGCACAAAAACATATTATAGTAGAGGGAAAGAGGGGAGGGAGATGAGCATTGTTTGACATTTGCCCTCATCTAATTTGATTCTAGGATGGAACAACATTCACAGTTAAGTACAGAAATCTAACTTACCCTATAGGTAGTAGGAGGGGAATGGGGAAAGAAAAGGGAGGAGGAGTGGAATAAAGGGGAGGGGGGACTGAAAGAAGGGAGGGAAGACTGAGGGAGGCCACGGTCAAAAATAAAATTCTGTTCTGGAGGGGAAGGGTAAAGGGAAAACTAAAACCATCAATGCAGTGGAATAGGATGGAGAGAAAGACACTGATAGTAATAATAATTGTGAGTGTGAATAGGAGGAACTCATAAAGCAGAGGTGGATAGCAGAGTGCATTAAAACCCTAATCTTACAACATGTTGTTACAAGTAACACATTTGAAATGGGGATACACATAGGGCAAAGGCTAAAGGGTGGAGCAGAATATATTATGCTTCAGCGGATTTAAAAAAAGTAGGGGTAGTAATCCTAAAATCTTAGACACAACAAAAGCAGAAATAGTTTTAATCAAAAGATATAAGGAAGGAAACTATATCCTGCTAAAAGTTACCTTAGACAATGCCATTATTAACAGATATGCACCAAGTGGTATAGTATTCAGACTCTTAGAGGAGAAGTTTAGGGAGTTACAGGAAGAAGTATATAGTAAAACTATACTAATGGGGGACTTTAATCTTCCCCTCTCTGAACTTGATAAATCTAACCTCAAAATAAATAAGAAAGAAGTGAAGGAGATGAATAGAATTCTGGATAAACAAATATGGCAAAACAAGAGATGAAATACATTATGAAGTGTAAAATAGATAATTTTGATTACATTAAATTGGAAAGTTTTGCACAAACAAGCCCAATTCAACCAAGATTAGAAGGGAAGCAGAAAACTGGGGGAAAGAATTTTTTTCAAATAGTGTCTGTGATAAAAGCCTCATTTCTAAAACATATAAAGAATTGAGTCAAATTTACAAAAATACAAGTCACTCCCCAATTGGTAAATGATCAAAGGATATGAACAGGTAGTTTTCAGAGCAAGAAATTAAAGCTATCTATAGCCATATGAAAAAATACTTTAAATCAGCATGGGTTAGAGAGATGCAAATCAAAACAACTCTGAGCTACCATATCACACCTATCAGGCTGGCTAACATGACAAAACAAGAAGATGATAAATGCTGGAGAAGATTGAGAGAGTTGGAACACTAATTCATTGTTTGTGGAGATGAGAGCTGATACAACCATTCTGGAGAGCAATTTGGAACTATGTCCAAACCGCTACAAAAATATGCAGACCCTTTGTCTCAGCAATACTACTTCTGGGGCTATATCCCAAAGATGGGAAAAGACCCCACATGTACAAAAATATTTATCATAGCTCTTTTTGTGGTGACCAAGAACTGGATATCGAGGGAATGACCACCAAGTGGGGAATGGGTGAACAAGTTGTGGTATATGAATGTAATGGAATACTGTTGTGCTATAAGAAATGAACAGTCGGACTTCAGAAAAAACTGGAAAGACTTATATGAACTGATGCTGAGTGAAGTGAGCTGAACCAGAAGAACATTATACGCAGAAATAACCACGGTGTGCAAGGACTGTTTCTGATAGACTTAGCATTTCACAGCAATACAAGAACCTAAAAACATTCCCAAGGGACTCTTGAGGCAAAATACTATCCACATCCATGGTAAGGGAATTGGTAGCAGAATGAAGCAGACTATTTTCTCTTGTGATATGTTTTGTTTTGGTTTTTCTTATAGTTTCTCCCATTCATTTTAATTCTTCTATGCAACATGACTAATGTGAAAATGTGTCTAATAAGAATATAGAAACCATACAAGACTATGCCATCTCGAGTTAGGAGGGGAGAGGAAGGGGGAGAAAATTTAAAATTTATGGAAGTAATTGTTGAAAACTGAAAAGAAATTAATTAAATTAAAAAAGAAAGATCCTGCATTGGTTTGTCATTTCCTTCTCCAGCTCATTTTACAGATGATGAAACTGAGGCAATCAGGGTTAAGCGATCTGTTCAGGGTCACACAGCTTGTAAGTAATTGAGGCTGGATTTGAATACTGCACAATTGCAAAACTGGTCTTGACTAGGTCATTCTCTTACTCAAGAAATTCAGTTGCTCCTTTTTGCCTCTGGAAAATATTAAACACTAAATTCCATCTCAGTTTGGCTCCAGCCTACTTTTCCAAGCCTATTAAACATTACCCTCTTTTCATAATCTCTATGTTCCAGCCAAACTCAATGTCCCATTTCCTACCTCCAAGCTTTTCCAAAGACTGTCCTCCATGTCATCTTCACCTGCTGTCTTACAAAATTAAAAAAAAAATTATCAAAACTTAACGTGGGTCCCCTGTCATAGGAAATCTATCTGGATACTCCTTACAATTGCTAGAGCCTTCCTCCAAAATTACTCTGCTATTTTTTCATGTACATGTTGCCCATGACAACCCCATTCTGTCCCCCTTCAAAAATAGAATTCAGTCTCTTGAGGGTAGAGGTTATTGTGTTTCTGTCTATGTTTCCTCAGGACCTAGTATAATGCTTGAAACATAACTAGTTTCCCAATAAATGCTTATTGAATAAAAGAATGAAAGATAGAGGAGGCAATGGCTTCCATATAAAAAGGGGTTGAAGCCATGGCATCTGGAAGAGTACTAGTTTTTTATCTTATGTGAATATTCCCTATTTTCCTCTTAGTTGTGTTATATACTTGGTCAGAGATCCAGAAGGTTTGCCTGTGTCTGCAATCTCTTTGTGAGATTAGTATCTTGGGAATTACCCATCCTGGAAGGTAGAAGTGGTTGGCATATCACCCCCAGGGCAATGATACTCCCAAAGGTAAACATGTCATTTACTAAAAAATAAAAACAAAGACTTACTCCGTTCTACTTATATAGGACATCGATTTTGACTGAGGCCTGTCTCTTTCCCTTGAGCAAGCATTTCCTTGGAGCTTTTGGACCTCTGACCTGAAAGATTCTTTTTGCCATTTTTATTGTGAAAATTAAAGTGATGATGATATAACGATAATGGTGGTGATGATGACAGCGGGGGTAATATGAGGAAGAGGATGGAGGTGGCTAATGATTGATTAGCCATAAAGGTCATGGTAGTGATGATACTGATGATGGTGATAATGATGGAGATATTGATGGTAGGGATGATGATGACTCTGTGACTTGAGCCCATCCTAACCATGGGACACTCCTGGTGAATGAATTTGAATTACTCCCTTCCCAAGCATACAAGAATGCTGTGGTTTGAATTTTTGAAATTTAGAGTAGGAGCAATAAATTAAATTCTGCTTAAATTCTTTCAGAGGATTACAGGACTATATAGAGGAGCAAGTAGGTGGCACAGTGGATAGAGTGCTGGACCAGGAATTCTGAATTCAAATCTGATTTCAGACCCATGCTAGCTGTATCACCCTGGGCAAGTTGCTCAACACTGTTCACCTCAGTTTCTTCATCTGTAAACCAAGCTGGAAAAATAAACGACAAACCCCTTCAGCATCTTTGCCAAGAAAATCTCAAATAGGGTCATGAAAAGTCAGACATTTCTGAAATGACTGAACAACAACAACTAAGGGCAGCTAGGTAGTACAGTTGATGGAGTACTAGCCCTGAAGTCAGGGAGACTTAAGTTCAAATTTGGCATCAGACACTTACTAGCTGTGTGATTCTACTAGTTGTGTGCTCCTGGGCAAGTCATTTAACCATGTTTGCCTCCATTTACTCATCTGTAAAATGAGCTGGAGAAGAAAATGTCAAACCACTCCAGTATCTTTGTCAAGAAAACCCAAAATGGGGTCATAAAGATTCAGACAAGAATGAAATGACTGAAAAACTACAATAAAGAAACATGGAATTCAGAGCTGGAAGAGACCTTAGAGATCACCTAGTCCTTAAACAAATTGCATCTCAGTTTCCTTAACTGTAAAATGGGGATATTAATAGCACCTCACAGGATTCTTGTGAGGATCAAATTGCATATTTTTAAAAATGCTTAGCACAATGCCTGAGATATATAGACATTATATAAAGATTTATTCCCTTCCTTCTCTTTTCCTTCCCCCCATACAAATTAGAATAGTTGGTTCATTTGTTTTACTTTTTTTTGTTTTTTGTTTTTTCCCCTTAAAAGATATTGAGAAATTCAAGGAGACTTGGTTGGCTCACAGCACCAAGCAATCAAAATGTTGATGTTCTGGTTCATCCTCTGAGTACAAAGCAGCCTTGAGGACCTGGAGAAGGGAGAGGGGAAGCTCTCAGATGTTTGGCTGGTGGGTTGCTATAGAAACTTTACTCAGTTAAAACAGCTTAATGGGTTCTCAGTGCCTCTCTTGGTTGCACAGGTGGTACAGTGGGTAAGCACTGGACTAGAGACAGGAAGACTCAAGTTTCAATCCAGCCTCAGACATTTACTAGCTGTGTGGCCTTGGGTAAGTCACGTAACCATAGTTACCTTATTTGTAAAATGAGGATGCTAGCACATACTTTTAGGATTGTTTTGAGCATCAAATAAGATAATTTTAAAACACCATAGTTCCTGGCACACAGTCAGTGCTATATAAATGCTAGCTATTTTTGCATTATTACTAGGTAAATCTCTTTTGGTTAACTGTTGAATGACCTGCAAATGTCTTACTTTGTTCTAATATCAAACCTCAAGGACCAGGGTCTGATGTGAGGCAGGTTCAGCCCTGGACAAGGTCCTTCATTCTCTCAGAGCCCTCAAAGTTAAGTCATTAGATACACAAAGTAATGCAGATGAAAACACTAGGTTTAAAGTCAGATGAGTCTGGTTTAAATCTCTCTCTCTGATACTTCCTAGCTAGTTCTCTGACCCTGGGGCAATTTCGTAGGATCATAGGAATGTAGAATTCAGAGCTGGAAGGGACCTTGTTTCCTCATGTGTAAAATGGGGATAATGCTGCTTATACTGTCCATGTCATAGTATTGTTTTGGGCAAAGTTGTTTGAAAATCTTAAAATGCTATCTAACTGTGAGCTATTATTATTTTTTCATAGAAGGAAGAGAGATTCTCCAATATGCTTCTGGGGACCTCTGAAGCCTCCAGCTTCCTCTCATTACCTGTCCAATAAAAAGCAAATGTAAGTGTCAACCAACATTTCTCATCATTTTGTCAGCCAGAAGGGAGCTCTCTGGCTTTCCACAGACAACTGTAATGCTCAGTGATGACCCAAGGAATGAATTTTCATCTCTGTTCTGGTCTGTCAGTAGAAGTCTTTAGGGGCAGTGGGGAGGAGCAATTGAGAGGAGGGGCTTTCAGTTAGACAATGTGGAAAAACAAGTCCAAGAATGGGAATAAGTCAAGCAAGTGTCTAAATCCATAGGACGCAAGTACCTGGGGTCAAGAAGGAGCTTTGGCCAAAGCAGAGCAAGCAATTGGGGATCAGAAAGAATTTAGAAGTCATACACAAAAGTCATACACACAAAAGAAAAAAACATTCCATTCCCTCAGTTAGGATGAATTTAAGCTTGGGACAAGGCCTTCCTTGGACAGGAATATTTTACATCTTTCTTGGGAGAGGAGGATCCGATGATGTCTTCCCAGGGAACTGGATCAGCCAGATCAGGAGCTGGAGGTAAAGCTTGCTATAGCATAGATAGGGAGAGACAACGTCAGGGCTGTCATTGAACTAATCAATGCTTATTTTGGCTTCCGTGACTCAGTTCACCCATTAGTGTTCAATTAGGGCTGAATTTCTGTAGTCACTGACATCATAGTGACTCATAATTTCCAAGGCCTGGTTTTGTACTCGATGGGCTTTTATATCATATAAGGAATTAGGATTTCAAATAGACCTAATGATTGGAGGGCTGTCACTAATGGGGTTCTACAGAACTCTGTCCTCAGGCCAATTCTTTTCAACATTGATGTTAGTGATCTGGGTGCAAGCACAGATGTCATATTTTTTAAGTTTCTGAATCATACTAAAGGGGGAGTAAGGGAGAGGGATAGTTAAAATACTGAAAAATAGAATTAGAATCCCCAAAAATCTTGACAAGCTTTAGAATGTTGAGTTGAAGCTCATACGAAATCTAATAGAGATAAATGTAAAATCCTACATTTGTGTCCCCCAAATCAACTGCAAAGCATAAGATTAAGGAGGTATATAGCTACCTAGGGACATCTGTCAGCAGAGTAAGGAGAAAGGAGTAAAGAGAAAAAAGAGTAAGGAGAAAAGAGCAGCACAGGGGAACAAAAGCACACAAGGTATGACTGTCTGAGACGTTGCCCTGGGATGTGACTGCCAAGGCAGGAGTGTGAAAAAATAACTGAATTAAGAAGCTGATGATCATGCCCAACTTCTGCCAGGGTAATTAAAGAAGCCAGGCAAAGGAAAGAGAGTCTGGTGCCTCTTGGATCAAAATGACACGAGTCATGAGAAAACATAAGTTGAGAGTGAGTGAAGTAGGTTAAGAAGAGAGATCACTTAAGTCTGGGAGCACTGGTATACTTGCTTGGTGCATTGTACTGGTCCTAGGTCTTGTGCCCTTATGTCTTCACTGTGTTATATTGGGGTATTCATAGTTTGGTGTCACAGCTTGGTATGACTCATGATATTCCAGAACCCACACATTTCAGTGAATGAGTATCAAGGAAATAAACATTGATTAAGATTGTGGTCATATCTAGCCTAAAGCTGCCTATCCAGATTACTCCAGCTGAGCTTATTCCTCTTTTCCTGTCTCTGTTGAAGGGTGCCCAGCAGTTGGTACCAGGTATACCTAACAAAAAGGGTTTAGATGTTTTAGTGGACTAGACACTCAAAATGAGTAATCTGTATGACATGGTAACTTGAATCAGCTAATGTGACCTTAGGTTGCGTTAAGAATAACACCATGAGTAAAACTGGGGTAAGGAAGATGATAATCCCCTTCTTCTGTATCCTGATCTATCCACCTTCTAGAGTATTGGGTTCAGTGCTGGTCATCATATTGTAAGAAGAGTACAGATAAACTGGAGTGTGATCAGAGAAGTACTTGAATCATAAAGCATACAGAGTCTTGCATTATCATTCGTCATCATCATCATCATCATCATCATCATCATCATCATTATATATAAACTATAGTTTGCATATTGTTAATTGTGAGCTAGGCACTTTATAAATATTATCTTATTTGATCCTTAAATCAACATAGAAGGTAAGGGCTTTTATTAGCCCCATTTTATAGTTGAGGAAATTGAGGCAAACAGATTCTAATTTATCCAAGATCATACAGCAAGTAAGTATGTCAGGTCAAATTTGAACTCAGGTCTTCCTGACTCCAAGTTTGATGCTCTGTCCACTATACCATCTAATTGCCTTATGAGAGTATATTAAAGGAACTGAGAATATTTAGAAAAGAAGATTTGGTAGAGAAGAAATATGATAGGTCTCATCAAGTATTTTAAAGGCTGTTGTGGAAAAGGGATTTGATTTGTGCTATCTGGGCCCAGAGGCCAGAACCAGGAACAATTACAGAATTTACAGGGATTCAAGTCTTATATAAAGACAAATGCCTAGCCATTAGAACTGTTCAGAAGTGAATGGGAAGTCTCCAGAGGTAGGGAATTCTCCCTCTGGAGGTTTTTAAGCAGTATCTGGATGATCCTTGGCATAGATTTTGGAGAGAAAATTTGGGATTATTCTGTATAACCTCTGATATCCCTTCTAATCTGAAGATTCTTTGAGGCTATGACACATGAGATATTTTCATTATTAATCTATCAGTCAATCAACAAGCATTTAGTAAGTCCTATTATAGTCAGCCATGGTGCTAGGTGCTGAGAATCCTCTGAAAAGACTCTCTGACCTCCACGATTTGGAAGTTTACTCCAATGATGCAAATCACTACCTGTCCATACCTGAATCTAGACCATATCTTCCCAAAAATTCACCACAAGGGGTACATTCAATGATCTGGAGCACCCCCCCTCCCTCTCCCTCTCTCTCTCTCAGTCTCTCTCTCTGTCTCTCTGTCTCTCTCTCTGTCTCTCTCTCTGTCTCTCTGTCTCTGTCTCTGTCTCTCTCTCTCTGTCTCTCTCTCTCTCTCTCTCTCTCTCTCTGTCTCTCTCTGTCTCTCTCTCTCTCTCTCTCTCTCTCTCTCTCTCTCTCTCTCTCTCTCTCTCCAACCCCCTCTCTCTTTTTCTGCATCTCTCTGTCTCTCTTTCTGTCTGGCTCTGTTTCTACTTCTGTCTCTCTCTGTCTCTATTTCTACCTCTGTCTCCTCTCTCTGTCTGTCTATCTCTCTTCCTCTCTCTCTAGATATTGGAGATACCAATAGAACAACTTTGGCCAGGTACCATCATCATCATCCCTTTCTCTAACCATCCTCTCTTCTCTATCATATAATTCATGATGACATCCTTTATTCTTGTTCTTCAGAGTTCCTCACTGATTATAAATTGCAGCCTGTTTACACCTGTGGATACAAAGCAAAAAGGAACTAGTTTTTGACCTCAAGGAATTTATCAGGATAAGCAATATGTATGTATATGCATATATGCACATATATAACATGCACACTCTTATATATAGTACATGTATTCAACACATGTAATATATATACATACACATGTATTTGTATATACATATATACACATGTCAATAAGTATATGTAAATGTATATGTATTATGCATATATGTGTTTGTGTAGCTATAGACATGCTAACTAGTGTGTACACATACAAGTACATGCAAAAGTATCCTTCCTCTAAAACAGTCCACATCAACCCTGCCTGACCAGAATGACCAGGGATATGGAGAATTGGACTTTTGATTAGTTGGAATGACTCATTTCTTCCCCACATCTCTTTTCGTAACCAGCGGAACACATAGTGCAGATGTGGAGAACTGGGCACTAGAAGAATCTCACGCAGTGAATAATTTCCTTTTGTTGATTCTTCTACCTCCTAGGTGGAATTTGTTCTCCCTCCTGAAATTTCCCATGTGCACATCATAACTTTCCCTTGCTCCTATAAACTCTTATCTTGCATCATTTTTTATGTCATATTCCCCAATTAGATTGAAAACTCCTTCGCAGGATCACAGAACCTCAGAGTTGGAAAGTCTACTGAGGCTATCTGGTCCAATCCATACCTGCAAGAATCCCTGGGTACAACATCCTCCATAAGTAGTCATCTAGTTGTACTTGAAGATTTCCTGTGAGGGGGAATTTACCACGTCCTAAAATAGCCCATTCCATTTTTGAACTGCTATAATTGTTAGGAGGGTAGCCGCTAGGTGAAGCAGTGGATAGAGCGCTGAACCTGGAATCAAGAAAACTCATCTTTGTGAGTTCAAATCTGGCCCCAGAGACATAATATCTGTGTGACCCTGGGCAAGTTGCCTAACCCTGTTTGCCTTGCTTTTCTCATCTGTAATATGAGCTGTGGAAGGAAATGGCCAACTACCCTAGTATCTTTACCAAGAAATACCTAAATGGGGTCATGAAGAGTCAGACACAACTGAGAAATGACTGAACAACAAAATAGTTGCTAGGAAATTTGTTTTTTGTTTTTTGTTTTTTTTGTTTTTTTACTTTTGTGATACTATGCCCAAATCTGCCTCTTTACTGTTTTTACTCAGTTTACCTTGTTTTTCCCTCCAGGTTTTGGCAGAGTAATTCTATTCCCTCTTCCACATGACAGATCTTTAAATACTTCAACTATCATTTGCCCTGTTATTTCTTCTGCCCTCTAGGACAAATGCCCAGACTCCATTTAACTGATCCTGGTTTGTCATAGTCAACAGTCTTTTCATCTTGCCCTCCACTGAACACATCCCAGTTTGCCAGTACCCTTCCTAATTGTGACACTCAGAACTGAACATAGTACTTCATGGTTTGACCAGGGCAGAAGGCAACAGAATCATCACCTTATTCAATCTGTACACTGTCTCTCAGTGAAGTCCAGTAGAGCATTAGCATTTTTTTTAATTTTTTAACTCCCATGTCACACTGCTGACCAATATTCAACTTTTTTATCAGAAAATTCTGCCTCCCCATGCCTCCCTCTTCCTGTATTTGTGGGGCTAATTTTTGCTTTCATGTTTACTAACTTCCATCTTAATTAGTTCAGTCCAATATTCCATCCTTCAGAATCATTATGAATCCTGATTTTGTCATTCAATTTTCCAGTTCTCCCTCTTGGTTTCATGCTGTGTGTTAGTTTGACAATTGTGTCTACTTTACCTTTATCCAACTCATTGATAAAATGTAAAATAGCGCAGGACCAAGGGCAGCTATCCCTAGACCACTCCACTAGAGACCTTTTCCAATTTGACATGGATGTATTAATAGCTACTCTTTGGTGGCAGCTCATTCAACCTGTTCCAGATCCACTTAACTGCACTATCATTTAGCCCACATTTCTCAAATCTGTCCACAAGAATTGCATGAAAGAATTTGATGAAATATAAGTAAGCTCTATCTACAGCATTCCTCTGATCTACCAGTCTCATAATCCTGTCAGAAAAAGAAATGAAATTAGTCTGGCATGAACTGTTCTTGATAAAACCTTTAGTGCTTCCTGCTTTCCTTTCTAAATGCTTCTGGAAGACAGGGATGGTATTATTTTTCATGTGTGCATGTCTAATAGATTGTTATATATATGTATATATATATTAAATATATACATACACATATATATGTGTGTATATGCATTATGTATCTATATTATATATATATGTACATACACATAGGTATATATGTAAAGCCTTAATAAAAGCTTATTAAATTATATTTACACAACTATATTCTTAATAATACTTCCATGTTCTTTATGTATGCCAATGAAAATCATCTTGTATTCTATCTTTGGCATTTATTCTACACTGACAAATTCTCCTGAAATCTTTTGTGTCCCTTGATCTCAGGCACATCACTTCCTCTCTCAGCCTTCATTTCTTCCTATATAAAATGAAGCAGCACAAGACTAAATGATGATTAAATTCTAGTCCAGTACTAACATTCTGCATAATCTACAATTCTATGTAGAATTATAGAGAGTATGAAGAATGGGTTGAGGCACAGATAGTTCAAGACACTGGTGATTTAGATTCTCCATCCTAGTTGATTGAATCACATATGGATCAGGTAACAGAAATAGTGTGTTAACATATTAAACATATCATGTATGTACTGATATCCCTTTATAAAGAAAATACGAAGAAGTTTTCTGTGATGGTGTTAGAATGGTCCTTTAATATTGACCGGTCAAAAAATGGTCATGCCCCAATG
This sequence comes from Notamacropus eugenii, assembly GCF_028372415.1. Taxonomy (NCBI): domain Eukaryota; kingdom Metazoa; phylum Chordata; class Mammalia; order Diprotodontia; family Macropodidae; genus Notamacropus; species Notamacropus eugenii. The sequence goes on from NC_092873.1 coordinate 100,016,391, forward strand.
GCCAGTCAATAGCAAACTTCTCAGCCCTTGGAAAGAGGTGAGGCAGAAAGTGACTTCACAAGGAATTTGTCTTCAAGAAGTTTAGAGGAGAATCAATTAGGAAAGAAGAACTCAAAATTTGAGCAAATATTCTTTTGTTTTCCTCCTTGTGTCCAACAGAGGACAATGAAAGAGGAAGGGAATTTCCCTTTCATCTTTGTCTCATCAACTATGGCATTCTGTATCAGATCTACTTGTCCATTAGGACATGTAACATCCAACAGGGAACAGAGAGTCAGTGTGAGTGGGTCCAAGGATTCTAACACAGAAGATGACCAGTTCTGGATTTGAGAGAGAATCAACTCTGACAGTAGGAATTGAACTTCAGAGGGGAGCAAGCCTAGTGATCCTATTGACTATCTTACCTAGCAGATATCAGCTTGATCACACGACAAAAATAAGAAGAAAGAACATTGAGGCTCTGTGGTGACAAAGACCTGAATTCACTTGGTAATGTGTTTCTCACTATCAGTGTATTATATATGTGTGTTATTCTTTTCACTGATGCTATATGCATTTGTAAGAGAGTGTACCCCAGGTTTCTGAGGGGAATATTCTATAACTAATTTTTACTTTTCTTGGAGACAATTTTGTCCATTGATCATTAAGAATTAATGCACTAGTAGGGGCTCAAGAGCTATAGTTTTAGGAGTAGTAATCCACTGAGTACCTTGGACCTTGGGAGTCCAAGCAAAATAGGATCTTTTACTATTTTCATTTTAGCAAAATCAAGAAGTATAAAGCTTCTATTTGAATGTGATTAAAGAACATCTTCTACACCCTTTGATGGCCTTGCCCACTGAGGGAAGCTTGATTAGGGGAGGTGTTTTGCAGAAGGGTCTCAAGTACCTTTTTTTTTTTTTCTATTATGGCACTGGGTGGGAGGGTCATGCCCTCTGGCTCTAAAAAGTGTATAAAGAGGTTTGACCTTGGGGCTTACTTAATGGAAGTGTTAGTTTGGCCAGGTGAGGACTCTGTGAAGCCGCTAAGGAGCCCTCAGGCTTTGAAAACTCAGATGTTGGTGCTTCTCTTTCTGGTAACTATGGTCAGACAGGTGGACCTGTCTGTTGATTTGTGAACTATGTATTGATCATGATCAGACAGAGGAAGCCATGTCTGCTGATCTTTGATTTCTCTGTATTTTCTTTAAAGTTCAGGGTGATGACTCCCCTGAACTAGGTGAATGATATATGTGCATGGTTAAAGGAATGATACATGTGCTTCATTAAAGTGATTGTTAACCCCTCAAAAGTTGCCCTTCCTTTTATGAGTGCAGATCTAAAAACTTGTGATACCAGGCCCTGCTGTGTATGTTGGGGTGCTTACTGATACAGACCTGAATGTACTCAAAGAGCTTACAATCTAATATTGGAGACAACATGCAAAAAAAAATATATATATATATACAAGGAAAACTATATTTAGGACAATAGGAAATAATTAACAAAGGGAGAACTCTAGAATCAGGAGAAATTGGGGAAGGGATAGGATTTTAGTTGGCACTTAAAGGAAGCCAGAGAGGTCAGTAGTTGGAGAAGAGGAGAAAGTGTTCCAGTCATGGGGGACAGTCAGAGAAAATGCCTAGAACTGAGAGATGGAGCGCCTTGTTCATGAAATAGTCAGGAGACCTGTGTCACTTGATCGAAGAATACATGTCTGGAAGTAAGGTGTAAGAAGACTGATAAGGTAGGACAGAATTAGATTATGAAGGGTTTTGAATGCCCAACAGAGCATTTTCTGAAATGAGTAGTTACAGTAAAGGTGACAAAGAACTGAAAGGTTAGAACTGAGTATCTTCAATCCTACATGACTCAAGGTGTGTGTGTGTGTTTGTGTGTGTATATGTGTGTGTGTGTGTCTGTCTGTATATCTGTGTAATCCTTGGTCTGTGTGTATCTGTGTATGCTAGTGTGTTTCTGTGTGTTTATCTAGTGGCATGCATTTTATATTGACTCTGCCAAATTATAGAGCACGATCAATTCAATTCAATAAATATCTATTAAGTGCCTACTATGTGCCAGGTACTGCATTGATTAACTTGGTTCATTAATGTCATTCCTTCAGTGCTAATCTGCAGTCCTGAAAATGAGAGTAAAAGCTCTAATGACAGAATTTCAAACACTATTACAGGAAGTGGAGAGATATTTTTGGGCAGAGGAAACTACCTGGCATCTTTCCAATCCCACAGTGTAGGCATCCATCTGGACAAAAATTGTCATTTATTTCTTATCTTCCCTCCACAACACCTCTTACATCTGACCCTTGTTTCTCCACTCATACAGCCACCACCTTAATTGAGGCCCTCTGCACCTTTCACCTGGACTCTTGCAATGGCCTTCTAATTGGTCTCCTTGCCTCGCTACTCCAATCCTGTTTCAACACAGTTGCTAAAGTAATTTTCAAAACTCAGTTACAATCATGTCTCTTGTCTACTCAGAAAACTCTAATGGCTCTCTAGTGCCTCTAGGATAAACTATAAACTCTCTGTCTCTCTGTCTCTCTGTCTCTCTCTCTGTCTCTCTGTCTCGCTTTTTAAATCCCTTCACAACTTCAACTCCAACTTACTTTTCCAAATTTGCTATAAATTACTCTTCTACTGTATACTCTTCAGTTCAGTATATTGTATGTGTATGTATATATATATACATATATATATATATACACACACACATGCACATAAACACATTGTCTTCCCTCTCTCTACCCCAAGAACATAGCCTCCTTGAGGTCAGGGACCATTTCATAATTGTCTTTGAATCCCTAGAACTTGGCATAGCTCATAATACACAATAGGCACTTAATAAGTACTTATTGACAGATAGATTTATTTCCTGACCCCTTCCCAAACCCCTAGCACAGTGCTTTGCACATGACAGTGAAGATGCTTATCAGTGAGCTGGAAGCAGACTTAGAGATCATAGAACTTCAGAGCTGCAGGGAACCCCAGTCCATCTGGCACAGCTCAAATGTGAATAAGAACACACTCTTCAATATCTCCTATAAGAAGCAATCTGGCCTTCGCTTGAAAAACTAACGAGAGAGAATCTGTTGCCTCCCAAATCAACTCTGATGATTGACAGCATCATCCTTCTCAGGTAGGGGAAATCTCTACCTGTCCTTAACTCTATACTTTCCACTTTTTGATAGCTAAAGTTTTCATAAAGGTTTCTTTTTCCAAATATATACCTAATATGTACCAATATCTATATCTGGGTAATTTCCCTATTTCTTCTAGTCAGGCTCTGAAGGATTAAGCAGAACCAATCTAATAAATTTTCTACATAGTTACCCTTTAATCACTTAAAGGCAACTACCGTGTTTCCCTAGATTTTCTCTAGATTAAAAATCAGCAATCCCATCAAAACAAATCTCATATGCCAGGGAGAATTTGGACTGGAGAACACAGAATGGCAGCAACAGCAAAAACACCCCCAAACCAGGAATTGACACCCAGTTTCATAAGAGAACCTCAAACTGTTCCTGATAGACAAAGGACAGTGGATTGAAAGCTGTATTTGTAGCTAAGGAGATCTGGGTTCAAAATCAGGCTCTTTCATCTTAATTTGTGGGACCTCAGGTCTCCTTATCTGCAAAGTAGAAGTGAGACTTAGACCAGATGACCTCTAGGGTCTCTTCTAACTCTAAATCTATGATTTTATGGGTTTAAAATTTAGAGCTAGAAAGGATCTTAGAGATTGTCTATTCCAACTTGTCATTAATATGAGAGTCCCTTGGTAACAGAGGTTCTTAGCTTGAGAACTTAAACTTGTGTTGTGTTTGTTTTTAATCTTGATAGTTGTATTTCAATAATTGCTTTTCTTTTTAATCTAAAGTATTTCATGTATCATTATATATTCTTATACACTTTACATATTATGTCGTATTCTTATACATTATTCTGAGGAGTCTATAGGTTTCATCAGATTGCCAAACAAACCATGACCAAAAAACCCCAACAACTGCAAAACATTAAGAAACTCTACAAGATCTCTAAGCATACATTATATGAGACAGATTTAAAAAAAAGTACTGACAGAGGTAGAATTTGAACCCATGTCCTCAATACAAATGCTTCTCATTGTGTCTCAGTTTAGAGCAGTTGGAGGTGAGTGAAGAGAGGGTGTTAAAGGTGAATATCTGAAACGCTGTTTACTCTCCTTTCTACCACTGGAAACAGACACTGCCTCACCCATCTTCAACCTCTACTCCCCATCCCATCCACTCCCTTACCATAGGCCTGGGCTCTGATGATTGACAGCATCTTCCTTTTCAGGTAGGGTAATCTCTACCTGTCCCACACTTTATAAGCTGCATCTTAAGCAAACAACGACAAAATCAAAGGTAGGATAAAGGGCCTCGTTGGCTGCTCACCAAAAGGAAACCCCCATGAGCTTGGGAGTCTTAGAGTTTCCTGGTGTTTATTTTAATGTATTTTAAGCAAATAGCTCCAACAGCAAAGCTCATTTCTGACTACAGTGGCAGCATAAAGCAGTCAGCTGTTTCCCAGGGCAGGAGCAGGAAAGTAAATCTCATGTTAATTATTCATCAGAGTCTGAGGGGGTTGTGTGTGTGTGTGTGTGTGTGTGTGAACACACATGGACATATGTGCATGTGTACGTATGTTGGTGAGCCTAAACCTCACATTTCTCATTTATTGGGCTCTGAAACCATCAGATAGGAATCCTTTCTTAAGTGAAATATTGATACGTTTACTCAGTCATCGTGAGTACGCCTTTTAAATTGCTGTAATTAAGACAAACAAAATGGAGAGGTGGGCCAGCAAAGAAGGGAAGATGGGCAGGCAGACCAGCTGACAGCAGGGCAGTAGGCTTTCCTAGTTAGAGGGATGTGTTCCCCCCACCCTCTCTGCCCAGCCCACCCACAAATGCAGGCCCTAGCACAGAGGGGTGATTGCCTACAAGCACAGACCACAGGTTACACATGAACCTCAGAGGCTGATCCCAAATCGCTGGTTCCTGACACCCAAGACAGGAATAACAACATTAACAGATGTCACACCAAGTACACATAATCTCTAAGCTACAAGAGAATGAGAAGCATTTAGAATATAGAGACCTAGCAGAGGAGATCAAAATCAGGTGGGATATGAATAAGGAACCTATCATCCTCCTCATCCTGTCTACCACTGGAATTATGCCAAGAATGCTTTCAGTGAGCCCAAAGAAGATGAGTTTACATCCTTATAGTTTCTTTCAACTATGAAAAATCACTTACTTTAACTACCTGTTCAATCATCCAAAAAACATGAAGTAAAAAAAAAAAATCTGAATAGTAACTAGTCCCATGATTGCTTCTAGCTAAATTCCATTGAAGAAAAGAGGAGAATGAGATTAATAATGACAACACCAGTTATTATTTTCACTGCTTTTATGATTCAAACATTTTCATTCCACTTTTACCTCTCTTTTCCCAGTCTACAATACAGTGAGGTCATTTACAGTCATCAAATAAATTGAATGCATGATACTTAGCTTCTGTCTTTTATTTGTTCTGTAGATAACTCTGTGGGTCTGTGTTGCAGGGAAATAGAGGTGTGGTCTTCTTGGAGACAAGCAGTGGTGAGGTTGAGTAGAAAGAAGGGAGACATTTAGAAACACAGAAAAAAAATCTAGGAAATCTGGGAAGGGTCATCAAGGATGTTTGAAGACTGGTGCCAGACTAACCCCTGTGTAGGTTTGCACTGTGGGCATTCCTGCTAGAGAAAGACATTTTTTTCTCTCTTCAAATTCTAGTTTGAAGTTAGACTGGATCACAAATAGGGGAAAACTCCAGGTGATCTGATATGTTGAGAATCTCACAAAACCTTTCTAAATGGGTGTCTTTAGTTTTAGTCCTTACCAGGAATTAATTTCCCTTTCTGCCTCTCTATTTCTTTCTCTGTAAACATCTGCTTCTGTCTCTCCCTCTGCCGTCTCTCTTTTCTTTCTTCTTTTTTCCCCTGTATTCTTTGTCTCTCTCAGTTTTTTTCTTCTCAATCATATTCTTTTTCCATCTTCACCTCCTCCTTCCTTTCATCATTTTTTCCCCAATCTATCTTTTTCTTTCTCTTTTATGAATTGAGGAGAAATCATGGAAGATTCTCATGTTGGATGAACACCCTGCACCAAATTTATGGGAGGACATAGACAAGAATACCAGATGACAGGCGGGCATGAATGAATTGTTGGGGGAAACAGTCATATTAATAAATCACAATTTTGAGTATTTTTCTCTTCTCTCTCCATTTCCCTTCTATTTTTTCTTCTTCTTCCTCCTTAACACTAAAGTCTTTTAACCTTCCTTATTCCCTTTTGTTTCCCCTCTTCTTTCTCTCTCATCTTTTTTCTGCTTTTACTTCTTTCTTTTTTTATTCCTGCACATCATTTCTTTCATTCCTCTCTCCCTTTTCCTTTCATTCTTCTTCCTTCTTTCCTTCTTTCTTTCTTTCCTTCCTTCCTTTCTTCCTTCCTTCCTGTCTTCTTTCATCTTTTCTTTTTACTTCCTTTATTTCTTCTTTCTTTCTTGACATAAATAGAAATAATGGTTAACATTTATCAGAAAGCCTTTAATTAAAATGTTAAATACTCAGCTGTGACAAAAATATCCTTTTCCAGATCTATGTTCTTGCGGCAGTTAATTATTTAAAGTAATGTATTGGCTTTCCATTTCTGTATGTGAGAGATTAACATATTAATGGGAATATAATTACGTTATAACATCGGGCTTTATGCTATCTGTATTTCAAAAGTCGCTGTGTCAGTGAATTGACTCCTGGAGGATTCCATTTGTTGCATCAGCTCAGGTGTCTCTCTTTCATACACATCCCTGAGCAAAGAAGGGATTCTCTCTTATCCCCAAAGGTCCTTTCCCCCTCTTCAGGGTGCCTGGAGATCCTTAGGTATGGAAAATTCAAAGGTGGAGACTATAAGAAGAGAAAGGAAAAGAGGAATGAGAATGGAGTGAGATAGAAAAAGCCCTATTTTTAGGCTGGGCTGGGAGCCACAATGACAGTGGATGGGGGTGTAGTGTATAATTTTTAATGGTATATTTTTTTACAGCAGAAGAAACAGAAGGGAAAACCAGAGGGAGAACTATCTACATACAAGACTGTGGCAATGTTGAGCAAAGATTCATTAATAACACAATGACTTATGATTATGAAAATCAAATCGTATTCACCTCCCTGACTCACTAGACTTCTGGTCTACCTACTCCCAGGTCCTAGATCTTGTACCGAGGGTAAGCAAAAGGATTCTAATGTCCAAATATCACCAAATGAGTTATTGAAAGGTAGAGTTTGTAGACATGGGTAAAAAAAATGCTCATTCCTATCATCAGCTGTAGATTTTTACATAAAAGTGATCTCAGAGATCATGCAGTTCAAATGATTCATTTGACGGAAAAAGAAACTGAGCCTAGAAAGGGGTAGATTCTTACACAAGTTCACACAACTAGTTAGTAGCAGAGCCAGGATCATAGAATTGAGATCCCTTTATTTGTCAGGTAAAAAAAAACTTGGACCCAAAGCTGTAAAGTGACTTGACCAGGGTCATAGAGGTAATAAGTGGCATGATAGGAACCATGGGAAAATCACTGTATTTCTCAGAAAATTCTCTAAGAATATAAGTTGCTAAACAATTGTTACTTTCCATGGACAGAGGGAATTTCTTTACTGAGGAATTCCCTATACCAATGAAATCATAGAGCCAGAAGTCATATGCCCATATGCATAGCTATGTATATGGTAAGTTGCACCAACAGGTAATTGATAAATAATTTCTTGGAGACTTTTTATAGAAAAAATAAGATTTCATTTTGCAATATGGCTAATAATGGAAATATGTTTTGCAAGACTTCACATGTATAACCATTATCAAGTTGCTGTCTTCTCAAAGAGAGGGGAGGGGTAGAAGGAAGAGAATTTGGAACTAAAAAGTTTTTAAAACATTGTTAATTTTTTCATATGTAAATGGGACAATAAATAATGAAATAAATAAAAATAGTATTAAAATATGACCCTATCCCCAAGCAACTAACTTTATTTGCATTTGGCTTATTCTCATATTAAAACTGGTGGACATTCTCCAAGCCAGGTTGTAGCCGGGAAAGTAACCCATAAATCTGCTTAGGACCATGGAGAAATCATCTGCATTTCTCAATTATCTGCAGATAATTCACAAACATGACAATTGGGATTATATTTAAATATTATCCACCATGTGACAGAATAGGGAAGTCAGAAAAGAAAAAAAATATTCATATTTTTCCCTTCTATGCCTTCTATTGCAGGAAATCTCCTTAAACCTTCAAGAGATGTATTTTTAGATACAGAGTGCCATTATGAGTGAGTGAGTCAGCCTGTCCCCACCCCCAATACAGAGAAGAGAAAAGTCCTGGCTAGAGTTTTATGGAGAAAGGAAACCCAGCACTAACTCTTAGGAAACTTCAAGGAGTTCTCAAGTCTGGTGGAAGCTCATAGTCCCTACTCTTAGGGAGTTCCTAGTTTTAGGGTAGAAATATAGTCCCTAAATTTTGAAAGTCCCCACTATGGTGGAGGAATACATATTCACTACCTGCAGAATTCCCTTGACTTTTGTTCCCTTTAGTCTAAGAGGTAAACCATAGTCCCTGTCCCCAGGGATGATGATGACAAAGATGACAATCACAATGATGATGATGATGGTGACAATGATGGTGGTGGCTGTGGTGGTGGTGGTGGTGGTGATGGTGATGATGAGATTTATATAGCACTTAAAATTTTTCAAAGTACTTTAAATTATCATTAGATTCTTACTAATTGAGTTTCACAATAACACAGCACTTGGTACACTAAGTACTTTAACCCATTTTAAAGATGAAAAAGTGAGGCTAAGAGAAGCTAAATAACATGTATATGGGCTCACAGCTAGTAAGTATTCGAGTCAGGATTTGAACAGAAGTCCAGAACTCTATCCATTACATTGTAATGTTTTGTGGAACTAAGGAGACAAGTTATCCAAGACAGAACCCAAAGTCCTTACTATAGAGACAGATAAGTTGTACATGCATAGAATACACTATAATGGAATCCCTAAGAGCTGAATAGAGGTGAAATAAAGGAGGGACCAATGCCAAAAGGGGAGAAAGAGCCTCTAGTCTCCATCTACTTCCTTTCTTTGTGTTGGTTTACTCCCAACTTCTAGCAACAGGCTAAGCTGAGGCAGTTAGTTGTTAGAGGCTCCTTCAGTGGGCAATTAGTATTCTAAACAGGAAATTAATTTGCCCTGCAAATATGGGAACCTTGTAATTTGTTTCAGTTTTATTTTATTGTCAGATAGGATTCATTTTCTACATGATTTTATGGTTGGATAGGATTCATTAGAAATTTTTCCCAACTACCTCCATTAAAAAAAAGTCTCTCCTATCCAACTCTGAGACTGCCTGCCTGCCTTGGCTTTTCTTTTGAATAATCCTAATGAGAGTCTCATCCCCATAAGATGTGCATCCTCATAGCCTCAGGTTCTGTTCTTTAGTAAAATTTTAATTTTCAGCGCTAAAGATGCTCTTCTGAAATGGAGATAAATCTTTCTAGGCACCCCTGCAACGGATCTTTAGATACTGGAATGGACAGGAGGCACTTAATGGTGTCAACTGGGTTACTTGGAGCTTCTCTTCTCTTTTCCCTACCCAGCTTTTCATACCAATGTACACACACACACACACACACACACACACACACATAATCATTCCTCTAAATCAATGACTGACCATCCTGTGTTGTGTCCAAGTGAGTATAAGCTCTCTATAAATATCAGCTATTATGATTATCCTACATAAATATTACCCCTGTAAAAAGAGTAATCCCTCAGGAATCACAAGAAAAGCTACATGGTGATAGCTCATGTGCATTATACCCTGACTTCATAAAAACCCTTAACTAAATGGAAAGGGAGAAGGCAGAAAATGAGGTGGTAGAGTGGGCAAAGGGTCACCTGGAGTATCTGGCAAGGAAGAGATTTTTCCAATTAGGGTATGGATTATTATTTTCATTTTACAGAGTAGAAGTCTGTGGTTCAAAGAAATGATCTGCCTTGTCCAAAATCACACAGTAGAAGTGTGGTTCAATGGAAAGAGCATCAGTCCAAAGGTGTTTGTTGTCGGGTCTGTAGAGAGATGATTGACTGGCTTGCCTACTGTTACTGGGACCTCCCATCTTGGAGCTTCCATGTATACTATCCCTCATGCCTGGAATAGGATCCTTTCTCACCTCCACTGCTTGGAACCCCTAGCTCCTTTCCTGGCTCAGCAACCTAGCAGGCAGTCAGGTGACAGAATGGATAGAGCATAGGACTCAGAATCATAAAGATCTGATTTCAATTCCTGTTTCACATACTTACTAGTAATTGGACCCTAAGAAAGTTATTTAACTTTTCTGTGCCTCAGTTTTATCACTTATAAAATGGAAATAATAATGGCATTTACCTCCTAGAGTTGTTATAAGGAATAAATGAGCTCACCTATGTGAAGTGCTTTGTAAACCTTAAAATGCAGGTAAATATTAGCTATCGTCATCATTAAATTACTATTCAGCAGTGGGAATGGAACTCTGGTCACTTCTTCTCTCAGGAAGTTCTCCAAGAATTTAAGTTACAAAACAACTGTCAAGTTACATGGATAGGAAGAATTTCCTCACTGAGAAATAATATCCTGTACCAATAAAATCATGGGACCAGGCTTCCTCTCACTTAAAAAGAAAATATATTCCTATACGTGTGTGTAAGTATGATATAAATGGAAATGTGTACAAATATGTATGTTATATATATAAAGATATTGCATGCTGGTGCAGGTGATTATATATGCATGAGTTTATATATGTGTATAAATATGTGTGTACATGCATGTGTGTCATGTATGTATTATATATGCATATTTATATATGTGTATATGCATATCATAGTTAAATAGGCATCTAGATGTTACAAGAGATGAAGCAACTGAGGCTGAAGTCAGGAAAACTTGAGTTCAAATTCAACCTCAGAAACCTAATAAATGTGTAATTTTGGGTAAGTCACTTAATTGCTGCTTGCTTCAGTTTCCTCAACTGTAAAATGGAACTGATAATAGTGCTAATCTCCCAGGGTTACTGTGAGGATCAGAGGAGGAAATACTTGTAAAGTGTTTAGCACACCACCTAGCACATGGTAGGTGCCATACAAATTTGTCTTTTTTCATTGCTTTAAAAACTTAGTTTTTCATTTTTTCCCCAGTTACACATAAAAGTAACTTTGAACATTCCTTTTTAAAACTTTGAATTCCAAATTCTCTCCCTTCCTCCCTCCCCAATCCCCTTCATTGAGAAGGCAAGCATATATATATATATATATATATATATATATATATATATATATATATATATATATATATACATTACATGTGTAAACATGCAAAACATTTCCATATTAGTTATGTTGTGAAAGAAAATATAGACCAAAAAAAAACCTCAAGAAAAATAAAATAAAAATGTATGCTTCAATCTGTATTCAGACATCATCAGTTCTTTGGGGATGGATAGCATTTTTCATCTTGTCATCCAATTGTCTTGGATCTTTATATGCTGAGAATAGTTGAATCAGTCACAGCTGATCATCTTACAATATTGCTGTTGCTTTGTACACAGTATATTTGACTTTGCATCAGCTCATGTAAATCTTTTCAAGTTTTTCTTTGAGCATCCTGATCATCATTTCTTACAGCATAATAGTATTCCATTATAATCACATACTAGATTTTGTTCATCCATTCCCTCAAAAATTCCAGTTCCTTGCCAACAGAAAAGAGCTGGTATAAATATTTTTGTACATAGAGGTCTTGTTCCTTTTATAAATATCTTTTGGGATATAGTCCTAGCAGTGGTATTGCTATAGTCCTTTAGGCATAGTTCCAAATTGCTCTACGGAATGGTTGAATCAGTTGACAACTCCAACAACAGTGCACTAATGTCTCATTTTCCCTCTGTCCCCTCTAACTTTTGTCATTTTCCTTTTCTGTCCTATCAGTCAATCTAATAGATACTATGTAGCACCTCAGAATTGTTTTACTTTTCATTTCTCCAATCAATAGTGAGTTAAGACATTTTTTTTCATATGGTTATAGATAGCTTTGATTACGTCATCTGAAAACTGTTCATATCTTTTGATCATTTATCAATTGGAGAATGGCTCTTATTTTTATAAATTTGATACAGTTCTGTATATGTCTGATAAATGAAGACTTTATCAGAGAAATTTGCTTCAATATTTTTTCACAGTTACTATTGTGAACTGTATTTCCCTCCATCCTATTACCTTACTGTTTTATTCTTTTCTCTCTCTTCTTTCACCCTGTCCCTCCTCAAAAGTGTTTTGTTTCTGGTTACTCCCTCCCCAAATATGCCCTCCCTTCTACCCCCCTTCTTTTATTCCCTTCTATTCCTACTTTCCAGTAGGTTAAGATACATTTCTATAACTAATTAAGTGTGTAAGTTCCCTCTGAGCCAATTCTGATGAGAATAAGGTTCACCCACTGTAAAAGTCTTTTCTTGCCTCTTTTATGTGAGACAATTTATCCCATTCTACCTCTCCCTTTTCCTTTCTCCCAGTACATTCTTCTCTCACCTCATAATTATTTTTTAGATATCTCTTCATATTTAAATCACACATGTCCTCTTTCTATATAGACTCTTTCTAGAAGTTCTAATAATGAGAAAGTTCTTGTGAATTACAAGTAATATTCTCCCATGTAAAAATGTAAGCAGTTTAGCTTTATTGAATCCCTTTTAATTTCCCTTTCTGGTTTATCATATTATGATTCTCTTGAGTCTTGTATTTGAAAGTCAAATTTTGTATTCAGCTTTGCTCTTTTCATCAAAAATGCTTGGAAGTCCTCTATTTCTTAGGTATCAATCCCCTCCCACCCACCCCCACCCCCAAGGATCATAACCAGTTGTGTTGAGCAGAGGATTCTTGATTTTAGTACTAGCTCCTTTGTCCTCCACAATATCATATTCCAAGTACTCTGATTGTTTAATATAGAAGCTGCTAAATCTTTTGCTATCCTGACTGTGGCTTCATGACATTTTGTTTCTTTCTGGCTGCTTGCAACATTTTCCCCTTGACCTAGGAACTGTGGAATTTGTCTATGATATTCCAAGGAGTTTTCATTTTGGGATCTCTTTCAGAAGGTGACCAGTAGATTCTTTCAATTTCTATTTTACTTTCTGGTTTTAGAATATCATGGCAGTTTCCCTGATACTTTCTTTTTTTATTTTTATAATTACTTTATTTGTTTTCAGTTTTTGACTATCATTTCCATATATCTTAGATTTTCCCCCCTTCCTCCCTCTCTTTCCCTCCTCCTTCTGTTTACCTCCCTGAGACAGTGTGCAGTCTTGTATAGGTACTACACATACATCCTTATTAAATACATTTTCACCTTAGTCATGTTGCATAGAAGAATTGAAACGAATGGGAGAAACCATAAAACAAAACACAGCAAAACAAGAGAAAATGGTCTGCTTCATTTTGCAATCCAATTCCATAATTCTTTCTCTAGATGAAAGATATTATCTAGGCTCTTTTATCATGGTTTTCAGATTGTCGAATAATTTTTAAATTATCTCTCCCAGATCTATTTTCGAGGTCAGTTGTTTTTCCAATAAGATATTTTACATTGTCTTCTATTTTTTCATTCTTTGTCTTTGTTTTATTGTTTCTTGACTTTTCATAAAGTCAGTTTCCATTTATTCAATTTCAATTTTTAAAGAATTATTTTTGTCACTGAGTTTTTGTGTCTCTTTTTCTATTTGGGCAATTATGTTTTTTAGGGCATTCTTCTCATTGGATTTTTGTACCTTGTTTACCATTTGTACTAGTCTAGTTTTTAAGGTATTATTGTCTTCAGTATTTTTTTTGTATCTCTTTTACTCATTTTTCATGTTATTCTTGCATAACTTTAATTCCTGTTCCCCATTTTTCCTTACCTCTGTTACTTAATTTTCAAACTCCTTTCTGAGCTCTTTCATGGCCTGAGACCCATTTGTATTTTTCTTGGGGACTTTGGATGTAGGAGCTTTCTCTTTGTTATGTTCTTTTGAGGATATGCTTTGGTCTTCCTTATTATCACAGTAACTTTTTTTGGTTAGGTTTTTTTCTGTCATTTGCTCATTTTCTGAGCCTATTTCTTGACTTTTACCTCTTTGTTAAAGTAAGGATCTGCTTCCAGGGTGGAAGACACAGTGTCCCAAGCTTTGAGGGTTTTGTGCAGCTGTTTTTAGAGACATTTCAAGGGACGTAAAAGTTTGCCATTTCATTAGTATGATCTAAGGAGAGATGTTTCCTCCTCTCCTTGCCTATGCTCTTATCTGTGAATGACCACAAGTACTTTTTTCTGCTCTAGAACTGTGATGAAGGTACCTGCTCCCCTGTGATCACAAGCTCTGGTGTGTACTAGTGTTCCTCTTCATTCTGGGGCTGCCACCCAGGACTGTGACCAGATCCAAGTATGGGAAAAGCAATAGAGTTCTGTTTCAGTGCTAGCAAAGAGATCCCTGTAATCTCCTTCTAACCAGTTGTTCAATCCCCTTACCATCTGTTGGCTTAGAGCTCTAGAAACAGCCTCTGCCACAGTTGACTCAGTGGCTCCCAAATCTGATTCCTGGTTCCCTGGGGGCCTGTGCTAGCATGGACTTTCATGGACTGTGCTCCCCTCTTACCCAGGTGAGACAGACATTCCCTGCTGACCTTTTATGTTGTCTTTGGCTGGATAATTATTTCACCCTGTCTTTTTGTGGCTTCTGCTATTTTGGGAATTGTTTATGAAATTATTTAAAGATATTTGGAGTTGTTCTGGAGAGAGCATAGGTGAGTTGCTGCCTTTTCTCCACCATCTTGGCTCTGCTGCCCACCCACACTCCACTTTAAACTTTTTCTTGAAAAATATGATAATCTTCTACAAACATCCTTTCAGATTCCCCCATTGTTAGTTCCCCACTTCCATCCTATCTCTACAGATTTATGATGCTTGTAATTTGTCTTTATTTATGTTATCTCCCCCTAATTGACTAAGCTCCTTGAAGGGAAGGGCTATTCCACTTTTGTATTTATATGTCCAGCACAGGACCTGGCTCAGGGGAGGCTCTCAATAAATGCTTGTTGATTGCTTGGCCAACCACATAAACCCATGGTTGGCATTGGTGATAGCTCTACTCTCATACATGGAGCAGCCATTCATTACTTTTTAACTATTCAATTCCCTGGGTTCACCTAGGCTATTTCAGTGAGCATAACACATGCTGTACTAGGGGCCTTCCAAGTTAGAAAGTTTCTAGCGCAGGCCTGACAATGTACTGTGGATATCTGCTTTCTGAAGACCAGCTTGATTAAGGTCAGAAAGTCTCATAACCAGGTTGACTGTTGTAAAAGCAAGCATCCCATACATGGAGGAGAAGGAGGCCTGCCCTCACAAGTTCTTAGATTTGCTTTTCTAAAACGAAAGACAACATTTGAGGGACCAATAGTCACATTAATCAAGCATATGTATCATTTATTTAGTTCAGGGGAAAAAGACAGCACCCTGAACTTCAAAGAAAATGCAGAGAAATAAAGATCAACAGAAAGGGCTTCCAGTTGCCTGATCATAAACAATATATACATCACAGGTCAACAGACAGATTCAATTGTCTGATCATATAGACATAGTTACCAGAGAGAGAAGCACGGGGTTTTCAAAGCTGGAGGGACTGCTTAGAGGTTTCCCAGAGTCTCATTTGGCACACCAACCTTCTTCCAAAAACTAAGCCCCAAAGTAAATCCTCACCTCAGAGTACTTATACATTTTTCAGAGCCAGAGGGCATCACAACCCTTGAGAACCAGTGCCTCATTAGAAAAATAACAAAAGATGTGGGCCTTCTCCAATCAAGCTTCTCAAATGGGCAGACCTAGTAATGGGTGAGGAAGATCTCTAATCTCATTAGCATTGCAACTGTCAAGTAAGGGACACTTGGGACATACTAATACAGGAAGATGTCATGCTAAGGTGTGGGTGGGCTATGAGTTGTGGTTGTAGAGAGAATACCCAAGCTAAAAAAGGCATACAGGATTAAAGAATTGAAACACTCCCTTAAAAACTCATCAGAGAGAGCAGCCCTGGCTACTAGAATTCATAGAATCAGAGTTAGAACAATAAAAGAACTAAAGGATCACCTAGTCCAATCCCTTCACTTTTTGAATAAGGAAACTGAGACCTAGAGAGGGGGCAGGACTTTACAAGTAGCAGAATATGTATTCAAATTCTATTTCTGTGACTTCAAGTTTATTACTCTTTCCCACTACAACACACCATCCCACATTCCTGCTGGTAGGGACCTAACTCTTGCCTAAGTGTCAGCTCTAGTCCCAGACAAGACTATACTAATAAGGAGGAGGATGCTGAGAGAGGAGGAGGTGAGGATGCTTTCCAGTATATTAAGACACCTTTTCCTTCAAGGTTTGACCCATCTCTCTCCTGGAACTTTAGTCTCTCACCTACAACTGCTGTTTGACACCTCCTGGATTATCCTATAAGCATCTTAAACTCAACACATCCAAAACAAAACACCTCCTCTTAACATTTTTCGATCCATATGTTTTGCTCTCATAATTCTAATTTCTATTTTAAACCATTCAAGAATCATATGTTATATGGTTCCATGTTCTCCTCAAATTCCACAGAGTTTTCTATTTTATTAAATGTTGGATCATTTCTCTTTATTTTGACGTGTTTATTCATAGATTTGTAAACATTTACTAGACCTAGAGACAACATTGCCTTCTTTTGATACTGTTTTTCCTATTGATTTATCTGTTTATGTTCAAGGTCTTTGAGATTTCTTTTTCCTAATATCTTTGGTACCTGCCACCCCGCCCCCCTCATTTTCCTTATCATTTACTTTCTGACTCCCTTTCCTCTGATTGCTGTTTCCTTTGATCCTGAACCTCAAAATATTTCAGATTCCTCCCACACTGGGCAATTCATGGTTCACCAACCTAGGTCTCTGCTTCCAGCTAACTTTTAGGTGGTCAGAAGTGACTCCGTCTGGGTACTGTGCTCTTTTGCTCAGGCTTGGTGGTGTGCTTCACATCCCTCCACATATATGGTGTCCTGTCATGGTAACCTATCCCACTCCTGCTCCTCAATTCTGTGGCCTAGCACCAGCAGCATGGACTCTATTTTTTCTGGCACTAACAATTCAGAGCTTTGCTACACTGATACTTCCACCTTATAGCCCCCAAGCAGATTATTATTTTATCTATTTATTCATTTTTGCTCCTGAAGGATCATAACCAAGATGGCTATCAAGACCAAAGAATACTGCTGTATCCTGGAGTCAGGGTCTCGATGGCACTGACAAGAGGGAGAGGGGACTGAGATACAGGTATGGGTTTTGATATGAGCCTGTGTCATATCCTTGGTTCTACTGATGTAGCCTTGCTGTTGGTAACAAGAGAGGTGGAGGAAGTGTGCTGAGTGAGTTCAGCATCAGTGACATATCAGTTCTTGGGTTTGATTTTATTTTTTATTTTTTTTATTTTATTATTTTTTAAAATTTATTTATTTATTTAACTTTTAACATTCATTTTCACAAAATTTTGGGTTCCAAATTTTCTCCCCTTTTGTCCCCTCCCCCCCCCAAACACCAAGCATTCTAATTGCCCCATGACCAATCTGCTCTCTCTTCTATCATCCCTCTCTGCCCTTGTCTCCATCTTCTCTTTTGTCCTGAAGGGCCAGATAACTTTCTATACCCCTTTACCTGTATTTCTTATTTCCTAGTGGCAAGAACATTGCTCGACAGTTGTTCCTAACACTCTGAGTTCCAACTTTTTTACCTCCCTCCCTCTCCACCCCTTCCCTTTGGAGGGCAAGCAATTCAATAGAGGCCAAATCTGTGTAGTTTTGCAAATGACTTCCATAATAGTTGTGTTGTGTAAGACTAACTATATTTCCCTCCATCCTATCCTGTCCCCCATTACTTCTATTCTCATTTGATCCTGTCCCTCCCCATGAGTGTCGACCTCAAATTGCTCCCTCCTCCCCATGTCCTCCCTTCCATCATCCCCCCACCCTGCTTATCCCCTTATCCCCCACTTTCCTGTATTGTAAGATAGGTTTTCATACCAAAATGAGTGTGCATTTTATTCCTTCCTTTAGTGGAATGTGATGAGAGTAAGCTTCATGTTTTTCTCTCACCTCCTCTCTTTATCCCTCCACTAATAAGTCTTTTGCTTGCCTCTTTTATGAGAGATAATTTGCCCCATTCCATTTCTCCCTTTCTCCTCCCAATATATTTCTCTCTCACTGCTTGATTTCATTTTTTTAAGATATGAGCCCATCCTCTTCAATTCACTCTGTGCACTCTGTCTCTATGTGTGTGTGCGTGTGTGCATGTGTGTGTGTGTAATCCCACCCAGTACCCAGATACTGAAAAGTTTCAAGAGTTACAAATATTGTCTTTCCATGTAGGAATGTAAATAGTTCAACTTTAGTTAGTCCCTTATGACTTCTCTTTGCTGTTCACCTTTTCATGGTTCTCTTCATTCTTGTGTTTGAAAGTCAAATTTTCTTTTCAGCTCTGGTCTTTTCATCAAGAATGCTTGAAAGTCCTCTATTTTGTTGAAAGACCAATTTTTCCCCTGAAGTATTATACTCAGTTTTGCTGGGTAGGTGATTCTTGGTTTTAGTCCTAGTTCCTTTGACTTCTGGAATATCCTATTCCATGCCCTTTGATCCCTTAGTGTAGAAGCTGCTAGATCTTGTGTTATCCTGATTGTATTTCCACAATACTTCAATTGTTTCTTTCTAGCTGCTTGCAATATTTTCTACTTGACCTGGGAACTCTGGAATTTGGCCACAATGTTCCTAGGAGTTTCTCTTTTTGGATCTCTTTCAGGTGGTGTTCTGTGGATTCCTTGAATATTTATTTTGCCCTCTGGTTCTAGAATCTCAGGGCAGTTTTCCTTGATAATTTCATGAAAGATGATGTCTAGGCTCTTTTTCTGATCATGGCTTTCAGGTAGTCCCATAATTTTTAAATTGTCTCTCCTGGATCTATTTTCCAGGTCAGTTGTTTTTCCAATGAGATATTTCACATTATCTTCCATTTTTTCATTCTTTTGGTTTTGTTTTGTGATTTCTTGGTTTCTCATAAAGTCATTAGCCTCCATCTGTTCCATTCTAATTTTGAAAGAACTATTTCCTTCAGTGAGCTTTTGAATCTCCTTTTCCATTTGGCTAATTCTTCTTTTGAAAGCATTCTTCTCCTCATTGGCTTTTTGAACCTCTTTTGCCAGTTGAGTTACCCTATTTTTCAAGGTGTTATTTTCTTCAGTATTTTTTTGGTCTTCTTTAGCAGGGTGCTGACCTGTTGTTCATGCTTTGACTGCATGTCTCTCATTTCTCTTCCCAGCTTTTCCTCCACCTCTCTAACTTGATTTTCAAAATCCTTTTTGAGCTCTTCCATGGCCTGAGCCCATTGAGTGGGCTGGGATATAGAAGCCTTGACTTCCGTGTCTTTGCCTGATGGTAAGCATTGTTCTTCCTCATCAGAAAGGAAGGGAGGAAATGCCTGTTCACCAAGAAAGTAACCTTCTATAGCCTTATTTCTTTTCCCTTTTCTGGGCATTTTCCCAGCCAATGACTTGACCTCTGAATATTCTCCTCACACCCACCTCGCCTCCGGATCCTCCCAGCCTATGCTTGGGGTCTGAGATTCAAATGTTGCTTCCCAGTCTCAGGGCTTTGGGCGGGGGCAGGGCTGCTATTCAGTGTGAGATTAAGTTCAGGTGCTCAGGTGGGGGCAGGGCCGCCTCACAGGCTCAGTTCCCTCAGGGGGTTTATGCAGAGACCTTCCACAATGGATCCAGGCTCCTGCCTGCTTGGGGAGCCCTGGTCTGCTCCCACCTCTGCTGGTGCCTCCAGAGGAAGCCTGAGTTAAGGGGGAACCCCACTCCCCTCTCGATCCACCAAAGAGATCCTCTCACTGACCCCTGTCACCTGTGGGTGGAGGGACCTGCCTGGCCGCTGGAGATCCCGTCCCTGAAGCCCCCTCGGATCTTCTCCTCTTGGTGCTGCAGCCGCGGCAGGGCTGTGCTTGGTGCCCAGTCCGCGGCGCCCAGTCCGCGGTGCAAGGGACCTTTTGCGAGAGGTTTGCAGGTCCCTCTGGAACAGAAATCTCCTTCGCTCCAATGTTCTGTGGCCTCTGGTGCTGCAGAATTCACAGCGAGTTGCTGTTTACAGATGTTCTATGGGTTGTGGGTTCAGAGCTATGTGTATGTGCGTCTTTCTACTCCGCCGTCTTGGCTCTGCCCCCCTTGGGTTTGATTTCATTTTTTAACCTTTCTTTTGGATTCTGAGTGTTCTAGACCATGGAGACAGTTAAAGTTGTTTGATCTTTGGTATATAATTTCTATTTCGGAGAGGCTAGAGATGAGAAAATAAGAAAAGTTCACCATCTTGTTGCTCATGTGGAATATTTCTTTTAACATTTCTAACTTTATCTAAGCATCCGCCATGCTTCCAGTCACTAAATCTTCACAGCCTAAGAGGTCAGCTTCAACTTTTCGCTCTTCTTGATCCCCATTCAAATGGTTGCCGAGACTTGTCAGTGTCACATCTTCAGCATCTCTCTCATCTGTCCCTTTCTTTCCACTTAGACCACAATCACTGTAGTTCAGGTCTGCATTAGTTCTCACATGGAGAAGTACAAGAGACTCCTAGTTAGTTGTATTGGTTATCATCTCAACATTCATTTATCTATCATCCATACAATCTTCAAACTTATATTCCTCAAGGACAGGTCTGACTATGTTCCCATTCTGCTTAAAGATCTTTGATAAAAAAAATTGCCCCTCTCTTGCCTTTAGGTTAAAGAATAAACTCCTCTGTCATTTTCATAGCCTTTATAACTTGGCTGTATACCACTAAGTGACTTTACAGCACTAAGCTGTCTTTCTAGGCTGATTTTCATTATCTCTACACATCCTTTCCCCTCCCCTTCCCCCTGACATACTCTGTACTTCACCCAACCTATCCTACTTGCTCACCTGAGCTTCCATCTTCTATCTCTATACCATTGCTTTTTGTCCTTGACTTTGCTTTTTGGAAATCTTAGTCCACTTCAGGGTTTAATTCAGATGTCACCTTCTTCAAAAGGCCTTTCATGATGCCACTAGATGCTAATATCTCCCCATCACTAATTTTTTTGTATATATCCTATTTTTATCTGTGAACTTATTGTCTCTCCTAGTAGAAGTACTCTCCTTCAGGGAAGGGATTACCTCATTTTGTCTATATCCCCAAAACCTAGAATAGTGACTGGTGTATAGTGTGTGTGTGTTCGTCCTTTGTTGCCAAAGAAGACCACTCCATTAGAGAAATGATGACATGACTTGCACTTGACTTTGTTTTGAGAGAGGGAGGGCTGTGCAGGTCACCAGCCTCACTTCTCCTCCAGAACCATCTGAATCCAGTGACCAGATATTCATTAGGATGACTGGAGATGACCCGAGATGAGGCAATTGGGGTAAAGTGACTTGCCCAAGGTCACACAGCTAGTGAATGTCAAGTGTCTGAGGTGAAATTTGAATTCAGGTCCACCTAACTCCTGCACTGGTGCTCTGTTCACTGCACCACCTAGCTTCCCCTATATAGTAGGCACTTAATAAAGACTTGTTGATTGACTGATTAATTACAAGTCTCAGAGAAGATTGTACAACTTCTGATGTTCTCAGGAGATGGTAAAGGTTTCTTAGAAAATGAGAAGGATCTCCTTTCCCTTCAATATCCATGTACCTGCCCTATTTGGCTAAGGTCCTTTAAGGATCAATGAACTCTACTCTGAGGGGAAATCTCGAGGGAAGAATTCAAGGTGCCCAGGAAAAGAGGCCTCTGTTTTGCAGGAGAAACTTGTCAAAGCAACAGATACCTTTCAATTTTCTTAGTACTACCAATCTTACTTAGACTGTCCCTGCTTGGCACACAGTAGGTGCTTCAATAACTAAGGGCTCTCTGATGCTAAGAATTATGAACATTGTGTAGAAAGTATAAGTATACTTTAGTCCACAGTACATTCTGAGCTGGGCCTTTTCTAGTCAGTCAGTCAACAAATATTTATCAATTAGCTACTATGTGCTAGGTGCTGTGCTATGCCCTGAAGACACAAAGACAGAAAAAAGACAGTCTCTGCTCTCAATGATTGTACAGTCTAACGGGGGAGACAATATGCAAATAGCTGTGTACAAACAAAATATATGCAGGTTAAGTTGGAGAATGAGTATTTCAAAAGCTTCCTATGTAGAAGGTGGGACTTTAGCTGATCAGTGAAGGGAGCTGGGGAAGCCAGGACGTGAAAGAATTGGAGAAAGGAGAGCATTCCTGGAATGGGGACAGCCAGAAAAAAAAAAATACCTAGATTGGGGAGATGAAATACTTTGTATATGAAACTGCAAGAAGGCTAGTGTTGCTGGAATTTAGCGTATATTGGGTGATATAAGGTATAAAAAAACTGAAGAAGTAAGGGATAATAGGTTATAAAAGGCTTGAAATAACAGAGAATTTTGTATTTGATCTTGGAAGTAATAAGGAGCCATTGGAGATTACTGAGTAATCAAGGCGACTCAGTCAGACACATACTTTATAAAGGAAGATCACTTTACCAGTTAAGTGGAGAATGGGTTGGAGGGGGTAGAGACTTAGATTAGGGCTTACTAACCTGAGATCTATGGACAGATTTTAGAGGATATGTAAATTTGGATGGGAAATTACACTATTTTTCGCAAACATCTAACTGAAATGTAGTATTTCCTTCAATTAGTTTTTAAAAAAAAATATTCTAAGAATTCCTCTCTCTCTCTCTCTCTCTCTCTCTCTCTCTCTCTCTCTCTCTCTCTATCTATCTATCTATCTATCTCTATCTCTCTCTCTGTCTCTCTGTCTCTCTCGGTCTCTCTCTCTGTCATATATATATATATATATATATATATATATATATATATATATATATATATATATATATATATGCATATATATGAATATACAATCTTCACCAAAACTCCAAAGTGGTCCATGTTACAAAGAAAGTGACATTAGTTCAGCTCCTTCTTTTATACAGAGAAGGAGACTGAGGATGGGAGGGAGAAAGTAACATACCCACAGTCACAAAGAAAGTTAGCGTTATATCTGCTACCACAAGGAATGATAAACCACAATAGAAAATAACTGAGAAATTGAAATTTGAAATCAGGGTATAAAATAACTGGAAAGAGAGTGCATTGATTGGGGAACAACTGAATAAAATGTAGTAGATGAATGTAATATGATGGTGATGTTGTGCCTTAGTAAATGGTAACTATGAAGAATTTAAAAAGAATAGCACTGAAAGAATTCAGAATGGTGATTAATTCAGTGATGAATAATATCTCTAAGGGCCTATGAAGCCTGCCTCCCCGCTCCTCCCTGATTTTGGCAGAGGGGTGGTGGCCTCTGTGAAATGAGACATACTTCATTGTACATGATCATAGATTCATTTTCTTTAGCTATAGTTCTTTGTTACAAGGGAGGGTTCTATTTGGTAAAGGATAAGGAAGTGATAATAATAAGAAAAAAGGATGTCAATCAATAAACATGTATTAATAAAACATCCAAGGCACAGAGCAGAAAGCTCCTGTTCTGGAATCATCCTTCGTACTTATTCTTATGGCCCATCTCATGATCTGTTTTCCATTCCCTGACTGTTTTTTGTACCTGATTTGAATACAGAATCCCAGCTTGTGCTTTGTGACATGGATTCCAGTTACCCAAGATGCTTTCCTTAACTCAGAGTGTACTTCTGGGTACCAAGCTCTTTCCTAAATACCATGATCATATTTCTACCTGACGTGGAACTTGGAGCAATGACCTCAGTCCACCTGCATGAGTTTCATTCCTTGCCTTGTCCTCTTTGACATGAAACATAGGACTTTGATCTCAACCTTACCTTCAGAACTCATAGTAAGTTACTATCTATCTATCTATCTATCTATCTATCTATCTATCTATCTATCTATCTATCTATCTATCTGTCTACCTACCTACCTACCTAATCTATCTTTCCATCTAACAATCTTTATTTTTCTTTTTTACTTTCTTCTCTTTATTCAACTATCTACCTATTTATCTCTTCATATTTCTTTACTTCTGTCGTCTTTATTTTTCCTTCTTTTTGCTTCTATCTAATCTGTCTTTTCAGCTTACTTTACGTCTATCCATCTTTATTTTTCTTTCTTACTTCCTTCTACCTATTTAACTATCTATCTACCTATCTACATGTCTTTTCATCTTTCTTTATATCTATCCATCTTTATTTTTTTATTTTTTATTTCTTATTTCCATCTATCTATATATCTGTATCTATGGATACATAGATATGCATTTTTACTTTCAGCATTGAAATTGTAGTCAGTACTCTTGGGTGGATATCCTAGCTCAGGCATTCATTACTTATGTGACTTTGGGCAAGTCTTTTAATTTTCTTGACCTTTTTCTTCATCTATAAAATGAGGGGATTAGGTTGAGTGACTCATAAGGCCTCTTCTAGCTATATGTCTATAATTGGTCTCATACACCTGCTATTCGACTTCTCTTTACGCTGCTACCCCTTTCTAATCCCCAATATATCCCTTTTTTGTTTGATCATTTCAGTTGTATTTAACTCTTTGCGGCCACATTTGGGGTTTTCTTAGCAAAGCCTTCTCCATCTCATTTATAGATGAGGAAACTGAGGAAAATGGGATTAAATGATTTGCCCAGGGTCACACTATTAAAAATGTGTGACAAAAGAATTCAACTTATTGAAGATAAGTCCGCCTGACTCCAAGCCAGGCACTCTATCCACAGTACCACTTATCTGTCCAAATATGTCCCAGTTAGGTTCTTATTCCTAAATTATAGACATTTAGCAATCAACATGGACATTTAATAGTTACTACTACTAAGTCACTACAATGATCAGCTTTTTTCTTAACTGATTCACATAATGAGCCTTTAAGAAATTACTTGTGTTTGTTTATACCTTACTTTCTTAGCACCTTGTTAAGGCCTTTATATCCTCTTAACAGTTTCTGCTACCTTGACAACCACCCTAAACTTCTTTTCCTTGGTCTTAATAACAAATGTACAGCTGAAATCTACTTCTTTTCCCTATTCAGATGAATCTATTTGTTTCACCAATTCATTTATGTTCCAATCAACTTTATCAATTTGCTTGACATATAGATTGTATAGAGACAGTAGGGCTAGCTGGCCCTGAATCTATTAAGATCTGAGTTAAAATTCTGCTTCGGAGATATTTAGGATGTATGACCTGGGACAAGTCACTTAACCTTTTAATGATCTAGCCAACTCTTTAAGACTAAATCTTTCAGAGAAGGTACCAACCTGCATTGGTATAGGGTATTTCCTCACCTGGGAGTTCTCTATTCCCATAAAATCACAGATTCTATCCCTATCCTTAAAAATTGATTGCTTACTTTTTCTAATCAATTTCTTTGTCTTTGGATACATCTCCTTGAGTCTCTCTCTTCAAATCCTTCCTCCTTGGTCACCTTTGATTTGTTCCCTTTTTTGACCTTCTGTCACAGAAGCTAGAAGTAGAATCTGGACCTGGAGATTGTTCTCCTTAAAATTGTCCTCGGTTCCTCTTCAATTCTTCAAATTTCTCCTCCCAGGATTCATCCTCTCACCTCCTTCACAAATTCAATCCCTACCAAATGACCTTCACAAATTCCTTCTCCATATTCATCACAAAACCTTTCTTGTCTTGCTTCTTCTTGCACAATCTTTTTGTATGGAATCATAAGTAGAACTACCTGCTTCTTCAACTGTTTAAAGTTCATATAGTATAGGAAGAAACTCTGACTGGGAGTCAAGAGCATCTGGTCCCTAGTCCCAACTCTGACATTTATTTATACTTCACCTTTCTGACATTCAGTTTTTTAATCTACAAAATGGGAATAATATGACTGGCAATGACTACCTCACAGAATTGTTCTAAGGTTGTTGGAAACCATAAAGCACTAAAAATTTTGTTTCAAGAAAAACTTCTTTTCACTCAGGGCTCAAGCCTTACATAAAGTGAAACTCCTTTTATAAGGGAACAGACTCATTACTCCATGATCTGCCATCTTGCAAATACAGGCTGTAGCATTGAACAACTGTTTTCTCCACCAAACTTTCAATTACTTCAATCCTGGTATTTTCATAAGGCTTTAATCATAGGTAAAGAGAATGATTATTTCATGTTCTGTAACAATTAGTCTCTTTGAACGCCAAGGCTTGAGCCTCAGGCAATGTAATAAATAATAATAATTATTATATAATATACTGTAATAAATAATTTTTATCATCATCATTAAGAGGTAGGATGGTATGTCATAGTGGACAAAGAGTGACCTCAAAAGTGAAAAGACCTGGGTTCAAGTCCTGCCTCTGGCAAATACCAGTGGTCTCATTTTTAGTAAGTTAGCTTTCAGTACTGTAGACAACTCTCTAAAGTTAAAAGTTGAAAGGAAGTTGATACCTGCATTGATAAAGGGAGTTTCCTCATCTGAGAGTTCCCGCTGACAAAGGAAATCATAGGTCCAATCCCTATTATAAATGCTATTAAAATGTTAGGTAACATTTTACATGACATATAATAGTAATGTAGTAAAGTACATCCATAAGAGAGAAGTTACAGGTATGTGGTCCTGAACAACTTAATTTGTTCTTTCCCAGGCTCCCACAAAACAAGGTTTTATTTGTGTGGGGATAATAAATTAGATGAAGAAAATTCACCTCATTTTTGCTTCAGTGCTTACCCACTTGCTCAAACAAATTGAATTGAATTCTCTCCAGTCTCTTTGGTCCACTGGGGGAAAAAAGTATTTCTCTGTCCACCTTTAGTTGCCAGATTGAAACTGAGGGTACAAGTGTGGTACAATGGAACAGTCATCAGTTTGAGAGCCAAGAGAAAAGGATTCTAGTCCCAAGTCTACCCTACAAATGAAAATGTGACCTTGGTCGAATCATGTCATCTCTGGGCTGTAGTTTCTTCATCTCAGATCAAATGATTTCAAGTGTTGTTTCCAGTTTTAAAACTTCTGTAGAAATACTATCCTTCCCACTATTAACTCCTAACTTGGCAGCCTCTCAAGCAGCCAGATTCTCTCTATCTCTCTCTCATATTCACTTTGTGGGGGGAGGGGGGGAGTGTGTGTGTGTGTGTGTGTGTGTGTGTGTGTGTATCTCTTTCTTGCCTCTCTCTCTCTGAGAGAGATACAGAGACAGAGAGAGACAGAGACAGAGAGAGAGAGAGAGATAGAGAGAGAGAGAGAGAGAGAGAGAGAGAGAGGTGGCATTTCAGGTGAACATTCAAGATTACTTTGGGGGAATTCAACCACACAAGATGGACAAATATGATTAGAAGAAATAGAAGAGTGTGGAATTATATATTACATTAAAGAAAAAAGAATAAGTTTATATTGGAGATTGTAAATTAGATCAAGTTGATTTACAAGGCTTCGTGGAAAAATTGAACTTAAAGAAATGGAGGACAAGACTGGGAGCCATACATGATTGTGAAAGATAAGTGTATATACTTTCTGAGTGGTTTTGTATTCCATTTTTGAGGTGATAGCAACGAAGTCTTCACCTGTTTGTATTTCCTTATCTTTTTCTTAGTCAAGGAAAGTAAAAGTGATGTAGATAATCATTATATGCCTGTGAGAGAAGAACATACAAGAAGTTCCCTGATTGTTTGAGATCCAGTCTAGGATTTTTTTAAAAATTGAGCAATGAATTAACTCCAGAGACCCTAAATAGGCCATCATAACTTGAGGATATTCAATGAGAGATAATGGTTTCTTCTGGAGAAACGAGGTATCTGTGCATGAATATGCCAGGTTTAGATAATAGAGTGTGGCTCAGAGAGAATCAGAGAACTGTAGTTAGATAATTTTAGAAGTAGATAGGCAAGTTGAGAAGTTAAGTGATATCTAGTCAATATTTTTCTGAAAATTTTCTTTTCTTTTCAGGAAGGTCCAGCTTACAATACATGTGTATTATGTAATGTATGCATGCGTAAGTGCGTAATATACATTACACACACATAAACACACACACATATATGTGTATATATATATATATATATACATATATATATATATATATACATATAAATGTTATTGCTATTAGATATGTCCTTATCAGAGTCTGTGGGATTTCAGCACTTAGTATCTGAGGAATGCTAACAGAGAGAGGAAACCAAATAAAACTATTAACCTAAGGAGACAAGGATGAATCCTTCAGAAAACTAAAGAAGGAAGAGTTGTCTTCCAAGCTACCATACTAGCCTTTATCTAAACTTTTACTTATCCTATGGCACCTCTTTTTCCACCTTCATTTTATCCATTACTTTCTCCTTCAACCAGGTCAACAGACCTATCCTCAGGAAAGAATCTGAAATCAACCATCAATGAGTTTTAGTCAGTATACATTCTTTCCCAGAGGTATTTGCGGTTTAAATCTAACTTCTCATTTTGGACTTGACTCTCTGGCAAAGGGATTTTAGGGATTAACTATGAGTGGGGGGGGGGGGGAATTTATAGGATCAAGGAGCTTTCCTGGGAGTCCTAAAATCCTACCACTTTGGTTGATGTCTACCTTACCTTTGAGTAAAACCAGCTGAAAGTGTGGATCATTCAGGGAAATATATTCCCTCTGGTCTTATGCTCAGCAACAGCCCTGCCTCCAATGCCACTTTAATTTGCCACTTATATAATGCACAGTCTCACTGGGTGGCAGCTCTCCCTTATTGGAGAAGTTCCATATTAATAATCTATTATTCATACTGTCTTTGGTCTCTCGCTACTGGCACAGTCAGTAAGGAAAAACTGTAAGGCACTGAAAAATTGGAGGAGGGTTAAGAGCAACCCTTCTTCCTTCCAGTCCAAGCAAAACCTGAAAGTCAGTATTTTTAAAAAGTCTTTGAGATCTCCCTCTTCAGAAGAGTCATTGACTGGCCGAGTCACATCAGGACGTGGCTGCTTGTCCTTGTTGCTTCACCTCATGGCAGTCAAAAGAGGAAAATGGAATAAATAAGAGGTGGAAGAGCTCTTGGGAAATGCAAAGGGACATAATCATTGAATTTGGTAGTCAATTTAATTCAGTTCAAATCAACAAAGTGCCTGACACGTAGTAGGTGCTTAAAGAAATGCTTATTTACTGACTGATGACGAACTCAAAGTTGGGATAGCAACCACATTGGATAACAGAGTTAGAATGCAAAAAAGACCTTGACAGACCAGGAAATCAGGCTGAACCTATCAAGATTCAGTTTAATAGGACTAAATATAATGTTTCATACTTGCTCAAGAAACCAGCTTTGCAAACACAAGATGGGAGAGACATGGCTAGACAACAGCAGTTTATCTGGAAATTTTAGTGGGTTGCAAACTCATCATGAGTCAACACCATGATGTAGCAGCCAAAAAATATATTTCAAAACTTAAGCTACATTAAAAAAGGTAGAGTTTTCAGGAGTTAAGGAAGCCATAGAATCGTATGTTTAGAACTGGAAGTGAAATTAGAAATTAGAAATAAATGCATCAAGGACCACTCCTCATTTTACTGATGAAGAAACTTCTGAAGCCTTGAGAGATATTCTTTGGTCGTGACCACAAAGCAAGGAAATGACTGAGGCTGAATTTGAAATCATGTCCTCTTGATTCCAAGTCCAGTACTCTATCTACTAAGTCACCTAGGAATAGTTAACTTGTAGTTAGAGCATACCTGAAGCACTGCATTCAGTTCTGGGAACCACATGTTAGAAACTATATTGATAAACTGGGAAGCATCCAGAGCAACCAGCATGGCAAGGGACTATATGAGAATTGCTTGAAGGAACTGGAGATGTTTAACCCAGGGTGTAGAAGGTTCTAGAAAATCATGATAATTCTCTTCAAATATTTCAATAGTCATCAAGTGTCTAAGGGGTCAGACTTGTTCTGTTCAGAGAGAGCAAGGGAACTTTTTTATTTTTTTTTCTTGTAGGATAGAAACCAAAGAAAAGAACTAGGAACCTACAGATTTTATAAAGCAACAAATTTAATCTTGATGTGAGGAAAAGCTGTCTCTTATTGGAAATGGCTCCCTTAGAAGAAAATGGATACTACATTAAGGGTTTTCAAACACAGTAAGTAGAGTCACTTGCCAGGCATGTTGTATTAGGATTTTTTTTTTTTTTTTGAGTAGAGGTCAAACATGATGGTTAAGGCCCCTTCCAAATCTGAAATTTTGTGATAATGTGAAAATAGCCCAAGCCTTTCAAGTCAACCCTTGCCCACTTCCTCACATATAAAACCTGATCCTAGGCACTATATAAAAAATAAGAAGACACTGAGAAAGTTGGAATAACCTGTGAATCCTCTGAGGACCAATCAATCTGGTTCAATTTTATACACATAAATCACATGATAATTCATGTTTGTACCTAGTCTCCTCTACGAGAATAATTAGAATCAGATTGTTCCTAGGTCATGGGATCTTAACCGTTTTTGTGTGTGTCATGGAAACTTTTGGAAATCTGGTGAAACTTGTGAGAGCCTTTGCAAGAACAGGTTTGTTACCTACATTCATAATTAAAGGAAATGCAAAATTTCAGTCAAGAGCTAATGAGAATGTAGATGTTATTTCTGTCCAGATTTGTGGATCACCTGGAAATGATTTGTGAATTCCCTGTTAAGAATCCCTCTTCTAGTTTATGGAAATCAGCTCCCATGCTAGCAAACAAGGTAGCTATTGAATATTCTGAACATAAGCACAGACTCATAGATTTGGAGCTGAAAGGGGATCTTGTTCAGTCCTGTCATTTAAAACAATTAGTAAATTGAGACCCATAAAGTCCTAGTGACTTGCTCAAAGTCAGATAAGTATAAAGCAAAGCCAAAATTCAAACCTATGTCCCCTGGTTCCAAATCCAGAACTCTTCTATTGTGCCATATGACCTTCCATATTTATTTTTTTTAATAAGGGTAAAAATAAGGACACTGACCACAATCCAGTAGCATGGAACTTCTAATATAATGAGAAAGACATAAAGCTGTCCTTGAAAAGTTCTGAATACCCATGCATGTACATGCATGCACACATATGCATATATGTGTATGTATGCATTCATGCATGTATGTGGTGTGTAGGATTTAGGATGTAGTGTGTAACATTTAAGAAGGGTAAGTAATCAAGCTTCCCTATACATTTCTCCTACCATTTAGCAGTAAATGCTCTCTAAAATGGGTGATTTTTGTGGTAAACCACCAATCACACCAGACAAAAGAAATGTATCCCACATAATAAAACATGTATGCTAGTGATATTCATTGAAGGATGTTTTTACAGCCATCTGAAACCTCTGAAAAATGATTGAGTGCCCCAAACATGGATACTACAAGGTTTTTCCTAGATGTTTCTAGGAAACATATGCATTGCTTAGGTTCTATGATCAAGCCTCACATCAACAATTTGTGCTGCGTTATTCCACTGTACCAAGACCAATCTGCGAGTTTAACAGCACAAAAATAAAATGTCCCATCTCTGAGACATATCAGTGATATTTCAATAGCTTTCCTCCTCCTCTTCCTTTTCTCCATCTTTCTCCTTCTCCTCCTCCTCCTCCTCCTCCTCCTCCTCCTCCTCCTCCTTCTTCCTCTTCCTCTTCCTCTTCCTCTTCCTCTTCTTCTTCTTCTTCTTCTTCTTCTCCTCCTCCTCCTCCTCCTCCTCCTTCTTTTTCTAGTTTTTATGCCAATGTCTTGAACATTGAAGAATACTGTATATGAGGCAGCATTTGAACTGAGGTCTTCCTGACTGCAAGACCAGTATTCTATCAGGGACTCAACTAGCTGCCTATAAATGCCTCTACACAGAAGGTTCTCTGTCAATAATTTGGACTGAGTTGAAAGTCAGATGGGTTTTAGAGTGATAAGCACTTGAGTGGGAATTAAGGGACCTGAATTTGAGGCCCCTGTTCTCTCCTTGTTGTGTCATCAAGTCAAGTTAACAAGCATAAATTGTTTGCTATGTGACAGGCACTGTGCTAAAGACTAGGGATTTTTTTTCAAAAATATGAAAATAGTCGCTACCCTAAGAGATCTTGGGCAAGCCACTTCTCTCTGAACATTAGTTTTAAAATGTAGTAATTGAGCCAGGTGATCTCTGAAGTCCCTTCCAGCTCTGGCATCCTATGTTTTCTGAATTCAATTTCCAGGAACTTCTGGGATGCTTCCAGCTACACAGCTTGAAGGGTGGGTCCTTGTCAGACTTCCAAACAGGTTTCAGTCTTATCCAGACTAGGTATGTTCCCTGGTCCTCAGTAGGTAGAAGCAGGAGGAGGTGGAGGTAGGGATGGAGGGTTAGGCAGAACCTTCAGGAAAAGAAAAAAATTAAAAGTCCCAAGAGGCTTCTTGCAGGCACTATGTTTTTCTTCCTTGATTATTTTGGAGGCCAAATCAGAGCCAAGTAAAGATGCCAGGCCCGCATCAAACCCATAGTGAGATGAAAGGCCCTTTTGTGGTATATAATTCAGAGGAGCAAACCCTTGCAGAACGCGTGATTAGAATAAATGTCTGTTTCTAGGCTGAGCAGGAGTACTCTGGATAACCAGGCTGGGCTCCTGATCATGGTAGCTCTCCCTTGCAAAGGGTCGATTCTCCTGCCCTTGTCTACTCCTCATGTACCACTCCTGTTTCAAGTCTGATTGTCAACCCATTCCCCTGATTCTAGGCATCTCAGATTGACAAATCATTCATCCTTTCAAAAACCTAACTTCACCTTAAGAAGGGAAACTGAGAAGATCATAAGACTATAGATTTAGAGCTGGAAGGAACCTCGAGGTTTCACTAACCCAACTCCTGTTTTTTTATGGATGAGGAAATTGAGGCCCAGAGAAGAAAAGGATTAGTTTAAGATCATACAGGGAGTGATAGAATCAAGATTTGAACTTGAATCCTCTGATACTCTTTCCATTGTAACTCATAGTATAAAGAAAACTAAGAGTGACATAGTACAATGGGATAACCATTGGATTTGATGTCAAATCCTAGTTCTGTCATTTAATACTTGTATGATTTCTTAAGTCCTCAGTTTCTTCATTTGTAAAAATAGAGGTCCCTTCCAGCTCTAACTCCTATGTCTTCTCTCTCCTCAAATAAGGAATTCATTTCAATTGGAAATGGAGGTCATGTTCATTAATTGGGGGATGACTGAACATGGCATATGAATGTGATGGAACACTGTTGAGTTATAAGAAAAGATGATGGGGATGGTTCTAGAAAAAAAATCTGGGAAGATTTACATGAACTGATGCAAATTGAGATGAGTAGAAGCAAGAGAACAATTTACACAGTAGCAACAATATTTTAAAGATTATCACCTGTGAAGGACTTAGTAATCCTGATCATTACAATGATCCAACACAATTTCCGAAGACTCCTGATGTAGAATGCTATCCACCTCCAGATAGAGAAGTGATAGGCTCAAAGTTCAGACTGAAACCTATCTCCTCTTCTCTCCTCTCCTCTCCTCTCCCCTCCTCTTCTCTCCTCTCTTTTCCTCTCCTCTCCTTTACTCTCTTTCCCTTTCCTTCT
Source organism: Notamacropus eugenii (assembly GCF_028372415.1). Taxonomy (NCBI): domain Eukaryota; kingdom Metazoa; phylum Chordata; class Mammalia; order Diprotodontia; family Macropodidae; genus Notamacropus; species Notamacropus eugenii. The sequence continues at coordinate 100,050,138 of NC_092873.1, forward strand.
TTCCTTTCCCTTTCCTTTTCCCCTCCCCTTCCCTTCCTTTCTTTTCCCTTCCCTTCCTTTCCTTTCTTTTTTTGGGGAACATGGCTAAAGAAGAAAGAATGAGTGAGTATTATATTTCTTGCTTTGTAAATGGGAGGGAGTGAAGGGAAAGAGAAAATTTGAAACTGAAAATAAAATGTTTTTTAAAATGTATTTCCTTCCTCTGGTCCTCAGTTTTCTCAGCTGCAAAATGAAGATGTTGAACTAGATGATTTCTGAGGTCATCTTAAAACTCTAAAACCTATCTAATCTAATCTCTTCATTTTACAGAAAGGGAAAGTGAATGAGGGAAGAAATGGGGAAGTGAAGTGATGTGTCCAGAACCCCATGAGCTGGTAGTAATAAGGACCAAGAACAGACTGAAAACATCTTATCTTGACCACACCACAGTCTTCCTTCCATTAATTGAAATGCTAGATTAGAAGAATGGGAAGGGACCATAATAATACACATTGATTAGACATAAAACATAGAATGGCAGAGCTGAAAGAGACTACAAGCAATTTATTCCATTCCTGTGGACAATTTAGTCCAGATGCAGAAGGGCCAGTTAAGGGAAGTAACTTATTCCCTTGGTGGATATATCTCACTATGAAAAAATTTCCACCACCTTTGCCTTTGCATGTGAGTGATATCTCTGAGTTCAGATCCTTACTTTCTACAAATTTATGGCATGAGACCAATATGTTACTTAGTATAGTTAATTATTATGAATGAATTGATAAGGGGAATAACAGATGTCTCCAATGTCTGGCAAAAGGCTCTGAATTCCAGCTCAAACAGTAGATTGAAACACAAACCCAAGGGAATTAAGGAAATGTTATAGACTGGCCTAAGTGAGGAGTTGGAACAGGGGGATTGGTAACAAGCTTAGATCACCTAAGCTCAGAGGAAGTCAACTGAGATAACAATGTGTGAGTGGTGAGATTGCTACATTCAGTAATTTAGTCATGTCTGACTTTGTGAACCCATGGACTATGGTACTCGAAGCCATTCTATCCTCCACTATTTCTCAAAGTCTGTCCAAGTTTATATTCTTCATTTTCCATGGAATACCTGGCCTGGACTCAAGAAGACTCATTTTCCTGAGTTCAAATCTGACCTCCAACACTTGTTGGAGTGTGTGACCCTGGGCAAATCACTTAACCCTGTTTGCCTCAGTTTCCTCATCTGTAAAATGAGCTGGAGAAAGAAATGGCAAAGCACTTTGATATCTTTGTCAAGAAAACCCCAAATCACAAACCATCGGGAATGACTGAACTGTGGCAATGCTTAATAGCTGCCGCACTAAGAGAAGAGAAATGAAGCAAGGAGTCCTGGCAGACACTGACATCTGACACTTTGGCCATGAGTCTGAGCTGTTGTGTCCCTTTCCTGCTGCACTAGGAAGAAAATTAGATTAATTGGGGAATGTTTATAACCTGATTAAATTCCTAGTTTTTTACACTGAATTCTGTTTTAATTAAATGTCATCTGACTCGGCCAGGCAAAGAAGTATGTGGCAGCTTAGGGCTGTGGATTTGGGAAGATGTTGACTTCAAATAGTATATTGAACCTAGCAGGTTTTGAGAGGTCCCTGATAGGGAGCTGTGATATGTCTGTATTCCCACAGCTATTGACCGATACATAGCGTGTCCCCTGATAGATGTTCCCACCTGTAACATTTCCTGCAGACAGTGGTGCTGAGAATATTTTGCTGTCCATACCTCAAACAAAGATCTAGGGCAACAAGGCCTATAACCTAAAAGGGACAAAGAAAGAAGAGACAGATATGTAACAAAATAGGTTTGACAGCTCATGTGTGTGTGTGTGTGTGTGTGTGTGTGTGTGTGTGTGTGTGTGTGTCTGTCTGTGTCTGTGTCTGTGTCTGCATCTGTGTATGTATGGCAAAAGAAATAAAAACTAAGGGGGTACCCATTATTTACCCCATGGCTAAACTAATTGTTATATGAAGGTAAGGTAATACTATTACCTTAGAAGAAAGGAAGAAAGAGATAGTTTCACAAGGAAAATGAAGAAAGAAAGGACTTACCACAGTGCCTGGTATATAGTAGACTCAGTAAGTGTTTAGTGACTTTTTTAGAGAGACCTGGGAAGACTTATATGAACTAATGCAGAATGAAGTGAGCAGAACCAGAAGAATGATTTATATGACAGCAACAACTCTGTAAAAAAACCAAAAATTTTGAAAGACTTAAGAATTCTGATCAATGTAATGACCAACCATTATTTCAGGGGACTGATGATGAAAATGTTACTCATCTCATGATAGAAGTAATGTATTTAAGAGACAGAATGAGACATTCATTTTTGGATATCGATTATCCAAGAATTTGTTTGGCTTAATTATGCATATATTCTAAAAGTCTTTTATCTTTTCTTTTCTCCAATTGCGGGTAAAGAGGAAAGAGAAAACAAATGCTTGTTATTCAAACAAAAAACTTTTTTTTTTTTTTTTTTTTTTACAAAAGCATACAACAATAAATGAAGGGCCATGTTCTAGAGATTGTAATCCTAGACAAAAGCTATCCATGTAAGGTGGGTAGTAGCGCTATTTTATAGATTAGGAAACTGAGGCTAAGAGAAACTCACTAATTTGCCCAAGGTCACACAAGGTAATCTGTTCTCTTCTACTTTGTCCCTTCTCTTTAAGTTAATGATTATTGAGGACTTGGTCAGATATCAGGGTGGGGAAGGATCACCATACCTATTATCTCACAACCATTAAGAATCAGACTGTTGCATCTCAGTGTCTATCCTCAATCTTGCTGGTTGTTAAATCCAGTGGCTCTTTCCTTGATTCTTCAAACACTTGGAAAACAGTTTCATCAGCCTGATATTGATTAATCCTCTTGAACTTCCTTTTTTTCTAGCCTTTTAAGTCAAGCAAATGCAAAAGGAATAAGCTAATCATTTCTGCCTATCCCAAGTTTATGATTTCTACACTCACCCTGGTACCCTGGGGGCTCAGGCAGAGATATTCATTAATTAATTAAAGAGATATTTGCTAAGTATTTACTGTGCACCAATTTCTGAACATAGCTATTAGGTGCTAAGAATATAAACATGGAAATGAAAGTGTTCTTGCCTTCAAGGAGACTATATTCTACTGGGTGAAGCAAATAAATACACAGCCAAGTAAATAGAAAATAAAATCCATTGTGATTGTGAGGAAAGAGGGAGAGATTAACAATTGGGGGAAGTGGATGCAACCCATAGTTCAGGCTCCCCAGAGTCTTGTGGTCTTACAGGGACAGGGTCTGATATTGAGGAAGGATGGCCAGTTTAATGATAATCACTTCTCTCTTTTTCCATACCCAGAGTTTATTCTAGAAAAATTCAACTTATGTATACCTCTTGTTTTCCTTTTCCAGAAATATGTGTAAGAGTCTCATCTTCTGCATAAGCATTCAAGGTAGTAGCACACATGTGTACGACAGCTTTTATTACATACGACAGAAAGTGCAGAAACTGCAAATGATTCCATAGACAGACAGAGATACATAGCGGTATCAATCGACACACTAGACCATACAGTGAATAGAATGTTGAACTTAGAATCAAGAAGACCTGAATTCAAATCCTGATACTTCTAGCTGTGTGACTCTAGACAAGCCACTCAACTTCTCTCAGCCTCAATTTCCTCATCTATAAAATGGGAATAATGGGTTTTGTGAAGATATAAAGAAATAATCTATGTAATGTGTTTTGCAGAACCAAAGCACAACATCAGAGCTAGCTATTATTACTGAATATTTATTAGTCATCTTCAGTAGGATGTTTGAGGTGAGCCCTAAAGATAAAAGGGCAAAACAAATATAATAACTTTTGCTCTCAAGGACCTTCCATTTAATTAAGGGAGATAAAACACTCATGAATGAGCGCAATCTTGAGCTCAAAGCCAGTTTCTATAAGACTCTCCTCATAGGCAGAGATAGATTCCTCAGTGCTCTACATCTGTGGGAGGGGCAGAAAGATACCTGGTTTTCTGGCTTCCAGCTTCAAGAGAGGGCACTTAGTTCTAGATTCTTTTGGGGTCCCTAAAGGGAGAGAAAGATTCTTGGAAGAAGCTGACATGTAGAAGATCTGTCACGTTGCTCATGCCTTAACCCATCACTTTATATAGTACAGACTTTGGAAATCACTCTTGGGCAAAATCTGGCACACTCTCTTGCCTGAGCTGAGATATTTTGACCCTTTTGGGAGAATCCATTCATTCTCTGTGTTGTCTGGTATATGTTCTCATATCTATATCATTTCTAATTTCTGTTTTACAATCAACTTGGATAAATGGATATTTTGCTATTTGCTTTGTGTACTGTGTTGTGGAACTGACTTTGAGGGGAGGAGAGTCACACCTTGAAGGTATATGTGTATTTTTATGTGTATACACATATAAGTATATGTACACATGTGTATAGATATATTGATAGGGAATGCGTGTAGCTGAGAACACATACATGCAATGTATTCATACAAATATGTATATACATGTATGTATGTATGTATACCAGTATCTTTTCTCTGAGAATAGACTGTGACCAGTCAATCTCCTACCTCCTCTACTAGCAGAAATCAAGGTGTTACCTGGAAAAGGAAGGGTGGAAAGGACCACAGAGATATCTATTCATGGGAGCTACATGTAGGAAGAAGAACCATGCGGACATGGAGAACCTACATGGGCAACACAACAAACACATACATAAGCACTTGCAAAACAGAAGTAATACAAATTTGGGAATGGGGGCACCAGCTGCTGAGAATAGGAATCATGAAAGAATCTATATAGAAGATATTACCTGAACAAGATTTTAAGGAAAGCAGATTTTAAGAGGGATTCACAGTTCACCTATTAACTGCACTTCAAAGGGAACTGAACTTAGAGTTTCTATCATGATCTAAAGCTGGAAAGAGAGATGAGACGTTCTAAGTACCAAAAAGACCACATATCTGAATAGTGAAACAGGGCAGAAGTTCAGGGTTCCTTACAAAATAAGCCCCCTCCTTCACCATTCCTCCACCCTAACCCAAGGCAATGAGGTATATCTCTAGGTGAAGCTGAAGGAGAGCTTGCACTGAGCCCCACGTTCTGCCCCCAGCCCCCGGGCCCCCGCAGCAGGGGTGGGGAGGATGCACCATCAGCTCCTGAGAAGGGATCTGCCCCTCACTGCTCTCTCAGAAGCAATGAGCGTTCTAGCAGAGGAGGAGAAACTGCATCTGTCAGTGGTGACCCATGAGAAAGGCTGAGGTCTGAGAGGATGTTTTCTCTCCCTCCTTCATGAGCCCACGCATCACATTTCAATCAGCTCCCAAGCATCTCGGGAAGCTGCAGGGAGAGGTAGGGGGGAGAAAGAGCACGAACTGAATATCTTGTGGTTTCCCCAGGCCGTGTAAGCTGATTGGAAATAAACACAGGGATAATATGCTGGAAAGCTGCTTTTCTACCCGTTGAACAGAATCTGTTTTGGTGGTAAGGGCTGTGGTCAGAATGCAATGAGGAGGACAAAGGAGGACCCGCCAGAAAGCACAGGATCTTGGAATATTTATCTTAATCAGCCCAGGAAGAACTGCAGGGAACCCAACCCAGGGAGGCAGCAAGGTGGCACAGTGGATGGAGCGCCTGGTTGGAGTCGGGAAAACCGAAGTCCACATCCTGTCTCAGACATATTCTAGCTGCGTGACCCTAGGCAAGTCATTTAACCTGAGTTCTGTAAAATGGGGATAAAAATAGCAGCAATCTCCCAGGACTGCTGTGAGAATCCAATGAGATAAACTGCTTAGCTGCTATGGCATATAGTAAAAACCAAATAAATGTTAGCCACACTTCTTCTTCATGCGCCCCATTGACCAGAAAACACCCTTGAGGTGTTGCCAGATACCCCAAGGAATAAAGTCAGAATGTCATTCACAGGACTGACACTGACATTAGAGATCATCTGTCCCCAGGGTGGGAAGCCTGCAGCCTCGAGGTCCTCAAGTGCGGCCATAGGTTCCCCACCCTTGAATTTTACATTTTAAAGAAGAAGAAACTGCAGGCCAGAGATAGGAAGTGACAGATACAGTTTGATCCAGTTTATAAGCATTTGTCATATCATGTCCTCTGTGGCTGGTCCAAGGTCATACTAAGTAGTGAGGTAAAGAGTGGTCATCCAAACGCTGCTCTTCTGACTCTGGATCCAATGCCTTTGTCCCTACCTATCCTCCCACTGCACTCCCATGATAATGAGGGGAGCAGAAGTAGGAAACACTATCTGTCCCCTTCAGAGGTCATCAGCTTAGGGTAGGGCACTAAGCTGTGCTAGGAATGCATCAGAACACAAACATTTACGTATAGAGTTTATAAAGGAGTTTAGTCACAAAAGGAAGGAGAGATATAAGAAGATATCTAGCATTAATAGATGGATCAAGTGACTTTGTTTTTTTTTTAATTATTTAAAGAGGCATAGGAAAGCTAGGTAGCACAGTGGACAGAGTGCCACCTGAAGTCAGGAAGACCTGAATTCTAATCCAGCCTCTGACACTAGCTGTGTTACCTTGGGCAAGTCACTTCACCCTGTTTGCCTCAGTTTCCTCATCTGTAAAATAAGCTGGAGAAAAATGGCAAACCTCAGCAGTATGTTTGTCAGGAATACCCCACATGGAGTCACAGAGAGTCAGACACAACTGAGGTGACTAAATAATAACATAGGGATGTTTGTAGGCAGCAAGGAAGCAATCAGGAGACTGGGAAAGGTTGAAGATAAGTGAGACAGTGGGCATGAGAGAGGGGACAGTCCACTGGAGAAGACAGCATGGAATGGGATAATTGATGCAGGTAGAAGGGTTTGCCATAGTAGAAGATATGGGACACTTTTTCATTTGAGACAGTGGCAAAAGACAAAATAGGGGCAGAAGGCATCTGAGTGTTGATAGCCAAGGAACGAGGAAGAAAAAGGAAAGTTTTCAAATGACCTCCGTTTGTTCAATGAAATAGAAATCAAGGCTCTCAGTTGAGTGGATGGAGGGATGGAGAGCTCTAGAAGTCTTGAGGAGGGATGAAAGATTTAGAAAAGCTGCTGTGGTGAGTGGGACAGAGTCAATTAGGGAAGTGTAATAGGATTGCTTTGCTCCATTTGGGCCTCAGTTGAGATTATATAACATGTTTTGATTGGATCCAATTTACTAGCAAGTGAATAGAAACCATGACAGTGGAAGCTGAGGGTGATCCTATACTGAGGCTTGGCAGAGCAATGTAAGTGATAGGATAAAGAAGCAAGAGACTTGAGTGGGAGGACAGTATAGTGGCACTCAATGGAGAAGCGTGGAGGGCATGGCCAGTGCTGGGCTGATGACCTCAGAAAAAGCCAAAGGATCAATGGACTGGAGGTAATAGTGAGGACAGAGAAGAGGATTTTGTATTAGAAAGAAAAGGGAGAGTGGAAATGATGACAGACTGTGATTAGATGAGGAAATTCTAGAGTTCATCTGCATAGAGATGGTGCATTCCTGGGGGATGGCAAGATAAAGGCTATTATCATCTCTGTGTGCCTGAGGAGATATGGAGGAGTAGGTCATGAGAAATGAGGAAGTTGAGGAAGTGGGAAGTTAGAGCATCTGAGGAAGTATCAAAGTGTATATAGAAGTCCCCTAGTATGAGGTTAGGATTTGGGGAGGAAAGACTATGAGCCAGTCATTGAATTCATTGAGGAAAAAAGGGGAATATCATGGAGGTCATAGGTAACAGCTACTAGAATTTTGATTGGGTAAAAGATATGAATTGAGTGAACTTCAAGGGCGAATAAATTGGGGGAAAGGAACAAAAATTTAATCAGTGCTGAAAAGCACAGCCAGGGAGTCTGTGTCATCGGAAAGAGCCATAAAATGGAAGGAGTGAAAAAGGAAAAGATTAGACTTTGGATTATGAGATCATGGAATTAAAGCTGGACAGGATCATTGAATCTAGTTCTTTCATTTTGCATATGAAGAAACTGAGGCCTGGAAAAGGTAAGTGACTTGAGGCAGTTAGGTGATGCACTAGATAGAGCATCTAGGCAGATAGATAGGGCTCACAGGCAGGAAAATTTGAGTTCAAATCTGTCTTCAGGTACTTACTAGCTGTGTTGGGCAAGTCACGTAATCTATATCTTTCTCAATTTCCTCATTTATAAAATGGGAATAATAATAGCACCTACCTCCCAAGGTTATCATGAGGATCAAATAGGATAATATTTGTAAAAGGCTTAATCCCTCATATGCCTGGCATATAGTAGCTCATTTATAAATGCTTTTCTCCCTTCCTTCTTTGCCTAGTGTCACACTGCTAGTATCTGTGACAATACTTGAACTCGAGTCTTCCTTACTGAAGGCCTAGCATTTTACCTTCCACCATGCTGTCCCAAAGGCAGGTTTTAAATCCTGCCTTCAACACTAATTGTGTGACCAAGAGCAAGTCATTTAAAATCTCAGAGACTCAGTTTTCTCACATGTAAAATGAAGACAACAATAGTTTCACTATCCAACCACCTCACAAAGATGACGTGAAGAGACTGACTTTAAAATCTCAAAATTCCATTTAAATGTGATATTGTTCTGGTGGTTATTACAGATGACTTCTATTAGGAATTCTACTATGCCTCACCCCCTACCCCCACCCAGGAGAAAGCAAGGAAAGGGCCAATAATAACTGGGAACTCACAATTCTCACCATCCCGAAGCCCTTGTCTGTAGACATCCTTGGGGCTCATCATTGTTGAAGAAGCAAGAGCAAACCTGCTATAAGCCTTTCTTCCCTCCCTCATTACTATTACTGTCATCATCATTATCATTATTGTCCATGCTGCTCCACTTTGGAAACATATAGCCTACCATGAAATGACCTAATTGTGACATGATCTACTTCACCACTCCTGTCTTTTCCATGACTTCTGGGAAATGAGGGAAGAGGCTACAAGGAGAGAGCATCCTTCACACCCTTCCCCCTGTAACCTTTTTAATGACATTGTAATCAGGTGAATTCTGTCCCTGAAACTGGCAACTCTGAGTGACTCCCGTCTTCTGCAAAGCCTATCTGTGCTACTGACCTTACAGGTTATGGACAAGGGAATTAGGGTTCTTTTTACCCCTAGCTGTCATCTATAGTGAGTTCTTAGTTACCCACCAGTGATTTATTAACATTATAGGCTAGCCACACTCATTCCAGGGAATTTGTCCCTTTCCTACATCCCATCTCAATTAGAACTGCTATACTATGTGCTAGGTCATAAATAGTACTTATTTCTGATAGGCCACATTATCCTCAAGACTCCTTTGGCATCTGTATTAAATTTTGCAGGTGTCAAATCCAATTCTCTTTCCTCCATGTATTTCAGGCACTTGGAGGCCATATACCTTAAGCCTTCCCTTCTCCAAGACTGTGTCCTTATTACATGGGGAAAATGAGCACACAATCTTTTTCATTGCAAATCCAAGTATGAATAAATTTTAGATCTCCCCACATGATATATTTCTTCCATATCCATTTCCTTTTTTCTCTTCTTCCTCCTCTTTGCCAGGGAACTATGGGACTTAGATTTAAACTCTACTTACTATGTGGCATTGAATAAGTAATTTAAACTCTCTGGATCTCAATTTCCTCATTTGTAAAATGAATGACATTAAATTAAATAACCCCTATGGCCTGGTCTAGCAGTAATGTTCATTCCTTATATTTTCTCTACGTCTTTTCTCTCTTAGTAGTTTAACAATTAGAATCATTGGAGAAGGAAAGGGCACTGTATCTTCCTCCCTTTCCCTCTCCACCAAGATGTCACTTTCTACTTTAGACTCATGAAGGGAGTCCTGGTAGAATCTGACTCCCTAAATGAAGAGTTATACATCTCTATTATACTCTAGCTCATGTTATACATCTGTGCTAGTACCTTAGGGGAATATTACTAAAAGCTTGTATTTGGTGTATTCTAGGGTCACTTAAAAGGAAGATATAGAAAGATACTTTTCTATAATAATCTGACATGGAACAGCTAGTTTTTTCTTCACATATTAAAAATGCTTAATAAAAAAGGCTCTTAGAACTTCTGGGGGTGGAGCCAAGATGGCAGAGTAGAGAAAGCAGTCAGCTGAGCTCTCCCAACATTACCCTCCAAACAACTTTAAAATAATTCCTCAAATCTAATTCGGGAACAGCAGAGCCAACAAAAGGTCAAGGTGAGACATTCTTCCAACAAGACAACTTAAGAAGTCAGAAATAGGAATTTGTTCCGTGGGGGTAGAGGCTGGATCAGAACCCATGTGGATGAAATATCAATGGTAGGACCAGTCGTGGCAATAGAAGTTACAGCAGTTTGGGGAGAATAACAAACCTGAGGTGTAAGGGGACCTGGAAATTTGTCAGAAAGAAATTACAATGGACCCCTGTACAATCACTGGAAGCAGGACTAGATGCTGTTTGGCAACACTATTGCCTATACTCCCTTCTGGGTCATAATTCAAGGGCAGAGAGGAGCATTTTTGATCAAAAGGGAATGGAAGACATGAAAATCAATAAAGCTGTAGGTCACAGTGGATCAGAGACCTTGAGGAACAATATCACTTCTGATTTCAAGGGAACAAGGACCATGAGAAGCAGAATCAATGCAATTCCAAAGGACCTGAGGTCCTTCCTGAAAAAGGAACAAAATGTAAACTAGGAGAGCAGTGACCATACCTCTCCCCAGATTATGCCACCTTGGAATTACCAAAAACCTCCCAAACTCTCATACCTAGTAGCACAAGAAAGCCTAAAGCTTGACACAATACCCTTAACCCCACCCCAATTTTAAGATAAAGTTCAAATCAAGAAATAGCATGGAAAAAATAGCAAACTGTAACAACAAAAGAACATTACCATTAGAAGTTTCTACGGTGACAAAGAAGATCAAGACACATACTCAGAAAAAGACAATGAAGTTCAAATGGCTGCAGCAAAGGTTCAAAGAAAAAAAAATGTGAATTGGACACAAGCCCAATGAGAATTACTGGAAGAACTAAAAAGTGATTTTCAAAAGCAAATAATGGCATTAGAAAAATAGGTAAAGAAATTAAATTAAAAGAAGAAAATTATTAAAAGACAATCAACAGCTTAATAAAAGAGGCATACCAAAAAACAAAAATCCTTAAGGAAATAACACCTTAAAAAGCAGAATTGGCCAAATCGACAAGGAAGTTACTGAAGAAATCAATTCCTCAAAAATTAGAATTTGGCAAAGGGGAAATTAATGACTCCATGAAACTCTGAGAAATAATAAAACAAAATCAAAAATGAAAAATAGAAGAAAATGTGAAATAACTCATCAAAAATACTACTGACATGGAAAACAAATTGAGGAGAGACAATTTGAGAATTATTGGACTACCTAAAAGCCATGATCAAAGAAACATCCTAGAAATCATATTTCAAGAAATTATCAAGGAAACCTATCTAGATATCCTAGAACCAAAGAATAAAATTGAAATTGAAAGAATCCACTGATCATCTCCTGAAAGAGAAGTAAAATGAAAATTCCCAGGAATATCACAGTCAAATTCAATAGCTCCCCGCTCAGAAAGAAAATACTTTAAGCTGACATAAAGAAATAATTAAATTTTGATTGCTTGTACCTATTTTTTTCCCTTAAGGACCATGCCTTAAACCTTACTCACTCTGGCTCTCATTGATTGATCAACAATAGGTTGCAAGCCAAGCCCCACTTGGTCATCAGTTGGTCCCTGTTTTGGAAACCCTAAGGATCTTCCCCTCACAGACAGATTTTTTTTGACAAGGTAAAGAGGTCATTTTCTAACTCATTTCTTACCTGGCCTTAATCACTAGGCTAGGTGACGAGGCTGTTGCCTCAGTCAGATTGAGGCCTGTTAAAGATATTAGCTTAAAAAGGCCAACATCTCCCACTGCATCCAGGGTCATATCCAGTACTCCTGATCTATGTCTCGCACCTGGACCGTGACTTTGAACGGCTGTCCCTCAGTTAAATCAAATTCACTTTCATGTCATGTTATCACTTCCTTGAAATGAAGGTCCTCTTTGAGAATGGAGGACAAATAACAATGACTAACTTTTAAATACTGTACAGTCACAGTCAGGATCACACAAAATTTAGCTCTAACACATGAAAGCAGAGCAGAGGTGTTGGACTATGATATCCAGAAGGCAAAAGAACTAAGAATACAACAAAAAAGTACCGACCCAGAAAAACTGAGCATAAACCTTCAAGGGAAAAAATGGTCATGTAATCAAATAAAGAACTTAGAAGCATTCCTCATGAAAAAAAGAGAACTGAATAGAAAATTTGTCTTTCAATACAAGCCTCTAGAGAAACAGGAAAAGGTAAACATGATAAGAAACTCAATAAGATTAAATAGTTTACCTTTCTATAAGGGAAGATGATGTATGTAACTCCTAACAACTTTATCATTATCAAGGCAGTTAGAAAAAGTCTGCACAGAAAGAGCATGTGAGAGTCAGTCAATTACATGAGAATTATGAAAAAAATGAATAGGCAAGAAAGGGAGTTGCCCAAGAAGAAGGGGGAAGGGAGAGGAAGCATGGAGACACTTATCTCACATAAAGGAGAAACACAAGGAAGAGCTTTTACAATGGGAGGAAAAATGATGGTGGGCAAGGTAGCACTTGATCCTCACTCACATCAAATTTGGTTAAAAGAGGGAATACGTGTGTGTGTGTGTGTGTGTGTATTCTTTCTTTTAACCAACAGGGAAGTAGGAGGGGAAGGGAATAAGAGAAAAAGGGAGGATGATTAAAAAAGTGGGAGTAAGATAAAATAAGTCAATGGTCAGAAGCAAAATGGACTTTAGAGGAGGGACAGGATGAGAGAGGCAGAGACAGAGGATAAACAGGGATGGAGGGAAATCCAATGTGACTATGAATGGGATGAACTTGAGTCAAACAGAAGCAGATAACAGAATGTATTAGAAACTAAAATCCAGCAACATTTTGTTTACAAGAAATATGCTTGAAACAGAGAGTCAAAATAAAAGGGCTGGAACAGAATCTATTGTGCTTTAGCTGAAGTGAAGGAAAGGGGTGTAGTGGAGTAGCTATAATAATCTCAAACAAAGCAAAAACAAAAGTAGACCTAATTAAAAGGAATAAGCGGGGAAACTACTTCTTGCTAAAAGGCGCTACAGACAAGGAAGTAATAGCAATATTAAAAACTATATGCACCAAATGGCATAACATTCAAATTCTTAAAAGTTAAATGAATTACAGGAGAAAATAGACAGTAAAACTACATTAGTGGGGGACCTCAACTTCCCCCTCTCAGAGTTAGCTAAATTTAACCACAAAATAAATAAGAAAGGAGATGAATAGAATCAGAGAAAAGTTAGATATCACAGACCTCTGGAGAAAATGAATGGAAATATGAAGGAGTTTGTCTTTTCTTTGTACGTGGCATTTTCACAAAAATTGACCATGTATTTGGGCATAAAAAGCTCACAACCAAATGCAGAAGATCAGAAATATCAAATGCACCCCTTTAAGACCATAATGCAGATACAAATTATAATCAATAAAGGGACATGTAAGAGTAGTTTAAAATTAATTGGAAACAAAATAATCTAATCCTAAAGAATGAGTGAGTCAAAGAACAAATCAAAGAAACAATCAAGAGGTTGACCACAATGACACAACGTACCAGAATTCATAGGATGCAGTCAAAGCAGTACTTAGGGGAAAATTTATATCTCTAAAAATATACATCACTGAAAGAGGAAAAGAGCAGATCAATGAATTGGGCATACAACTAAAACATCTAGAAGAAGAATGAATTAAAAATCCCCAAACAAACACCAAATAGAAATTCTGAAAACCAAAGGAAAAATTAATAAACTTGAAAGGAAACAAAAACATTGAATGAATGTTCATTCAATAAATAAAACTAGGAGCTGGTTTTATGATAAAAACCACAATAAAATAAATAAATCACTGATTAATTTGATTAAAAAAAAGAAAGAAACCAAAATACCAGCATCAAAAATGAAAAGGGTGAATGCACCATCAACCAAGAAAACATTACAGCAATTATGAGTTATTTTACTCAATATTATGCCAGTAAAAATGACAATCTAAGTAAAATGGATAAATATTTACAAAAATTGTAAACTTCCAAGATTAAGGACATAGAATACTTAAATAACCCTATCTTAGGAAAATAAATTGAACAACAAAAATCTTATGATTATCTCAATAGAAACAGAAAAAGCCTTTGAGAAAATATAACACCCATTCCTATTAAAAACTCCAGAAAGCATTAGAATCAATGGAGCTTTCTTAAAATGATAAATAGTAACTATAAAAAGTATAAGTAGAAATGATAAGCTCAATAATTTTAGAAAAAAAAATTGCATGAAATAATGAAGAGCAAAATGAGCAAAACCAAGGGAACATTGTATACAGTAACAGCAATATTGTTTTAAGAACCACTTTGAGTATTTAATCTATTATAAATACCCAAATTAACTATGAAAGATGTATGAAGAAAGATGCTATCTGCATCCAGAGAAAAAACTGATAAATAGAAGTATGAATATAACAATTTTACATGTGGATGTATGTATATGTGTATATGTGTGTGTGTGTGTGAATGTGTGTGTATGTCTAATGGTAGCCCTCTGTGGGGGGGGAGAAAAGAAAAAAATAAATTTACATGAAAATTTTATTGCGTATTTTAAACAGAGAGCAAGTTGTGAATAGTAGGCTTGTGGTTTCATGTACATTCATCTTTTTTGTTGTATTGTGTTTTGGAACTGCTTGTTTTGTCCTGTAAATTGAAAATAAAATTTAAAAATAAATAATATCAATCTAAAACCACAAGCAAGCATTATCTGTAATGGTGATAGACTTGAGGCCTTCCCAGTGAGAAAAAGGATGAAGCAAGAATATCCATTATCATTACTATTATTCAATATTGTACTTATTACTACAGTAATAAGACAAGACAAAGAAACTGCTGGAGAAAATGGTAATAAGGAAACAAGACTATCACTCTTTGTAGATGATATCATAGTATACTTAGAAAACCCTAGAGAATGTACTAAAAATAAATTGAAATAATTAACAACTTCAGCAAAGTTTCAGGTACAAAATAAGCCCCCACAAATCATCAGCATTTTCTAAATACAACAATCTAATAGCAAGATGCAAAAAGAAAACTTAAAATACCTGCAGACAATATACTTGAGAGTCCACTTGCCAAGAAAAGCCCAGGGATTATATGAATATAATTACAAAATACTTTTCACACAAAGAAAGACAGATATATTGGAGAAATATTAAAATGCTCATAGGTAGTCCAAGCCATTATAATAATAAAAATGACAATTCCACCTAAATTCATTTGCTGATTCATTGCTATATCAATAAAGCTACAAAGAATTGTTTTATTTCTTTTTTCTTTTTTATTTATTTTAAGTTTTCATCATTCATTTCCACAAAATTTTGAGTTCCAAATTTTCTCCCCATCTCTCCCCTTCCCTCAGCTCAAAATGCCTCACGTTCTGATTGCCGCTTCCACCAATGTGCCCTCCCTTCTAAAACCCCTCCCTTCCCTTAACCCCATCTTCTCTCTCGTCCTGTAGGGTAAGATCAATTTCTGTACCCCTCTACCTGTATTTCTTATTTCTCAGTTGTATGCAAAAACAATTCTCAACGTTTGTTCCTAAAACTTTGAGTTTCAACTTCTCTTCCTTCCTCCCTCCCCACTCATCCCCACCGAGAAGGTAAGCAATTCAATATAGGCTATATATGTGTAGTTTTGCAAATGACTTCCATAATACTCATGTTGTGTAAGACTGACTATATTTCCTTCCATCCTATCCTGCCCCCCATTTCTTCTATTCTCTCCTTTGGCCATGTCCCTCCCCAAGAGTGTTTCATTCCAGTTGCTCTCTCCTCCCATTCTTCCATCATCCCCTCCCCCACCATGCTTATCCACTTCTCCCCTATATCCTATAGTGTAAGACAGATTTTCATACCAAATTGAGTGTGCCTGTTATCCTTTCCTTTAGCCAAATGTGATGAGAATAACCTTCACTTTTTCCCTCTCACCTTTCCTGCTTTTACGCTCCACTGGAAAAGCTTTTCTTGCCTCTTCTGTGAGAGATAATTTGCCCCATTACATTTCTCCCTTTCTCCTCCCAATATATTCCTCTCTCATCCCTCAATTTTATTTTTTTAGATATGATCCTTCCTATTCAACTCACCCTGTGCTCTCTGTCTCTCTCTGTCTGTCTCTGTCTGTCTTTCTCTCTCTCTCTCTCTCTCTCTCTCTCTCTCTCTCTCTCTCTATATATATATATATATATATATATATATATATATATATATATATACACACACACACACACACACACACACACACACACACACACACTTGTGTGTGTGTGTGTGTAATCTCTCCAACTACACAAATACCGAGAAAAATTTCAAGAGTTACAAATATTACCTTTCCATATAGGAATGTTCACAGTTCAGCTTCAGTAAATCCCTTGTGTTTTCTCTTTCCTGCTTACCTTTTCATGCTTCTCTTGATCCTTGTGTTTGAAAGTCAATTTTTTTTTCAGCTCTGGTCTTTCATCAAGAATACTTGAAAGTCCTCTATTTCATTGAATGAGCATACTTCCCCCTGAAATATTATATTCAGGTTTTCTGGGTAGGTGATTTTTGGCTTTAAACCTAGTTCCTTTGACTTCTGGAATATCATATTCCATGCCCTTTGATCCCTTAATGTAGAACTACAAGATCTTGGTTTATACTGACTATATTTCCACAGTATTCAGATTGTTTCTTTCTAGCTGCTTGCAATATTTTCTCCTTGACCTGGGAACTCTGGAATTTGGCTACAATATTCATAGGACTTTCTCTTTTTGAATCTCTTTCAGGAGGTAATCAGTAGATTCTTTCAATATTTATTTTGCAATCTGGTTCTAGAATATCAGGGCAGGTTTCCTTGATAGTTTCATGAAAGATGATGTCTAGGCTCTTTTTTGATCATGGCTTTCAGGTAGTCCCATAATTTTTAAATTGTCTCTCCTGGATCTATTTTCCAGGTCAGTTTTTTTTCCAATGAGATATTTCACATTTTCTTCCATTTTTTCATTCTTTTGGTTTTGTTTTGTAATTTCTTGGTTTCTCATAAAGTCATTAGCTTCCATCTGTTCCATTCTAATTTTTAAAGAACTGTTTTCTTCAGTGAGCTTTTCCATTTGGCTCATTCAGCTTTTTAAAGTATTTTTCTCCTCATTGGCTTTTTGGACTTCTTTTACCAATTGAGTTAGCCTATTTTTAAAGGTAATTATTTTCTTCAGCATTTTTTAGGGTCTCCTTTACCAAGCTGTTGACTCACTTTTCATGATTTTCTTGCATCACTCTCATTTTTCTTCCCAATTTTTCCTCTACCTCTCTTACTTGATTTTCAAAATTCTTTTTGAGCTCTTCCATGTTCTGGAGCCATTGCATATTTAGTTTGGAGGTTTGGGATGCAGAAGCCTTAACTTTTATGTCTTCCCCTGAGGACAAACGTTATTCCTCTTCATCCAAAAGGATGGGAGAGAATACTTGTTCACCAAGAAAGTAACCTTCTATAGTCTTATTTTTTTCCCTCTTTTGGGCATTTTCCCAGGCAGTTACTTGACTTTTGGGTCCTTTGTCAAAAGTAGAGTATACTCTGGGGACTTGTTAGTTCTCAGTTCCTCCAAGGTGGCACAATCAAGGGAGAGGTGTTTACTCCCTGACCTGGCTCCTGACTGAGATTCAGATCAGCTGCTCAGTTCCCCCAGGGACTTAAACTGAGTGCTTCAACAATGGAGGCTGGCTGCTGCCTGACATGGTGACCCTCTTCCACTGCTGCTGCTGTCTCTACCACTTCCACCTGGGGACAGGGCTAGGGGAGGACACTGCTCCCTTATCAGGGAGGTGAAAAGCCCTATCGCTGACCTTTGAAGCTTCATTTGATGGGGATTCTGCCCCTGAGGCCTGCTCTGGCCCTGCTTCTCCTGGTGCTGCACAGCCCTGGTTGGGCTGTGCTCCACTCCACATCCAGTGTGAAAGACCTTTCCCATTGGCCTTCCAGATCACCCTGAGCTGGAAATCTCTTCCACTCTGTCTTTCTGTGGCTTCTGCTGCTCTAGAATTTGTTGAGAGTCTTTCTTT
Source organism: Notamacropus eugenii (assembly GCF_028372415.1). Taxonomy (NCBI): domain Eukaryota; kingdom Metazoa; phylum Chordata; class Mammalia; order Diprotodontia; family Macropodidae; genus Notamacropus; species Notamacropus eugenii. The sequence goes on from NC_092873.1 coordinate 100,068,358, forward strand.
ACACGTGTTTAATGGGCTGTGGGGGAAGAGCTAGAGTATGTGTGTCTTTCTACTCAGTCATCTTGGCTCCACCTCCCCAAAGGATTATTTTATAGAGCCAAAAGTATAAAATTCATCTGGAAGAACAAAAGGCAAGAATCAATGAAAAATAATGTGAAGAAAGGTGCCTAACAGTTCCAGATTCCAATCTATATTACAGCATGGTTTTCATTAAGAAATAAATTGATGATGTGCATATCCTTTGACCCAGCAATATCACTTCTAGGACTATATCCCAAGAGGATCATAAAAATAGGAAAGGGTCCCACATGTACAAAAATATTTACAGTAGCTGTCTTTGTGGTGATCAAGAACTGGAAATCAAAGGTATGCCCATCAACTGGGGAATGGCTGAACAAGTTGTGGTGTATGAATATAATGGGATACTATTGTATTGTGCTATAAGAAAGGACAAAAGAAAGACTTCAGAGAGGCCTGAAAAGACTTATATGAACTGATGCTGAGTGAAAGGAGAAGATCCAGGAGAACTTTGTACATAGCAACAACCAGAGTGTGTGAGGAATTTTTCTGGTAGACTTAGTCCTTCATAGCAATGCAAGGACCTAGAAAACTCCCAATGGACTTTTGAGTCAAAATGCCTTCCACATTCAGAGAAATAACTATGAAACTGGATAGCAGAATGAAGCAGACCATTTTCTTTTGTGTTATGTTTTGTTTGTTTTGTTTTATGGTTTCTCCCATTCATTTTTATTCTTCTGTTCAACATGACTATGGTGAAATTGTATTTTATAGGAATGTATGTGTAGAACCTACATAATATTGCAAGCCATCTCAAGGAGGGAGTGCGGAGGGAAATGGGAAGGAGGGGAGGGAGGGGTAAAATCTAAGATATATGGAAGTGATTATAGAACACTGAAAACAAGTAAAATAATATTAAATGAAAAAAATAAATTGATGTCTCAGTGGACTGGACTAAGTATACAATATATAGTAGTAAATGACCTTAGTAATTTAGTGTTTAATAAACAGAAAGATGCAGGCTTTTGGAGTAAGAACTCACCATCTGACAAAAATTGCTGGGAAAACAGGATAGCAATTTGGCAGAAAGTAGGCATAGAAAATCATTTCACACAATATACCAAGAAATCACCAAAATAGATAAACTATTTAAACACAAAGTATTAGATCATAAGTAAATTAGGGGAGTGTAGAATAATATGCTTTTAGGATCTATGGATCAGGAAAGAGCTTATGACCAAACAAGTGATAGAGTATTGTGGGAAGTAAAATAGGTAATTTTGATTATGTGAAATCAAAAAGGTTTTGAACAAACAAAATGAATGCAGTCAAAATTAAAATAAAACAAGAAACAGAAAATTTTGCAGTAGGTTTCTCTAATAAGGATTGTATTTCTCAAAAATATGGGGAACTGAAACAAATTTTTTTAGCTATTATTTAAACCTGGATCCTTCACAGATGATAAGTAGGATAGGAATAGTTACTAAAAGAATTTAGAAGGCATTGAAAACAGATGTCACAATTTTGTTGTGTGCCACCCTTCTGCCTCCCTTTCCCTATTCCTGGTTACTTGCTTTCAATTATATCTAATAATCTAAGGCGTTTCTTTTTCCTTCCATTTTCCCCTAATCCTTCAATCTCCAGAGCTATCTGCTACCCATTCACTGCTGTCACGACAAAAAGCAGAGATCTCCAGAACCTGGGTGCTTCCTACCCTTTTCTTTCTTTCCTCCTTCCTTCCTCCTTCCTTTCTTCCTTCCTTCCTCTTTCTTTCTTTCTTTCTTTCTTTCTTTCTTTCTTTCTTTCTTTCTTTCTTTCTTCCTTCCTTCCTTCCTTCCTTCCTTCCTTCCTTCCTTCCTTCCTTCCTTCCTTCCTTCCTTCCTTCCTTTCTTTCTTTCTTTCTTTCTTTCTTTCTTTCTTTCTTTCTTTCTTTCTTTCTTTCTTTCTTTCTTTCTTTCTTTCTTTCTTTCTTTCTTCCTTTCTTTCTTTCTTTCTTTCTCTTTCTTTCTTTCTTTCTTCCTTCCTTTTCTTCTTCTTTTCTTTCTTCTTCTGTCATTTCTTATTTATTTATTTTTCAAATACTTTTCTTTTTAAATTTTGAGTTTCAAATTCTCTCCGTCTCTCCCAACCCTCCACCACCCACTGAGAAAGGAAGAAATATCTCAATTATACATGCAAACTCATGAAATACATATTCCCATATTAACTATATTTAAAGAAAGCAGCAAGACAAATAAAGTGAGAAAATTTTTCTTCAATTTGTACTCAGACTTCATCAGTTTTCTCAGGAAGTGGATAGCATTTTTTCATCATGAGTCCTCTGAAATTGTCTTTGGTCATTGTATTAATTGGAATATCCAAGTCTTTCACAGCTGATCATTGTTACAACATGGCTGTCACTTTGTACATTGATCTCTCATTTTTTCTCACTTTACTTTGCATGCATTCATAGAGGTCTTGCCATGTTATTTTTTTTACCTGAAGACATTCCCCTCATCATCTCTTATAGCACAATAGCACTCCATTAATACCATATACCATAACTTGTTCAACCATTCCCTAACTGGTGATCATCTCTTCTGTTTCCAATTATTTGTCACCACAAAACTAGTATTAGATATTTATGTGCATATAAATCCTTTTTCTTTGATCTCTTTGGGATACAGACCTAGTAGTAGCATTGCTGGGTCAAATTCTATGCAGTTTTATAGCTCCTCGGTGACAGTTCCAGATTGTTCTCTAGAATACATGGACCATTTCACTGCCCCACCAACAGTCATTTTTCTCTCATCCCTGCTAGCACTTGTCATTTCTGAAAAGTGTGATATGGTATCTCAGAGTTGTTTTCATTTTCTTTTCTTGAATCGGTGATTTAGAGCATTTTTTTTCATATGACTATAGGTAACTTGATTTTCTTTTTCTGAAAACTGCCTTTGGCGCTTTATCAATTGTCCCCTATTTTTAAGAGTTTGACTCAGTTCTCTACATATTTGAGAAATTACACCTTTTATGAGAGAAATTTCCTGCAAATTTCTTTATTACTACATTCTCTATGAAAAATTTAATTTCCCTAATTATCTCTTGCAAGTTGGTTATTTTGTTTTTGCTTTGCCTGAGATCATGATCACCATGCCTGCCCTCTTCACTTCAGTTGAAGCATAATAGATTATGCTTTAACCCTTCACTTCAATCCTGTGTGTGTCTTTCTGTGTGTCTCTTGTACACAACATATTGTTAGATTCTGATTTCCCTTTCTGTGATCCACTTGCATTCTATGTGTTAGCTTATATCCCATTCACATTCATAACCATGATCATTAACATTGCATATCCATCCTTCTAATTTTCTTCTGTTTGTATTTATCTCTCCTTTTTCATCCTGTCTCTCCTCAAAATTCTGTCTTGTTTCTGACCTCTGCCTCCTCCAATTAGTCCCTCATCATCATCATCATCATCATCCTTGCCCCCACATGTCTTATGCCTTTTCCCTCACATATTCCTGTTGGATAAGATAGATTTCTATGTTCAGATGAGAGTGTGTGTGTGTGCATGTGTGTAGTTATAGTTATAGTTATAGTTATAGTTATAGTTATTTCTTCTATATCATGACTTTCTGCATTGTGGTTGCAATATTTCACAGGATTTTAGGGGGAGTTTTATGGAAGCTGTGGATGACACACAAAGTTCAGCAGACACAGAAAAAGTTTTAAAACCTAGAAATGCATTATATATATATACACATATATATATATACATACACATGCACATATGTATATATACAAATATAATACTATATAATATTAACATAGTAATCTTTTTAATACCATAAGTGTATCCAAATTTTACAATAATGTAAGCACCCTATAAGAGAAAAAAGAAAAAAAACAGGCTTCTCTGGAGTGAAAGGAGGACCCAAAAAAATTTACACTGATTTCCCAGATCACAGTGGAGCCATGTAATGTGAAAGGATAGCTTGCATATTCTTCCCTTTTTGAACCAATTCTGATGAGAGTGAAGTTCAACCATTGCTTGCCACTCCACATTTTCCCCTCCACTAAAAAAGCTGCCTCCTTGAGAAGCTTACCCCATTCTACTTCTACCTTCTACCTTCTCTCAGTGCACTGCCTTTTCTCACCATGACATTCTATTTTTGAAGATATTCTCAATATAACTGACTCACATCCATGACCTCTGTCAATATAAATTCTTTATAACTTCCCTAACACTAATAAAATTCTTAGGAGTTACGTCTCATCTTCCAATATAAGAATGCAAGCAGTTTAATTCCATTGAGTCCCTTATGATTCTTCTTTCATGTTTACTTTTTTATGCTTCTCTTGAGAGTTCTGTTCCATGGTCAGATTTACTGTTCAACTCTGGTCTTTTCTTTAGGAATGATTGGAAGTCCTCTATTTCATTAAATATCATTTTTTTCCTTTGAAAAATTATACTCAATTTTTCTGGATATTTTATTCTTGGTTGTAATCCTAGCTCCTTTGTCTTCTAGAATATCATATTCCAAGCCCTCTGTTCCTTTAATGTATAAACTGCTAAATCTTGTGTAATCCTGACTGTGACTCCTAGATACTTGAATTTGGTTTTGTTGTTGTTGTTGTTTTGTTTTGTTTTGGGTTTTTTTTTTGCCTCTTTGAAGTATTTTCTCTTTGACCTGGTAGCTCTGTAATTTGGCTATAACATGCCAGAAAGTTTTCATTTGGGGATCTCTTTCAGGAAGTAATCAGTGGATTCTTTCCGTTTCTATTTTAACTTCTGACTCTAGACTATCAGGGCAGATTTTCTTAATAATTTCTTGAAATATGATATCTAGGGTCTTTTTTCTTATCCTTTTTGATTCAGATAGTCCAATAATTCTTAAATTGTCTTTCCTTGATCTATTTTTTAAGCCAGTTGTTTTTTTCTCTCTCTTTAATAGTATTCTTTCCCAATTACATGCCGAGGCAATTTTTAGCATTCATTTGAATTCCAACTCTTCCCCCTTTCTCCCCTTTCTTCTTCCTAAAACAATAGGCAATTTGATGCTGAAAAAGCATTTGACAAAATACAACACCCCTGGGGGCAGAGACAAGATAGTGAACAGCAGCATGGACCTTCTAGAGGGCTCCCTCAAGCCCACCCAAATACCTGTAAAAAATGGTTCTAAATAAATTTTGGAGCTGCAGAACCTACAGAATGACAGAGTAAAGCAAATATCCAGCCAAGACATCCTGGAAGTTCACTGGGAAGTGTCTGTCTTGCCACATTGGGAGCAGAGCACAGTTCACTATGATGTGCTGGAACAGATAGGATCTGAAAAATCCTTAGGGGACTGAATCTCTCACACCCATGGTGGTTTCCAGATTTCATGACCCCAAGTGACTGAGGGCAAATTAGAAGGTCAGTGGGAAAAGCCCATGGGAACAGTGTGGAAGAGTGGAATGGTCCAGCCCCAACACCGGGGCAGCAGAGGGGGCAGGGGGTGGAGGAATCTGCAGCAGGAACAGCAGCAGCAGCAGGGGCAACAGCAATTGTATCTGGAGCTCTAGGTCCACAGATTCTGAGGGGATAGAGTGACTGACAGTACACCTCTCACTCCCACTAGAAGCAGAAACCTACCTCATCAAAGAGCTTAAAAGTCAGATAAATGACTGGGGAAATGGAAAAGGAATCAGATGATAGATTCTTACTTTGGTGACAAGGGAGACCAAAATATGCACACAGAAGACAACAAAGCCAAAGCTCGTCCATTCAAAGCCTCCAAGAGAAATATGAATTGGTCTCAGGCTATGGAAGAGCTCAAAAAGGATTTTGAAAGTCAAGTAAGAGGAGAGCAAAATCTGGGAAGAGAAATGAGAGTGATGTAAGAAAATCATGAAAAAGAGTCAACTTCTGGCTAAAGAAGACCCCCAAAAAGTTGAAGAAAATAACACTTTAAAAAATAGACTAACCCAAATGACAAAAGAGATCCAAAAAGTTAATGAACAGAAGAACTTTCCAAAAGCAGAACTGGCCAGATAAAAAAGGAGATCCAAAAGCCCAGTGAAGAAAACACTTCCTTAAAGATTAGAATGGAGCAAATCAAAGTTAATGACTTTATGAAAAAATCAAGAAATTATAAAACACAATGAAAGAAATGAAAAATAGCAGACAATGTGAAATATTTCATTGGAAAAACAACTCACCTGGAAAATAGATCCAGGAAAGACAATTTAAAAATTATGTTACTACCTGGAAACCATGATAAAAAAAGAGCCTAGACATCATCTTTCAAGAAATTATCAAGGAAAACTGCCCTGATATTCCAGAACCAGAGGGTAAAATAATTATTGAAAAAAATCTACCAATGGCCTCCTGAAAAGGAAAACTCCTATGAATATTATAGCCAAATTCCAGAGCTCACAGGTCAAGGAGAAAATAGTGCAAGCAACCAGAAAGAAACAATTCCACTTTTTGTGGAAATACAATCAGGATAACACAAGATCTAACAACTTCCAGAGTAAGGGAAGAAAGGGTTTGGAATACGATATTACAGAGGTCAAAGAAATTAGGATTAAAACCAAGAATCACCTACCCAACAAAACTGAGTATAATACTTCCAAGGGGGGGGGGGAATGGTCATTCAATGAAATAGACAACTTTCAAACTTTCTTGATGAAAAGACCAGAGATGGATAGAAAATTTGACTTTTAAACACAAGAATCAAGACAAGTATGGAAAGGTAAACAGGAAAGAGAAATCATAAGGGACTTTCTAAAGTTGAACTGTTTATATTCCTACATGGAAAGATAATATTTGTAACTTTTAAGACTTTTCCCAGTATTTGTATAGTTGGAGGGATTATATACATATAGACAGAGGGCACAGGGTGAGTTAAATAGGAAGGAATGATTTCTAAAAAAAATAAAATTAAGGTGTGTGAGAGGAATATATTGGGAGGAGAAAGGGAGAACTAGAATGGGGCAAATTATCTCTCACATAAAAGAGGCAAGAAAAATGTTTTTCAATGGAGGGGAAGAGGGGCAAGGTGAGAGGGAAAAAAGCAAACCTTACTCTAATTACATTTGACTTAAGGAGGGAATAACATACACACTCAATTTGGTACAAAAATTTCTCTTACACTACAGGAAAGTAGGGGAGAAGGAGATTGACAGGGTGTGGGGCATGACAGAAGGGAGGAAAAATGGGAGGAGGGGGTGATTAGAAGAAAACAGTTTTGAGAAGGGTTGGGGTCAAAAGATTGAATAGAATAAATAAGGGGCAGAATAAGATGGTGGGAAATATAGTTAGTCTTTCACAGCATGACTTTTATGGAAGTCTTTTGCATAACTACACATGTATAGCATATGTGAAAATGCTTACCTTTTCATTGGGGACAGGTAAGCAGTGAGAAAGGGAGAGAAGTTGGAACTCAAAGTTTTAAAAATGAATGCTAAAAACTGTTTTTACATGCAACTGGGGAATAAGACATGCAGGCAATGGGGTATAGAAATTTATCTTGCCCTACAAGAAAATAGAGGAGATGGACATAAGAGAAGAGGATGAGTGTGATAGAAAGGAGGGCAGATTGGGGGAAGTTGTAATCAGAATGAACGCTGTCTTGAGGTGTATAGAGGGGAGAGATGGGAAGAAAATTTGGAACTCAAAATCTTGTGGAAATGAATATTGAAAACTAAAAACAAATAAATAAAATTTTAAAAATTCAACACTCCCTATTAAAAACACTAGGGAGCATAGAAATAAATGGAGTCTTCCTTAAAATGATAGGTACCATACATCTAAAACCATCAGCAAGCAGTATATGCAATGGGGATGAGTCAGAAGCATTTCCAATAAGATTGAGGGTGATACAAGGATGTCCTTTATCATCGCTGTTATTCAACATTGTTCTAGAAATGTTAGATTTAGGAATAGGAGAAGAAAAAGAAATTGAAAAAATTAGAATAGGCAAAGAAGAAACAAAGCTTTCACTCTTCACAGATGATATCATAGTGTACTTAGAGAATCCTAGAGAGTCAAATAAAAAATTTCTTGAAATAATAAACAAATTTAGCAAAGTTGCAGCATATAAAATAAACTCACAGAAATCACTGGCATTTCTATATATTATTAACAAAGCCCAACAGCAAGAGATAGAAAGAGAAATTCCATTTAAAGTTACTGTAGACATTATAAAGTATTTGAAATTCTACCTGCCAAAACAAACCTAGGAACTGTATAAACACAATTACAAAGTACTTTTCATGCAAATAAAATCAGATCTAAGTAAATGTAAAAAAAGATCAGTTGCTCATGGGTAGGCAGAGTTAATGTAACAAAAATGACAGTTCTACCTAAATTAAATTACTTATTCAGTGCCATACAAAACTATCAAAAATTATTTTATAGGGCTAGCTGTACCAGATCTTAAATTGTATTATAAGGCAGCAGTTATCAAAACTACTTAGTATTGGCTAAGAAACAGAGTGGTGGATCAGTCAAATAGGTTAGATACACAACACACAATGAGTCACTAATAATCTACTATTTGATAAATCCAAAGACTCCAACTTCTGGGATAAGAACTCACTATTTGATAAAAACTGCTGAGAAAATTGGAAAATAGTATGGCAAAAACTAGGCATATACCAACATCTTACACCCTATAGCAAGATAAAGTCAAAATGGATAAGTGATTTAGATATAAAGGTTGATACTATAAGCAAATTGGAGAGGAAGCAATACTTTACCTGTCAGATCTATGGAGAAAAGAAAAATTTATGTCCAAACAAGAGATAAAGGATATTATGAAATGCAAAATGGATGATATTGATTACATTAAATTGAAAAGTTTTTTGTACAAACAAAGCCAATGCAACAAAGATTAGAAGGAAAACAGAAAGCTGGGAAGCAATTTTCACATCCATTGTCTCTGATAAAGGCCTCATTTCTAAAATATATAGAGAATTGAGTCAAATTTATAAGAATACAAGTCATTCTCCAATTGATAAATGATTGAAGGATATGAAAAGGCAGTCTACAGAGGAAGAAATTAAAGTTATCTACAGTCATATGAAAAAAATCCTCTAAATCACTACTGATTAGAGAATGAGAGTTGTAAGTGGTAAGATTCCCAGGTTACTCCAAAGAAGCTTATTTAATCCATAATGTAGCTGAACTATAATACCAATAGATTGTAGTGATATTTTAGCTAATGGTATTGCCAATACTACAAGTAGTCCTCAACCTATAAATGGAATTATGTTTCAAAAATTTGTATGTCAGTTGACTAGAACTCTGAACACACTTCCCAATAAAAATAATATCATCAAGTGTTTAGGTTTCCAAGCTAGCCAAGAAAATTCACTTTAATACATAGTGTAGCTGAACTCTAGTATAAAAGTCCTGGCTATGTGCCTCTGAGCAAGTCACTTAACTTCATTAGATCTATAAGTCCCGACTGGAGATGGCCCAGGATGCAATGTGAGATCCTGGTCCTTTCAGGTTTAGGTCTTATCACATTCTCACTTGGAATGAGATACACTCATTCAAGGAATAGGCTTTTTAAAGTTACTCAAAGGATGTCTCCTTTAATAAAAAGAAATCAAACTGGAAGGGGAAGACTCTCAGGGTTCCTAGGCAAAAGAGAAACAAATCAACTGCAAGTCATGTCATCATCTTGATGTCATGGTCTTTTTTGAGAACAAAGGATATACAAACAGCAACAACCCCATCTATAAAATGAAAAAGTAAGAATTGGCCTTTGAGTTTTCTTCAAGCTCTAGAACTTTGATTCTATAATCCTAAAAAAACACTCTTCACAGTACCAACCACCCCCATGAACCTCTAATTGACAAATTTCTTCAGAAGCAAGAAATTTAGATAGCGTTGGATAAAGCTACTTTTGACACCACAAGCCTAACCAGTCCTCATTTTTCATAGTTTTTTCTCTTCCCCATCTTTACCCTTACCCTGTTCTGAGGCTACAGAATATACAAACATTTCAACTTTTACCACAATAATTCTTAAGGTACCAATGATGAAACAGCTAGCAACTAACAGTTTGAACATGACCTTTGGTAAGTAGAAGTAAATGTTAAACTGGGTGTTTCTTAGCTGGAGACTGCCTCGAGAGGTCTTGATTAGTTACTAGAGGAGTGGACCTACAGTGAGGAAGACCTGAGTTCAAATACTGTCTCAGACACAGCAAGATGTTTAAGGAATCTTAATCTGACCCCTTTGTTTTACTTTTAAGATTAATAATAATTTTTAGTTTTGAGAGCTAGACTACAAAGAAACCTGAGCACTATAGAATTGAGGCTTTTGAACTGTGGTGCTGGAGAAGGCTTTTGAGAGTCCATTGGATAGCAGAGAGATCAAATCAGTTAATATTTAGAAATAAAATCAGTTAATATTTAAAGAAATTAATTCAGATTGTTCTTTGAAAGGACAAATAATGAATCTAAAGCTTAAATACTTTGGCTATATATTGAGAAGACAGAACTAATTGGAAAAGACTGGAATGTTGGGAAAGATTGAAGGCAAAAGGAGAAGGGGATGGTAGAGGGTGAGATGGATAGATAGTGTCATGCAAGCAGTGAACATGAGGTTGGACAGACTTTGGGAGACAGTGGAGGATAGAAGGGCTAATTTTGCCCTGGTCCATAAAGTCAAGAAGAGTCAGACATGACTGAAAGATTGAACAACAACAAATGGCAGCAGGGATCAGAGCCATTAACTTGCCCAAGGCTGCAAAGGGTTTGAGCTCAGATCTGTTGACTTCAATGCCAATGTTCTTTTCACCACCCCATCTGTCTCTTATTAATAATACCAATAATGTGGCAATTAATTGACATTTTGGTTAAATAAGTTTAGTGGATTAGTTAGGGAACTTAATCATCATAATATTTCTTTCAGAGGAAACGGTATTAACATGCCAAATAACTGACTTAACAAAAAAAGTTTAGAACACAACCTGTTTGTAAGTTGGGATTTTTCTGGATGTGGAATGTAGCAAGACAGAAGGGAGAGTAGAAGCAGGAGAACCATGGAAAGAAGAATAATAGCCATAGGACTGATAATAGACCTTGGGAAAAAGGAAGGCTAGAACTCATATGGGTCCTCTTAGGGATATAGTCTATTTCTTAGTTAAGGAGAGGTGAAAGGATGATAGAAAAATACATCTCTTAGAAATCCTAGGGGTAAAGTCTAAGTTTCCTCATTTTGGACTAACAATGGCATGAGCCAACAGAAAGAGAGAATTTGCCAATACCAAGCACACAAAGAGTAATCATAAATTGAAGGGAAAATGCTCCCTAATTCCCTTACAAATTAGAGAAAAATATTTTGTTGTTCTTTTGAGTTTTCCCCCAAACATTTTCAAGGATAATTCAGATCTTAAGACATGGGGCCAAAGAATAACTGAAATGATGTATAAAGGGGAAGCCTGGTTTCTTCTAGCATAGTATAGACAAATTTAAAACCCATATCACTCAGGTTAAATTAGATCTGATTCCCACTACAGAGGATAAAGCCTTTCTTTTTTTTCCACTCTCAACATCATATTTAACACCCCAAGGTAAAACCGCTTCATTGTCTGAACCTCTTTAATTAATAAGGTCCAAGTACTTTCAGCCCCATGTCCAGAATCTCAGCAGTTCTACTCCAAATCCATGGGGGCAAGCTTTAATAATGGTCAAACTCTTTCTAATTCTCAGAGACTAACTATTTCTCTTCTATTTCATTTCCCCTTCCCTCTGTGTGTGGCTCCTCATTAGTCTAAGGGTGTATGGGCTTTTCCAGTAAAACTCTGAGATTTTGATGCCTCTACTCACTGGAAACCATTCCCCTTCCCATCTCTGCTGTATTTCCATGGAATTTACTTCTGAAAGCAAGGCAGAGCTATATATAGTTTTAAAAATCATAGCAATGAAAAAAAAAGAAAAATGAAGATAAAGCAGTGATGATGGACTATGATAAAATAATTTTAGAAGTGAGATACAGAGTCATAGAATAAAACATATACATACATTATATATTTATGTATTTTTATGTATATATGTGTGTATATATTTAGATATACATATATGTGTATATGTGTGTACATATATATATATATATGTATGTATATGAACATATGAAGGGGCATTCTGGATCATTGAAGAAAAACTATTATGGGTGACCATAAAATGAAGACTATGTCTATTCACATATAGCTGAACTAGAATAAAAGTAGATGTTATGGAGTTAAGGAGGATGGAGTTTTAGAGGGGATCTCAACAAATGTATTGAAACCCCCAAACAGAAGGCTAACAGTTGTCATAAAAAGGACTGGAATCTTTGAGAAACAAGGAAGGATGGCCTATGGGATTTTAGCTCCATTGGGTTATGATACAGTGATATAAATAGATGGAGTGAATTCCAAAGAAGAAGAAAATGATAAGTGATGGTGACAGAGAGAATATGGAAATGATCCTGAAGATGAGAGAGTAAGTCTACTCCTCCTCCTGGCTCACAGCATCAGCAACATGAGAGGTGTTTCTACCAGAAATCATGCAAGATCTTCTGTGTGGAGATAGGTTTCTATGAGTACAGGAAGGTGGATGGAGAGAAAAGGGTCTAAGATGAAGTTTTGCGCATAATAGAATGAAAGTTCTAGAGGTGTTGGAAGGGCGGGGTAAAATGGAATGGGAGACATAGGCTTCATGTGAATGGGAACAAGTAAGCAGGGAGGGACATAAAGGGGAAAGGACTTGACCCCCAGCAGCTATCCACTCTAAAAGGCAGGGATTGGAAGAAGAGGCAGTAGTTTGCCTGGGGAAGCACCCTTTGATGACTGACTCACACTGACATGGGTCCTCTGACAATGAAGGATGGTGTCAGTATGTTCTTTCTCAAAAACCAGGAAAGAAGGAAGATTAGCATGTAATTTAGTAAATATTCCATAATCAGGGCCCCAGGGCTTGAATAAACTTAGATTCAGAATATTTTCTTTGCTTTCTCCCAAGATGGCAAGGAATGATTGATGCAGTCAGAAGATAGATTGTACAGGAAGCATGATCCTAGCATGGTCTAGTGACTGAAGATGTGTTCTTAGATGCAATATCTGAGACTTTTGTTTTACAGATGCTCTGTGGTTACCGAGTGCTAAGGAATTTATGCTGCTCTCCATTGTGAGAAGTGTATGTGTGTATGTGTGTGTGTGTGTGTGTGTGTGTGTCTGTGAGAGTGAGAGAGCAAGAGAAAGAGAGAGAGAGAGAGAGAGAGAGAGAGAGAGAGAGATGGAAAGAGACAGAGAGAGACAGAGAGAGAGACAGAGAAATAGAGATAGAAATAGCTGTAAGATGTGTTTATTAAGTGTTTCCTATGTGACAATCACTGTGATAAGTGCTTGGGATACAAATACAAGCAAGCAAGACATTCCTTGCCCTCAAGGAGAGAACAATACAGGAGACTGAAAAGTAGGGGGAGGGGAGATATTATAGAGCAGTCATGGAAGGGGTAAGGAAGTCTGAGCCCTGCCAAGCTAAGGCAAATCTGTCCTATCAGAGCCAGGGGGCCTACGGCTTTAGTCCAGGTTATAGGTGGGGAGAAGAAAGGTGGTGGAGATACAGTGCCTTTTCTCAGGGCCCCCCAAGTGTGATGGGTAAGTGTGAATGGGCAAATATTTTACATTCCCATCACATCTTCAGAGTAAATGGAGGATTTTGGGGGGTGTGGTTATAGAGTGGGGGTGGGGTGCTGCCTTCTGTCTGCATTCCCTGCCACAGTGTCCTTAGGCAGCTGGAAGCAGCCAAGTGGCAGTTATGGACACAGGCTGCTTGCTTCTTATCCTTAGACTGGCTCTACTGATTATACTGGATCCACCTGTATCTGGGAGATGAATGGACAATTTTCCCCCAGAAAGAACAGAGGAGTAGGGAAGAGAGAGAAGTGTGCAGATGCCACGCTTGTTCCCAGTATGCTTACTCCAGAGTGGGAGGGGGGAACACATTTGGGGCTCTTAATGAATAGGAGCATCCAGTATTCTTTCCTCCCACCTCCAATGCCCATCCCTATCTTTGCTGTCCTTCATGTCTCTCCTCTTTCAGAATCTGTTTCAAATTCATTCTCATCAGAATGTCTGTTAGGGGGAACCGTCCCATGACCACCACCACCAGCTCCTTACTCCTTCACTGAGAAATGGGGCAGTGTTGGACCTTGTCTTCCTTGTAAACAGTTTTTTCCTGTCCATGAGTCTCATCTTTCGTAGGCACTGCCAGTATTCATAGACAGGTGGAACAGGGCTTATCTCACCCCCCTCACCCCCACCAGACTGGGTGGTGTTCTGTCTCTCCCATTACACTGGAAGTTTCCTGAGGGAAAGGACTATAAGATGAAGCTCCATGAGGTCAAGGGCCTGTGCCCTACCCCATCAACTTTGTGAGAGAAAAGCAAGTTCTCCCCTTTAGACTCTTTCTTAGAAGGCAATGACTTTCTTTTCCACCAAAACTGGGTTTCCCTGAGGGCAAGAATAAGATCTCTCCCATTAGACTCCCTGCCATCTGATTATGGGGTCCCTGAGGGGTTAGCCTGTATCTATCTGCCCCATCAGACAGAGAACTCCCAGAGGATGGAAACTGTTTTTTTCTCATAAGACTGGGAGTTTTTAAATAATGACCACCTCATTCCCATCCCCTCCAAAACAATAATAACATCCAAGGACATTTCTTATTGGTGGCCATACATCTGGGACATTTCTGGAATTACAAACCCTCAGGGTGGGCTTCAAGTCTTCATTGACAATAGGGGGAAGGAAAAGGTTTGAGGCAGCATCTTCTCGTGCATCTCTAATTCCCAGGGCACACAATAGCACACCCAACTGGATGTGGGTGGTAAGGAGAGCAGAGCAGAGGTAAATCAATCACCTTTTAGGAGAGAAAATATTCATTCACAAAGCTGAAAACCAAGAATTATTTCTATCGTCCTAACCTCTGACTATGAAACCAAGGTATCAGGAGCAACCAGGTATGGGGAGAAATGCCAAAGGGTCAATGTACAGTCGAAAAGACGTTACTCCTCCTCCCCACCTGACTTCAGCCCAGAACTGATGTAGCCATTTGAGGTAAGGTAGGGACTAGAGGCCACTGGGATAGAAGAGGGCTTTGATGTGTTCTGATTTGGGCAGTAGCCTCAGTTCAGATCCAATGGCTTATAAACTGTCCAGTCTCACTGGTCTGCATTTAGAATTGTAGATTTGGGGTAGTGTGGTAGTACTGAGAATAGAGCACTGGCCCTGGAGCAAAGAGGAGCTGAATTCATATCCAACCTCAGACACTTGATTCTTAGTAGCTGTGTGACCCTGGCCAAGTCACTTAACCCTAATTGCCCAGGGCAGGGGAGGAGCATTTTAGATTTGAATTTAAGAATTATGGGAGCATGAGACTGAGAGATAGAAAAGGACCTTGGAGAGAGAATTCTTTTCCTTAGTGAGGAAATTAAAGGCCCAGGGGCAAAGAGAGATTGGCTTGGCTAAGGACATACAACTAGGAAGAGGAAGAGCTGGAATTTGAACCCAGACCCTATGATTCTAAGCTCAATGCTCTTTTGTGACTGCATTTAAAAGTTTGGAGCTAGTTTGGGTTGGTACAGTGGCATGGAGGTTTTAAGTTTTTTTTTCAAGTTTAAGGTGTGGATGGAGAGGGGATTTTCAGGTTTTAGTTTAGGCCTTAGGGTTTAATGTTTGGGGGTGAGTTTTGTTTCTATTTTATGGGTTATGACTTAGGGTCACCTTGAACCCATCTCCAGTAGGGCCACCACTCCTTCTAGTATGGATCCCAGAAGCAACCTATCAGGGGAAGGGCAGAATAGGGGAGGCAGAAGACCTGGGGACACTGGACCAACAAGACACCCTCCCTCTCTTTCCCTTTCCCTTCCCTCTCCCCTTCCTCCAAACCCCCACCCCTCACAATGAAAGTTATTCCTCCAGGAGCAGAAACCTGCTGGTTGGACTTTGCCAGGTCAGTTATTACCATTATTATTTACTTTCCCTTTCTTCACCCCCCTCTTTTCCAGCACACCAATTAGGGAACACAGTGTGCAAAGCAGGGCAATTAACCTTATTAGAAATGCAGAGGCATTAAAAAAAGATTCTCTTGCTGCCAACTGTTTTTCTCCAAAAAAGATACTGGTGCCTGAATTTGGAAATGGCTGAGCTGGATTTGCCAGTTAATACTTAACTGTTGCTTTCCATCCCAAGCACAGAAGGCAACGTGGGATAGGAGAGCAAACTTGGAAATAGAGTCAGAAGACCTCATTTGTAACTCCAGCTGGGTTAAATATGAATTTTCTTTATGACCTTGAGCAAGTGACATCCATGCTGTAGGCCCCTCAGTCTCTTGCTCTGTAAAATGGAATTTACAAGGTACAGAAGCATTTGAGTAAGTGTCCAATGAAAACTCCTGATGGTTGTGAAATATTGGATGAGATAGTGCTGGGAAATGCACAAAGCCTTCTGCAAATGCAAGGGTACATAGGGGAATGCTGCAGACCCTGGCTGGCCCTACTACTGGCAGTATAGCCTCAGGGACAGCAAACTTTTCTCCACTGCTATCAGACATTTGGTTGTTACTCAGAGCAGAGTCCCAGTGAGCTGTGCCTATGGGAAAAGCATCCTCCCCTGCAGTATGGCCCAAAGAGGGCCAATTGGCTCAAAGTTCAAACCAGGGTGAGGTGGAGATACAACCAAAACCATGGATTTGATACCCAGGTGAGAATAGCTCATTTTACTCTTCTCTCTGGTTACAGGTGGAACTCCCTCCCCAGCAATCTGCCCAAGAGATAAAATGTGTGTGTGGGTGGCTCAGTGCCACCCATTTCCTTTACACAATGAATTAACCATAATAATGAATACTTACACTGAGCATAAATTGTTTTCAGAGAGTTGTATATACTGATGATATTGGTAGACATGTGTATGGCTCTTTAAGGTTTGCAAAGGGTTTTACATATGTGGTCTTACTTGATCCTTACAATAACCTTGTGGAGTAGATGCCCTTATTATCCCCATTTTATAGATGAGGACACTGAGGCTGACTAGTTAAGTGAACTCACCCTGGGGTGACATAGCTAGCGTCCCAGGTAGGATTTGAACTGAGCTCTTCCTGACTTTAAGTTTCGTATTCTGTATTCTATACAATCTAATCTTATTTTAGCCTCAGCTCAATTCTCACATCTTTATGAAATGGGTTCCAAAGGCATTGTTATTCCCACTTAGCAGATAAGAAAACTAAACCCAGAGAGGTGTTGATTTGTCCTCAGTCACGTAGCCTGTGTCAGCCTTGGGATTTGAATCCAAGGCTTCCAGGGACTTGAAATCCAATACTCTAATAACTACACTAACCCCTTGCCTTAGGGCGTATTTAAGAGCTATTGTGCCAATGAGATCATGATGGAGAGGTAGGGTTGTCTTTTGATGGTGACACTTTTCATCCAGACAAACAAGCGTACAGTCATTCCTCCAAAAACAACCTATTGATGGATACTGTGCACTACTAGGGAGCTCATGACTGTGGGGACTTGGACTATAAGCCAATCCCCTTTTCTAATGCACTGTGAATGGTAGCATCCAGTGCAATCTTGAACAATTAAGGTCTAAAAAGAATAGCTTCAAATCATCAAAAAATATACTGGGCTCTGCAGTCTATCCAGCTAGCTGAACCTGTTTAATTACTAATTTGCAGATAGTCCAGAGAAGCAGCAGCATTATAATGTTGGCTGTCCTGTGGATGGCCGGGAATAACCAAAGGTCCAAAAGTATAGTGCAGAACTCCTGGAACTGGAGAGCTGAACAAAAGGGAGGTATATTCTTTCTTTGTTAAAAAAAAGAAATAGTATTTTATTTTTCTAATTACATGCAAAGACAAATTTTTAAAATTGGTTTTTGAAAATTTTTTGTGTTCTGACTTTTTCTCCCTCCCTCCCTTAGAGTAAGCAATTTGATATACATGTGCAGTCATGTAAAACATATTTCCATATTAGTCATGTTGTGAAAGAAGAAACAGATTGAAAGAAAAAAAACATGAAAAAAGGGGAAAAATAGTATGCTTTGATCTGCATTCAGACTCCATCTCTTCTTTGTCTGGATGTGAATAGCATTTTTTCCTTTGGAATTGTCTTGAATCACTGTATTGTTTAGAATAGTTAATTTTTTTCTCCTGGTTCAACTGACTCCACCTTTGCATCAACTGTCCAGGTTTTTCTGAAATACACCTCAAGGCAGGAGTATTCTTTCTATCTGTGTAGACTGGGGAAAGTCATAGAATCATAGGGTTGTAGAGCAAGAGCAGCAAAAAGGCTTTAGTCCACCTAGGACCTTAGTTGGCCATCTAGTTTAACTTCTTATTTTGAAAAATGAGAACACTGAGCCCTAGAATTTTTTTTTAATGTATAATCAAAGTCACATAGTAAATGACAGAGGTGGGATTTGAGCTCAGGGTGTATGACTCCAAGTTCAGGGCTATTCTCACTATCCAAATTTTAATATGTGTCCTTAATTTTCTAATCTACAAAATAAGAGGGCTAGACTAAATGTGCTTCTTAGATTTAAAAAAAAGTTCTGCCATCCTAATCCTATCCATAAAACACATACATGTCATCTCACACTACACAGGGATACATTTAAGATAGTCCCATACCAGAGAATAATCTCTTTTGGGATTTCAAAACAGCTGATTGCTAATTACAATTTAGCCATACCCCCTAAATCAGTGGTATTTTTTTTACACAGCTGTCATCTACATGAAGGAGTGGGTATGTTTGTGTTTTCACCAATTGAATCACTTGGTCTAGCCTCTACTTACTTAGCAACACCCCTTGTCCCCTTTCTTGAACATGCTTGTTTGAATTTGTGCTATCAAAGTCATAATTTTAGAGAAGTATTTACTCCAAGTGGTAACATAAACATAAGTATATAATATAAAATAAAGGGCAGTTTGGATTGGTGGATAGGGAGTCTCTTTTATAGTCAGGAAGCCCTGGGTTCAAGTCTTGTCTTTGATTCATAATGCTCATGTAATGCTTGACAAATCCCCTCACTTCTCAGTGCACTAGACAACCTTATAATTTTCAGAGAAGATACTAACCAGCATTGGTAGACAGAATTTCTTCACTTGGAAATCTCCATACCAATAAAATCACTGGTCCATTCTCTATAGTCTACAGTCGAATGTTGTTCAGTTGTTTCAGTCATGTCTTGACTCGTCATGACCCCAGTGGGGTTTTCTTGGCAAAGGTTTGCCATTTCCTTCTCTAGCTCATTTTATAGATGAGGAAACTGAGGCAAACAGGGTGAAGTAACTTGCTCAGGATCACAAAGCTAGTAAGTTTTTGAAACCAGATTTGAATTCAGGTCTCCCAACTTCAGATCAGGCATTCAATCTACTGTACCACTTAGCTGCCCTATTCTATCCCCTACTTAATATTGAATCTCAGCCCTCCATACTCACCCCAGACAGTGACTTCTGCCCACTTCAACCACCCTAAGGATCAAGGAGAGTAAAACCTGGAAGTTTAAGGTTTCTAGACTCAACTCCCAACCAGGACCTCAGTAACCACATTTACATTCCTGACCTGGGCTATGTTAGGAACCATGTTAATGAATGAAATTTCAAAGAATCAGAAACAACTGAAACAAGTGAACAACACCAAAAATGCTAACGAATACAGCAACTCCCAGGACTCATGGTATCTCTCCCTACAATTGCCTACACTGGGACAAGCAGCTGGTACTGATTCTACTTCCTGCCCCCTCCCTTTCCATGTCAGTCATCACCCTGGCTGAAGAGCAGGTGTGTTCAGCAATCTAGAGTTCTGGCCCTTTAGTACTGGAACACAGTCTATTGTGTTTCTCTACAGGGTGATACTGTGGCCTGCTCTCAGAGTCTTTCCAAAGGCAAGAGTGTGAGTAGAGGGAGCAAGCTGTAAAGCCCATGATAGTCTTTTATTTTTTCTCCCCAGATCTCATTGAAAAATTCTCGGCCAGGAGTGCACTTTCATGTCACTGAACTCCCAAAGCCTGGCAGCTGGGACAAAGGTAGTTACACTACCCCTGCAAGCATCAGTGGTATACGACTGCACAGATGGACAGACATGACCTCATGGGATGTAAGCCTTCACATGTTACACACTTAATGCTCAGGGTCACACAAGTAATAAATATCTGAGGCCAGATTTGAATTCAGGAGGATGAGTCTTCCTGACTTCAGGCCTGGCACTCTATCCACTGTGCCACCTAGCTTCCCCAAATGTTAATAATGTAGATTAGATTTAAAAGTTTGTCATTCCTTTTGTTTGGAGATCTGGTTGTTAAACATTTACTAGCATACTCCTGATGCTAATATTCATTTTCACAATACACCTATGAGGTAAATCCTAGCATCAGGAGTATGCTAGTAAATGTTTAACAACCAGATCTCTTAAAAAGAAAGCATTATAACTTTTAAATTTAATCTGCATTATTAACATTTGGGGCAGCTAGGTGGCACAGTGGATAGAGTGCCAGCCTGGAAGTCAGGAAGACTCATCCTCCTGAATTCAAATCAGGCCTCAGATATTTATTACTTATGTGACCTCAACCAAGTTACTTCGACATATTTGCCTCAGTTTCCTCATCTGCCAAATGATCTGGAGAAGGAAATGGCAAACCAATCCAGTATCTTTACCTAGAAAACCCCAAATGGGGTCCTGAAGAGTCAGACAACAACCAAAAACTCTTAATTCTAAGTCAAGTGCCCTTTCCAAGTCTAACTCAGAAATACCATTGGAGCACATTTTTTCTCCATTTACCCATTCATTCCTTTATTCAATTTATGGTTTCTTGATGCTTGTTTGTTTTTCAAGGAGCAGGGAGATAGTTGATAGGACATAAGCTCATCACATCATTTTTTTTTGTCTTTATACCCAGTGACTAATACAGTAATTGGATCTTAATGAATGCATATCAGTAGATCAATGGATTTATACCTGGAGGGAGCTAAGTCTCGGAGAAGCTAAATGATTTGGCCAAAATCATGCAGCCTTTATATGGCAGGGCTGGGGTTCAAATTGGGTCATTTGACCCCCAATCCAAAACTCCCAGCATGCTATGTTGCAACATTTATTAGGCACAAATTACATGGCAACTTCTGTGTTAGGCACTGAGCATACAAAGAGAGAAAAAGAGACATAGAGACAGAGAGACAGAGAAAGTCAGAGGTGGGGAGGAAGGAGTCCCTGATCTCAAAGAGTTTACCTTTTAAGAAGAGAGCTATTGCAAGTACACAGATAAAATGGTCTATGATTGATTGAGAAGGAAATATGCAGACAATGTGCTCTAGGAGAATCTGTGAGGGAAGAGATTTTTCATTCATTCAATAGTTTGTGCATCAAATACTATGATTTTCCCATCATATCTCTGCCAGAATATCCCAGAATATCTTGATGCTCCGTTGGAGGGCAAGGGTCCTTCATCTTTGTGTGTGTGTCATGGACCCCTCGATAGCCTGATGAAGCCTATGGATGCCTTCTCAGAAGAATATTTCCAAATGCATAAAATGAAATACATAGGATTACAAAGGAAACCAATTATATTGGAAAATACTTACCATAATTTAAAAAAAATCAAGTCCATAGACCCCAAATCAAGAACCTCTTGCTATAGAGAATATGTATGAACTACCAACCTCTCCCTCACCTTATTCCCTATTTCTAGCACCCTCCCTCCATCCTCCCCATCCGCTATATACTTTGAGTCAGAAAAAAACTGATCATTTCATTCATTCAAATGGCAGCACATTGCTGGGGTGGGTCAAGCCTTTGTGAGGACTCTGCCATCAGGAGATCAGGGAAGAAACATGAACTTTAAATCACCTTCTCTGCATCCACAACCTTTAATAAATCTATGGCAGGGAGATGTTTCACTTGCTGCTGGCGGTTTGGGAAAAGGGCAGTGCTCCAGATAAGCAGTAATATGCCGACACACAAAGAAATCACTCTTATTCCAGCTTATCGGTCTCCCTTATCGCTCCCTTAAGCAGTCACGCACTGCTTTGTTCCATCAGCTAACACTATTAACTCAGTACTGCATTAAAAATATCCAAAAGACCTGAGACGAGCTGTCAAAGGCAACTTCCTGATGCGGAGGACCTCAGGCACTTTCTAGATATAGGGGACGTGTGTGTGTGTGTGTGTGTGTGTGTGTGTGTGTGTGTTTGGGCTCAAAGGTGTTCTGGCTGATCTGTGAGCCAAATGTATCTTGTGAAGAAAAAAAAAATCACCCTTTCTATGGTTAGGGCTGCAGGGAGAGTGATTCTTTCAGACTCAGGACAGAGTGGGGACACACAGAGTTTCTTGATCTCCCTCTAGGACGAGTCCTGGACATAGAACTCTATACAGAACTCATAGAATCCAATGATTTAGAGCTGGAAGAAATCTCAAAGATATCACCTAGTCCAGGAGTTTCTAACCTTTTTTTGTGTTGTGGATCTTTTTGACAGGCTAGGGAAATTCCTCACAATAATGTTTTTAAATAATTGAAGAAAATGCTAAATTTTAGTTAGAAGTTATGTCCCTTAGGGATGATATTAGCAGAAGACCCATTTCCCCTTTCATAAGGTCTCATCAAGAGGTTTTGTATCAAGAATGATGTGGGGCCTAGAGGTCACACTGTATAAATATTGACTGAGGGACATGGAGTTTTTTAGTACGAATACTAAGGTAGGGGTTGTGGTGGAAAGAGAGAGTATGAAAGCTGTCTTCAAACATCTGAAGGGCTATCCCATGGAAGACGTGACATCTAGCTGATGCCATAGTGCATAGACTGCTGGGCCTATAGTCAGGAAGACTCATCTCCCTGAGTTTGAATCTGGCCTCAGACACTAGCTGTGTGACCCTGGGCAAGTCACTTAACCCTGGTTGCCTCAGTATCCTCATCTGTAAAATAAGCTGGAGAAAGAAACGCAAATCACTTTAGTATCTTGGCCAAGAAAACCCCAAATGGGGTCATGAAGAGTTAGATATGATAAATGACAAAAATCACATTGAAAAGGGACTGAAGTCATCTCCTGTGGTCTCATGTCATGACATTCTAAAAGTTTTGACCCCCAAAGGACATAAGTAGCAAAAGTGGATGGAAGTTTCAGGGGAAAAGATTTTGACGCAACATAAGAAAATATTCCTTACAATTAGAGCTGTCCCAAAGTGGAATAGTCTTCCTCAGGTGGTTATAGGTTCCCTTTCACTGGTAGTCTTCCATCAAGGATAAGATGACCACTAGAAGAGTGGTTAGAGATTTCATAAATGAAGTGAGTTAGACTACATGTGCTCTGCAGTTCCATTCCATATCTGAAATCTCATGATCCCATGACATCTGCATTAGCCCTATTTTCAACCTAGTTTCATCTTGCCCTCAGTCTTCCATGACTGTTGTAGTAGTCTACCTGTGTTTTCTATCTTCTCCTAAGAACACTCTTATGTCACCAGGAAACCTGGTGCCTGAGCTGCCTAGGTTTAGAGTTTGGGATCTCAATAGCTAACCAAGGACATGGAATTGTAATCAAGGTTTTATCACAATTACAACAGCAGCAAGCAGAAGCAAAAAGAACAACAGCAACAGCTAGTTCCACCATTCTGGAGCAATTTGGAACTATCCCCAGAAAGTTACTAGACTCTGCATGCCCTTTTTTATTCAAAGAAACCACCACTACTGGGCAGCCGGCTGACACAGTGGATAGAGTGTTGTGCCTGGATTCAGGAAGATTCATCTTCCCCAGTTTAAATCTGGCCTTAGATGTTTACTGGCTATATAACCCTGGACAAGTTAGTTAACCTTGTTTGCCTTAGTTTCCTCATCTGTAAAATGAGCCCAAGAAGAAAGTGTCAAACCGCTCCAGTGTCTTTGCCAAGGAACCTCAAATGGGGTCACAAAGTCAGATATGACTGAACAATAACATCATGCCACTACTAGGCTTATATCCCAAAAGAGGTCAAAGAAAGAAGAAATGATCCTCTATGGCAGAAAAAAGTATTTGTAGCATTTGTTTTTGTAGTGGCAAAAAATTGAAAAACAATGGGATTGCTTATCAGCTAGGAAATGGCTAAACAAATTAAGGTATATAAATGGAATGGAATATTATTGTGCCGTAAGAAAAGATAAAAGGGACAATTTCAGAGAAATCTGAGAAGACTTTTCTGAACTGATTCAGAATGAAGTTAGTGAGTAGAAACGGTAAAACAAATTGTACAATAACAGAATTATAAAGACTAACAATGGCCAAGCACAATTCCAGAGGACTTGAGGTTGAACATGCCATCCACCTCCTGACTAAGCCATGGTAGTCTCAGAATACAAACTGAGGCATGTGTGTAACCATGCATGCAGTACATACATACACATGCACACATACAGATATGTCTATGTATACACATATGTGTTGTGTGTTTACATGTACTCATATGTGCGTGTGTGCATACACACATACATATTGTGTTTTTGTATAGCCAGTGCTATATTTATTATAATATATATGTTGTGTTATTACATATTATATTGTTATAGTATATTTATATTATATATTATAGTTTTATATAACCAATCTTATATTTGTTATAATATCTATTTATATTATATTATTATATATAATTATTACATATGTTATATATAATATATACATACATATACATATATATATAAGTATATGTATTCTCACTCAATGAGAATTTGTTTGGCTTGACTATGCATATTTGTTACAAGGGTGTTGCTTTTTTGTTTATTTTTCAATGGAAAGGTATAAGGGAGAAAAGGGAGAAAAATAATAATGTTAATAATAATGATAATAATATTACAAAAATAATATTAACAATAACAATAGTTACAATCTATGTATTACTTTAAGGTTTGTAAAGTGCTTTATAAATATTATTTATCTGAGCCTCACAAACCTTGAGAGGCTTAGGTACTACTATTATTCCCATTTTGCAGATGAGGAAACTGAGTCAGATGGAGCTTAAATGACTTGACCCTATTTGAGGCTGGATTTGAACTCAAAACTTCCTGTCTCCAGGTCCTTTCCCCAATCCCTCCTTCCTTCTTTTCTTCCTTTTTTCCTTTGTCTCTTTTTGGGGGAATTACTTTCTTGGATGAGGAGAGAAAAAAAATCAATACTTGATAATTTAAAAAAAAATTTAAAATAATAGCTGATTTTCAGACTTCAAAATCATGCCCCTGCTGCTCTCTCATCCTGACATCTCCCTCAGCACCTGAGGCCACCTTGCCTAGACTATCCAAGACTATAAGGTCTGCCTGGAATGTACCTCTGCAAGCACCCCCTCTTATCCCATTGGTGAAGCCTCCATTTTGTGAAGGGGCCTAGGCCTAACTTTTTCTTTCTCCTGGTTCTCCTCTGCCATTCCCCTAGGCTCAGTACCTTCATCTACTGCCTTCCTAAATGCCCTTCTGCGTGTGTTCTTGTCCATTAAAATATAAACTCATTGAGGACATGGGTGGTCTTACTTTTCTTTGTATCAGTATATCCAAGGCTTAGAATAATGCCTGGCACATAGTAAGGTTTAACAAATCTTGCTTCCTTCCTTTCTTCCTTACATTTACACAGAGCTTTAGGATTTGCAAAGCACTTTGCAAACATGATCATTTGATCTTCACAGCAATCCTATATGATAGATGCTATTATCTGCATTTTACAGATGTAGAAACTAAGAAAATTTAAGTGAACTGTCCAGGGTCATACAGCTGGTGACTCAGGAAGAGATTTGAACTCATATCTCCCTACCTCCAAGTCTATAACTATATTCATTATGACACTCAGCTGCTTCAAGAGATATCATAAAACTCATAACCACTTTTCAAATTTGATTCTAAAATGTCTAAGTAAGACATTCTCCTTACCTTGTACCACAGGAAGAGTGGGTGATTGAGCATGAGGTCAAAATCACATCCAGTGATGCTTATTTTCTATTTCTTTTTCGGCATCATCCCACACAGATGCATTTTTTAATTAAATTTTTATCTTATTTTAAATGAGATCTGCCTTCTCTTCCTCCACTCTCCCTCCTTTTCCCAATCCCTATGTTAAGAAAACAAGGAAAAAAATCCTGGTTCTAACATATAATATAGTCAAGAGAAACAAATTCCCTCATTGATCATGTTGAGAATAAGAGAGAGAGGGACAGAGGGAGATAGATACAAAGAAAGAGAGACACAGAGTGACAGAGAGAGAGAGAGAGAGAGAGAGAGAGAGAGAGAGAGAGAGAGAGAGAGATGTTAATCTACAATCTTGATCTACAATTACTTCTTTGTCAAGAGATAGGTAGCAAATTTCATTATGAATTCTTTGGAATTGTGATTGGCCAATACGTTGATTAGAGTTCGTAAGTTTGTTTGTTCCCAGAGGTGCATTTTGAGTAGAAAGATGGGCTTAGGTGGATAAGGGCAATGGAAGGACATGGGGATGGAATAAGTCTATGGAGGTTGTGGGGGTGGAAGAATGAGGGATTGAACTGGGGGCCTGTCATGGAGGGGGTATTAAATAGGATGAGGGAATAGAAAAGAATGTAGGTAAGGAGAGACGGGGGGCAGGGTTGGAGAAATGGGAATGAATGGGCTAACGACAAATGCATGATGGGAATGAAAGTCTAAGGAGAGCTATAGACAAAGTGAGATTGAAAAACATGGGAGAAATAGAGCAGAATGTGCCAAGTCCATTACATATTTCTGAGATAGAAAAGAACTCATTAAATCCAGTTTGTTTTGTCTCCTGCTCCTCCTCCTTCTCATTTCTCCTCCTTTCCTCCTCTTTTCTTCTATGAACTCCACCTTTCCCCTCCTCCTTCTCTTTCTCCACTTCTATCATCTCTTCCTTCTTCCTTTCTTTCTACCTTTTCCTTTCCTCTCTCCTATATATTCCCCTCCCTTCCAGGGTTTCAGCTGTTTCCCTTGAAGTTGCTCTGTTCTTCCTGTTCTGTCTTTTGATGAAAGGATTTATTTTTTTTATTATTGATATACTCAAGCAGCCCCATTCCCACTTCCCTAACCCTCCACCCCTAAGTCCCACTGATTCCTCTGCCCCAGCTGGAGTTAAACTAAACTGAGATGTCCTGGTACCTCTGAGTCTCTGGCTCAAGCATCCAGCGGCTGAGTGGCTGGAAATATTGACAGCTTGTGGACTGACTCCTCTTCACACAGCTAGTTATTAAAGGGAATGCTTTTACTGCTGCTTCCCCTCCCCTCCCCCCCCCACCCCAGCTTTTCTATCCCGTTCAACCCAGGAAAGGCTGTAGCTGTTTATAAAGATTTACCATCCAATAAACGAAGATGCACAGCCTCAGGTTTGGCTAAAATAATGTGTATCTCCAGACCCAAACAGGAAGGATTCACTCCAGTCCACATCACTACCAGAATGAATAGGCACCTATGGTCCTCATCCCTCCCTTAGCCAGTGACAGCGGCTCCAAAGGACAATACAGTTTATCCATATTGGTTGTTTGGAAGAGGCTAAAATTATAGGGATTGCAGAAAGCAATCAGAGTCAACTCAGACGTGTTTGCCCTCAGCTTCTGCTACTTCCTAGCTTCATGTCTCCTCTGAAACCAAGAAAATTGTTTCCTGGTCCCTGGATGTCCCCTTGCCTGCTCTTGCATCTGAGTCTTCACCCTTACCTTCAATAGAAACGCAAACAAATGGAGTCAGTGTGGTATAGTGAACAATGCATTGGACTGGGATACAGGAGATCGGGGTTCTAGTCCTGGCTCTGTCACTAGCTAGCTATGGAAGTGTAAGTAATTCACTTTTTCCTTCCTGGGTCTCAGTTTCCTCACCTGTCCAATAAATATATTAGAATAGGTAATTTCTAATGTCTCTTTCTGTTCTCTGTTTAGTCAGGCTTTCTATGGGTATAGATTAGATGAGATGCTGATGGGGATAGGAAAGAAATAAGATTTTGCTCCTGCTTCTTAAGATACATGCACACACAGGAAGCAGTTAATAAATAATATTAATTATTATATGATTAAAAGTAATAGCTAGCATTTATATAGTATTTACTATGTACCAGGCACTGTGCTAAGTGGTTTGTTTTTTTTTTTTACAAATATTATCTCATTTGAAACTTACAACAACTCTGAGAGATAGGTACTGTAATTGCCCCATTTTGCAGTTGAGGGAATTGAGGTAAATTGAGGTTAAATGGTTTGTTCAAAGTCATATAGTTAGTAAGTATATGAGATCATATTTGAATTCAGGTCCACCTGACTGCAGACCCAGAACTGTAATACCTAGAAGGTGATTAAAAACCAACCTTATTGGCACTCACAGTGAGTGCTTGGATACTATCCTCATCCTCTCTGGCAAACTTTTTCTTATTGTATGTCTAAAACACCCTCCTGGACTAACCCTGTCCCTAAATCTCCACTCTATGGTCATAATAATAAGTTATGACTATGTCATCTTTATATTTATAAAACACTTTGGTGGGCATCGTCATATTTGATCCTCATAGCAACCCTCATTTATAAGTAGGCAAGACAACAGATTCTACATTTGGGATAGTTCTAACTGTTAGAATGTTTTTCCTTATATTTATTTGAAACTTGTCTTCAAATGAATGAATAAATGTTTGATGAGAACTAAAGGGGAAGGGGAATCAAAGCCTCTCACCCTCTGCATAGCCCAAGCAGAAGATTAATGTGGGATGTTTTAGAAGACTAATAACAGGGCTAATTCATAAATTTGGAACCACCCTAAGCAATTCCGAGCCTTCTTTTCCTTCACCAACTTTTCCTCTAAACCTAAGTTCTGGACCAAAAATACTGAGAATTTCACCTATACCTAAAGTCATGGATTCCTTCTCCTGTATCTAAGTGAGACAGTATCTATCCCATTGCTTGAATTAGGATAGGAAGAAGAGTTGTTCATGAAGCTGTCTCTGTTGCTCTCTCTCCTTTCCTTCACTCCTCCTTTCCTCTTTTCTAAGCATAGTACCTTTCCTGGAGGTGATAAGAAAACCTTCCATTTCCGCCCCAAAGAATTACAGTTAACCCTTCCCATCCTGGGGGCAAAGGGCATGGCACCCTTGCCATCTGGAAAAATTGTGTAAAATTTTTTGACTTTCCCTTTGTACCAGAAAAGAAATTTGAATTTTTCTTTTTCTTTTGTGGGGTCTTTACAATACCTTATTGTGAAATTTAGTCTTCTGACTTTTGCATATCTTTGCAAAACTCTCCCCAAATTCCCACTTAATTTCTTATGCCTATCAGCAATATATCAAAACCACAAAGGGAAAAATCATGGTGTAAAAGGGTTAACTGTACTTTGATGAAGAAATGTTTCCCTACATTTACCCTTATCCATTCTGCTATAACAACAACCAAAATGCTCTGGCCTTTGACTCAGTCGATAGGGAAAGTGACTATAGGGAAAGTGACTATTCTATATCTCTGGCTTCTTTTATTTCAGTCTCTCTTGTCATGACAATATTAAGAATCTTACTATGTCCCTCTACCCCAACCCACCCCCCCGTAACTACTGGGTTTCTGAGGCACCAAGGCACACTTGGTAAATCCCACCAGTCCCAAGAAATTATCTGCAAGGAGTGATGGGAACTAATTTCTTAAAAATAAAAATATATTTTAGGAGGAAGCAAAAAAGACATATTACCAAGTTTTTGGTTGGGTATTGGGGGAGGGGAGTAGGACAGTGTCTTTGCAAGAGACAGAAATATTTCTGGGCAAGTAGAAAAGGAAAATAAAATGTGTTTCTGGGGAGGAGCACATGCTTCTGGAAGGGAGTAGATGAATTGTGAGGAGGGAGGAGGGACAAATTAAGGGGGCAGGTGGAAAGATTTGCAGGGAGAACAGAGGGAAAAATACATTCTTTCCAGGAAGAGGTAAAAAACAGATTTTAGAGGGAGAGGTGTAGGGAGACAACAAGGTTTTATGCTGGGTAGACTGACAGAAAAGTCAAGGTTTTGTTGGTGTCATTGACAAATTAGATATGTAAAAACACACAAAGCACATGTGTATATGCATGCATATATATACATATATGCATATAGATATGTGCATATATATAGACAGACATATACATACATATATAATATATACATATATACATGTATCTATGTATGTATTGAATGAAAAGACATTTACTAAGCACACGTTTTTGTGCCAAGTATTATGCTAAGTAATAGAAGATACAAGAAAAAAATGGGACATAACGTGGAGGACATTGACCATGCCTTTTTTGCTGAATTTTGTTCTTGTTCATTTGCATTTGCATTTGCATTCCATCAATGAGCTTCCTAGGTACAATCTGGACTGAGAGGCCCTAGCCCATCAGTAAATTAAGAGCAATATCCTTGTCAAGGACCGCTGGAATAGGTTTGGGGACAAAGACTGGATCAAACTATTATGGGACAATAGATTTGCAATTAACATCAGGCAAAGGAAGTCAAAAGAATGGATTCAATTTTATCCCAGGGCACTCTGATCCACTGTCTTTAGCTAGATATGGTAGCACATGGTCTTGATTATGGCTATTTAGAGATCCTTTGCCAGGGAGTTTGTGAGATGGGGTCAGAGAGCTAGCTGTTGTGGTGGTGGTGATGGTTTGCCCTTGTTCTTGAAGAGGGCCACGACATCAGGAAGGTGATGCCATGATTTGCAAGTGGATTGGATTGAAGTGAGGCAGGGTTGTGCAAGGTCACCAGCCTCCCTTTCTACTCCAGAGCCATCTGGGCACTGTGGCAAGATACTGATCAGGATGATTAGAGATGGCCCTGGAAGCAGAGAGCTAATAGATGGCCTTGAAAAGCTGAAACCTAGAAGAAAGTGTAGAGTGAAGCTTTGTGACAAATAGAGATAGTATAGTAGTTATTGGAGAGGAGTGCGATGTGATGTCTGGCAGAGAGTAGCATAGAGATATCCCCAGAGGTTTGAGTAGACCTTCTGATACTTGTAATATGGGGAAAAAAAGAAAGGTTATGGGGAATGCATGTTTCTTGGCTGTACACATTCTCTACTACGTGTTCTCTGTATGTGTTCCCTGCATACATTCCCTTCCTTATTTATTATGAGCCAGTGCATTACATATACATGAATATGTATATACCTACACACATGCATATATATGTATTTCTGTGTGCATACACACACACACACATATACACACACACACACACACATATATATATATATATATATATATATATACAGACACACATACACATGCAGGAAAAGAGGAACAGATTCTTTCTTGACATTTTATTTGCTGTGATAGCTTTATTAACTGGTCTTTTTTTGAAGTAATCTGAGCTAATGTGTTCTCTGGCTGGCTGATAAAATAAATACATTAGTTCGTGAGTCAGGGTTTTGTGCAAGTGTTGACTTGCAAGGCACTATGATCCTGTAATAAGTTTCTTTGGGGACCCTGTGTGGCAGAAGATAGGGAAGAGAATAAGCTTTTGTATAGTGCCTACTTTGTGCCAGGCACTGTACTAAATGTTTTTTTTTCTTAGCAAATATTTTCTCATTTGATAAAACACCCCATAGATAGGTGCTAGGATTATAAAAATTTTACAGTTGAGGAAACTGAGAGAATTCACCAGGGTCACACAACTAGGTTCAACCCAAGTCTTCCAGAGTTCAATCCACTGTGCCACCAGTTTTATGGGGGAGGGAAAAACGGGATAGAGAGGGAAAGCACAGATTCCTAAGGATAATGGGAGCAGGAGCCAAGTAGAGGAGAATCAGTTAAGTGTAGGGAGCAGGGCTGGAAGGAATCATATTCTAAGTGCAGTTGACATGTTTTTCCAATATCTTAGAGTCACAGATTCACCCTATCACAAAATGTCACATCTGGAAGAGGTCTCATTTTTACAGAAGTAGAAACTGAGTCTCAGAGAAGGAGAAATTGGCCTGGCCCAGGCCATGCATAGAGTTAAGTGTCAGAGCTGAGGCTGAAACTTAGATGTCTCTGCCCTTACTCTATATGAAGCTGCCACTGTTTCTGTCACTGTCTCTTCCTTATGTGTCCCAACTTCCTGATTCAGCAAACGGTGATCTAAAGCTGATTTGAGTCAATATCTAGAAAACAAAGCAAAAGGACAGAAATAGACCAGTTTTACCTGAAGAGTAAAGTGAATAAATTGTGTCTTGGGATCATGCAGTAAACCTAATGAGTCTCCCCCTTAGAGGAACTTACTGAGAAACACAGGGGGCCTCCACTCCCCCTCTCCGTGGCAGAAAGGTCTTTCATTTCTGCTGACAAGTAAACCTCCCTCCCAGACTCCTACCAGCACTCCTACACCACTCTCTCCCCTCTTCTTGCTTATCTAGGGTACAGAGAAGTCTGCATGAAAGAAATGAAAGAAACATGGAAAAAACCCACAGCCTCATTCCTGACCAGGCTCCTGACCAGCCCAGAGGCTGCCACTATATTGGGATGGTGAGTAAGTCCTTGTTGTCTCTTATCTGGACTATCTTCATAGTCTCCTAACTGGTGTAGTAGAAAAAAGAACTACATTTGGAAGTAGAAGACCCAAATTCAATTTCACATTCTGTGGCTTACACTGAATAGATATTGCTAGATCTTAAACAAACTTTTTGGCAACTTCTGCTCCCTGGGTTTCACTTTCCCTGTCAGTAAAAGGAGGGAGTTAGATTATGTAACCCCAAAATCCTATGAAAGTGAATCCTCTCTCATTTGTCTGGATGACCCAGAGGCATCCTTCTCACAAACTGCCAAAGTGCTTTCCCTAAAGCACGTCTGACCATGTCACACCCTAACTCCAAAAACTCTAATTTTTCCTTGTTACCTACAGAATCAAATATAAACTCCTCTTTAGAACCTAACCTTTTCCTGTCTTTCCAGTCTTCTTTCACATCATTCTGGGCACACACAGTCTACAATTCAATTGTACAGTTATACAGTTGTTCATGATCCCACTTGGGTTTTTCTTGGCAAAGAAACTGGAGTGGTTTGCCATTTCCTTCTCCAGCTCATTTTACAGATGAGAAAACTGAGACGTATAAGGTGAAGTGACTTGCCCAGGGTCACCCAGCTAGTAAGTGTCTGAGGGCAGATTTGAACTCAGGAAGGTGAGTCTTCTTGACTCCAGGATCATCACTATGTACTATGACTGCACCTAGCTGTCATACATGCCTACTTGCTCTTCAAACAAAGTTCTCACCTCTCTATATCTTTTCGTTGACTGTACCCTCAGACTGGAATGCCCTCTTTCCTCACTTCCACCTCTTAGAATCCCTGGCTTCCTTCACAGGCACCTTCTGCAGGAGACCTTTCCCAATCTTCCCATTTTCTCTTACCCTGCTTTGTATGTACTTTGCATATATCTAGTTGTGAGCTGTATCCTCCATCAGAATGTGAGTTCCTTGGGAGCAGGGACTACTTTTGCTTTTTCTTTGTGTCTTCAAGGCTTGACCCCATTCCTGGTACGTAGTAAGAGCTTAATAATCACTTGATACTCGAATGGTTGATCTATCCAGAGAACTGATAACCACTTGCTGGGGAAGTTGCAGGAGTAGTTTCTGCTCAGTTATATATGACTATTTGATCTCTGAGATTCTATAATTCTACAATTAGAAGATCCAGATATCATGGGCTACAAACAGGGGTGTAGTGGTGCCAACTCAAGGCTCAGGGAATGTGTTATTAAATTTTCAGTGCGAGCCTTTTGTACCTCTAAAATAATGACCAGGTACACATTGGGGCTTAATGTATTGTTTTGTTGATTGACTAGACTTAAGAAAGTGTTAATAACATAGATTAAGTTTAAAGTGGATCTTGAGTACATCTTTTATCAGGAGAGGTGGTTGTTCAAACCTTTACCAGCTCACCCCTGATTACAAGACAGTGAGTTTAGTGAAGTGGGAAATTTCTTTCCCCTGGGCATCTTTGGAAATTAAGAGACAATCCAGTGGATCTAGAGTGTGTCAAAAGGAGACAGGGAGCTGCGGGTGTGGAGGTGGATAGAAATGGGCTAAACACTATCTGTGATAAGTCTGGCACTTTGGAGAACAATGAATCGGTCAGCTTCTGCATCTCCCTTATCCCCACTCCTTGTTGGTTCTGCTGTTATCCCAGAGCTATCCATTGGAGTACTATACAGAAAGCTGGCCTCAGATTTAGGAAAACTCGGATCCACATCCTGCCTCTGACATACATTGGCAGGCTGTGTGACCTTGGGCATTTAACCTCTTAATCCTCTAGGGCAAAGCTCTAAGACTTTAAGTTGCACAAAAGTTGCTGATCTGATAGAGTATTCTTAGTAGGAGTTCCCTATGCATATGAAATCACAAATTCAGATCCCACCCTCAATGCTGGTATAAGGGGCGGGATTTATCAGGAATGTGATAATATGATAGAGCATGTACTCCTCCCCATGGAGCCAAAACATGAATGTATAGCTCCACTGGAAGTGCCCACAAACAAGGGGTTCCTTTGGTCACCTCCATTACATTGGCATTAGAGAAAAGGATAAAGGGAAAGAAGTATTAGATAGTCATCTATATTTCATATCTCCACCTTGGGTAGAGCTGACAGTGAAGTTTCTTTTAGCCCTGACACTCCCCAGCAAACACACACACTCTTGCTTTCTTCAGTGCATATGAGTTGGTCAATAACTGTTTAGAGAATAAAGGCTAACACTCATCCCACCTATATACATCTCTCAGTGGTACCCACTTTTAGCTGTAGACAAGTTATCTTATATAGTTAACGTCATGAGGTAAAAGTCAACAGATAACAGAGAGGACAATAGAGAGCTGACAACTTGACACTGGAGATGAATCAGAGTCAGGAAGCGTAAATTAGAGTAAATGATCCAGGAAAAAAAGGATTTGGTGAATAAGTGCAAGAGGAAATTGGAGGGCAAAGAGAAATCTGAGATACTGAAGGGAGATGTGAGAACCAAGAAAACCTGAGACTTAGAGGAAGAGACATGGTCTAAGAGCCATGAGGAAGAGGCCAAAAGCTTTTTGGTCATGGGATCCGAGACCAACAGCAAGCAGTTGAGGGAGTTTGAGCACTTCAGGGAGAGTAACGGCAACCATCATCTTCACCATCGTCATCATCATCATCATCATCATCATCATCATCACAACTGACATTATAAAGCAATTAAAGATTTCCAAAGCACTTCACATACATTATCCCACTCAGTCCTTGATAAAACCCTTTGAGTAGGCAGCTATCCAGTAGAATGAATGCATCCTGAGAGCAGGAATTTATCCATATACTCCTTGTCTATCTCTAGCACCTATTCTAGTTACTGGCACATAGTAAGTTAAATGCTTACTGATTAATTACTATCCCCATTTAACAGACGAGCGAACTGAGGTTCAAAGAGATTCAATAATTTTCCCAGATCAGAGACAGAACCCTCAGTCTAGGAATTGTTCCTGGAATCCAGGCAGAAAAAAAATCTCCCCACAAAGGACCAGTAGATGAGAAAAATAATTTGGCTACCTGTCCTAAGAGGAAGCAGTGGGAGCAACTGACAATATGAACACATCTAGAATCTGGACAAAACTCCAGCCTGATTAAACTGTGAACCTCTAAATTGCCCACTTAATGCTTTAGGATATAAGGTTAGAAGGTACCTTAGCAACTAATAGTCTCATTTCCTTTTTTTTTATGGAAGAAGATAGTTGGTCCTCCAAGAGGGAAAACCCCAACTTGTCCAATGTCACACTGCTAGTGAATTAGGATTGGAACCTAGGTCCTCTGCTTCTGTATTTGGGGCTCTTTCTATTATACTAAGTTCCTAGAAAGAGATTATACCTGGAGACTCTAAATACTACAGTGAAGTAGTTTGTATACCCTTAACCAGTGATGTCGAACTCAAAAAGAAACAAATCTCTGCAGCCACATATTGACTCAGAAAACCACAAACTGACATTATCTATGTTTCGTTATATTTTTACTTATATTATTAAACATTTCCTGACTGCATTTTAATCTCTTTGGGGCTATATTGGAGCATTTTGCTGGTCTCATTGGTCAGTGGACCTCAAATTTGATACCTCTACACAATAACCTGAATAGGTATCATATTTTACCACATAATCATTGCTACCGCATAATCGTCACACCCTGTTTTTTTTAGTACAAAAATGGGTTTGTAACCTTTTATTGCATAATCATCACATGATATAATTCAGTTCATCACACCACTGAAAAGGTAAACAGAGCAGCAATATATTCACCAGTGAAATATGGATACACGTTTATCTCTTGCACATTGTAAGCTGTGGGCCTAGAGAATTTTCAGCATTTATGCATTGTCAGTATATTTCCAAAAACTGACTTGTATAGCTTGTTTTAGTACTTAGTATTTCATGCTGCAATACTAATGGTATTGTCACTCAACTCAAGAACCACAGACACAAGGGGAGCAGGTGGGCAGGTGAAGCTGCCATGAGTAAGTCACATAATATCTTAAGACTTGCATTTTCCCAATTGTAACATCCATTCACAAGTATTTCATGCATCTTAATCTTGCAGCAAGGACAAATTAGTAACAAATAATTTTTAAATAATACAGGCACAATTTTTAAAAGCTTCATGTAATGATAGCTCCCCATTTTTTTTCTTATATTTTTTCTGATGACCCATTAAGGCAAAGAAATCACAAGGGAAAGTATGACTCCAGTGGATTAGCCTTCAAAGAAAAATCCCCCTGAACTTTTAGGGGTGATAATGATGACTGTAATAAAAAATAAATACAGGGAGACTTTTGGAGGTGCATCTCCTTCAGGGTTTCTTCCAAAAGGGGAAACTGGATACCTTTATCAATCTTTGATTGGGCAATAGAAGCCAGACTCTTTTGGTGGCCCTTCTGTCTTTAGTATTCATATGACCACAGCTAGGGTGTATTCAGAGAAAAGGAGGCCAGCCAGTTTGACACGACCTCCACAGGAGGTCAAGGCTATAAAGAGAAGCAAAGATTTTCCTGATCTCAATGTTAGTTTCCCTCTGCTCAGTGGTACTATAATGATGCCTACATACCTTGGTTTCACCCCTTCTCTTCCTGATCCTTCTCTGGTGCACCCCTCTTTTTCTTCTGCCAGCCCAAGCCTTGCCCATCATGTGTGAAGGAAAAACTGTCTCACAGACAGAGGAGCTAAAATTGGGCAGGTATCAAGTTGGGAATGAAGTTTTAAAACTCACCTATTGTTACTCATGGAAACTGGAGTTATTTCTCTCTCCTGGGGAAAGTCTGGTCAGGAGTGAGGCTGTAGATTTTCTCCCCATGTTTCTTTCTCCTTTTCATTTCTCTTATTTGTTTCCTTAGGAGGTACACAGAGGCTGGGATAAGGGTGCAATCAATTGAGAAGTCAGAGCATAAGTCAATTAGTTAACAGGTACTGTAAAATGTTCTGAGTCCTTGACTCTCTGTGGATTGAGAAATTCTTTGGGCTTCAGTAGGAAGTCTCCAATAGTATTGAATGAGTAGCTGAGAAGGGCCATAAGTCACTCTAGGAAAGGTCAATAGGACCAGGTCAGTTATACAGAGGCAGGAGTCGTTTACCACATATAGATCATGCTGAGCAGAACGGCTGGAGACAAGTGCCTGGAGGGAGTCAGTCCTACTAGGATCAGAGTCTAAAATGTGACCATGGAATCTGGTGTCAGGAATAAGGGACCAATACCAGGAGAATACATAGAGTTTTAATTCAGCAAGAATTCAAGATAATTTGTCATGCTTTACATCTTGGAACTATGAGACCTCTCTACTACCCTTGCATTAACTTCAACTGGACAGCTCCCCCATCACCAGTGTTATACTGGTGGGGAATGGTTATCATTAAATGGAGGCAGGCATTGACCTACAATTCAGAGAACAGGAGTGTATGATTTTGAATGGAAGGAACAGGAGAGATTACCTTGCCTAACCCACTAATTTTCATTTTGGCCAATGAGTGCTTACAATCCAAGTCATTAAAAACATTATTGAACATTAGTTCAAGTGAGGAAGTGAATTTTTAAGGGAGAATTTTGTTAGCTGGGATTTTTTGTTGATCTGCTAAAGTTTAGTTAAAGAAGTGTGTTGGCCTGCCCTCTGTCCTTGAGTGACTCCTTAGTAGTTTCTTGACTCTACATAGCTAGATAGATATCTAGATCTACAGATTTATATCTCTGTGTGTTTAATCTATGTCTCAATGTCATTTACATGTTTCCGTCATTGTTGGTAAATGAAGATTATTTAGTGCTCCTTGACTGTGTGAGGGCTGGAATTGGTGAGAGCTTGAAAGAAAAGAAATCCTGGTCTTCTGATTTCAAAGAGAAGATACTCAGTTCCAGATTCTCTGAAGGGAAAGAGACTCTGAGAAGCTCTCACATAGAAGAACTGACCCCTTAATCATGGCCCTATCCCATTGCTATGTTAGGGATTTCAAGGAATTTCCCCTTGGGTGAGATCTGGGACTTTCTCTCTCTCTCTCTCTTTCTCTCTCTCTCTCTCTCTCTCTCTCTTTCTCTCTCTCTCTCTCTCTCTCTCTCTCTCTCTCTCTCTCTCTCTCTCTCTATCTCTCTCTCTGTCTCTGTCTCTCTCTCTTTGTCTCTGTCTCTCTCTCTTTCCCTCTCTCTTTTCCTCCCTCCCTCCCTCCTTATCTCACTCAGTGGGGGAGGTCATTCACTCTATGTATTGTCTGATACAAATTCTCATCTATATAATTCCTGATTTCT
The DNA here is from genome assembly GCF_028372415.1 of Notamacropus eugenii. NCBI lineage: Eukaryota > Metazoa > Chordata > Mammalia > Diprotodontia > Macropodidae > Notamacropus > Notamacropus eugenii. The sequence continues at coordinate 100,107,082 of NC_092873.1, forward strand.
GTTTATCAGTTTGAATATATGTATGGTATATGTGTGGCCTTTGTGTAACTGGCATTTGTTAGGGAGATGGTCAAGTCTTGTGTGTGTGTGTGTGTGTGCACGTACATGTGTGCATGTGTGTGTGTGTGTGTGTGTGTATAGCTTGATACACTCATGTGACCTTAAGGCACGGTGATCAGGAGCTCAATTTGAACCTAGAAATTATTTCTCCTAGATTAATGATATTTAGTAAGGACAGATAGATGTAATCCTGCTCCAGAACTGTTTCTCTGTTGAAAGCAGAGTGGCTAGTCTGTCCATACCTCTCTTCAAGTCTCATCTAGATAGACTCTTGTGGTCACACGTAACCTACAGGAGCAAAACACACCTAATCCCTTACATATGTATATCACTATACAATTACATATGTACATATCTATAAATATGTGCATGTGCATATACATATATATGAAGAGAAAGAGAAACATCCTTATTTTTATGGAATTTAAGTTCAGAATAAAAGAACAGAAAGAACAACTTTAAAAGGTCTTTATTCTATTTTTTGTCTTGAATGGGGGAGAGTGGGTCTGGGGCTGGAATTCTTGACTTTCTTTCACCTTTACTGTCAGGAATCAAATATGTTTTTATAAGTAGAAATCTAATCCCTCTTCCAGAAGGCAAAACTAGGAACCCGAATGAACAATCATTTAGTAAACATTTATTAAGCACCTACTATTTTAAACATTAGTGATACAAAATGAGGCAAAGCAGTCCCTACCCTGAAGGAAGTAAAGATCTAACTGAAGAGATAGCATGCAAACAAATATGAATGTGTATGTATGCATCCATCCTGCCATATATGAGTATATGTATTATGTGTATGTATGGATGTGTGTATGTGTGTGCATACATATATATAGATATATCTATTTAGATATATATCTATATAGAGATATAGGCATATCTCTATATAGATAGATATAGGTTTAGCAGTAGGGAAATGAGTGTGGAAGCTTCAGAAAAACATTTAGATTTAGGTTGGAGGCAAGAAAAAGAATTATCTAATAATTAGACTAGTGATTCTCAGAGTATAGACTGGGGACCCCTGGGAGTTCTTGAGACATTGTCTCCATCTTGTCTGCTTGTTTCTACATTAAAGTGTTTCTCTTGTCATGACTTGGAGACTACCACAACTTCTCTGAATTGGAAAACACCTCAGAAGACATCTAATCTAATCCATACTTGAACCAGAATCAGTTCAGCAACCTACTTGCTAAGTTGTCATCTGTGCTTTGCTTGATGACTTTTAAGTGTGAGGGAATCCAGTAACCTCTGAGGAAGTCCCTTTCACTTTGAGATTGGCTGAATTTAGTTGAGTTAAAACTTTTTGCTCTTATGACCCCTTTATGCCCTTAAAACTTGAAATTCCCCTCCAAAATAAAATTTTCTTATTTTTTTCTGAAATTAAATTCCACATAAAATAAGAATCTCTTCCTCTGTCTCTTCATTTATATGCACATGGGTTATATGGATTGAATCTATCATTATTCACTGTGTTAGAAATTAAAATGCCCTACTATTATGATGCAAGTGTATAAAATGTGTATATAAGTATGTTCATTAAGGTGATGAGGAAAACCACCTAGACAAACAAGAATTGTGATGGAACATTTCAGTATGTCCAGATTGGGCTTTAAATTTGAAAGTAAAGGTAATCCCATAAGAAGAATCTTATTAAGGTTGAGATTTTCCTTCTCTAGCATCATTGGTAAAGAATCCTATCAGACTTCTCATCTCCTTGGTATGTTCAAGGTGTTGGTAAAAGGTTGAAACTGAAAAACTATTGAGTTGAGAAACATTGGTTTAAAGGAGGAGATGAAAGAAGAAAACAAAAGTGTATTAAACACTTACCATGTAACAAACACTGTGTTTTACAAGTATTATCTAATTTTATTCTCATGACAACCCTGGGAGGTAGGTGCTATTATCCCTATTTTACAGATGGGAACAATAAGGCAGAGAGAGAGATTATAACTTCCCAGGGTCACACAGCAAGTGTCTGAGTCCTGGTTTGAACACAGGCATCCTGACTCCAGGTTAACTGCTTAATCTACCATGCCACCTAGCTATCTCTGTACTTTAACCATTATACAATTCTGCTCCTCCACCAGGAGAGCACAGAGTCACAGAAACTCTAAAGAGGATAAAGATCTTGCGCTATATTCAGAAATGCAGAGCTTCTAAAATTAAAAGAAAGGATAGCCCTTGGGGATACCATATTTAGAGTATTATGTTCAAACCTGGACATTGCAGTTTAGAAAGGACGTTGATCAGCTGGAGAGTGTCCAAAAAAAGGGCAACAAAGATAGTGAGAGGCTTTGAGTCTAAGTCGCATGAGAAATAATTATAGGAACTTGGGATGTTTAGCCTAGAGAAGAAAAAAATAAACTTGTGGGGGTTGGGGTAGTGTGGAATGATAACTGTCTTCAAGTATTGTGGAAACGAGATTAGATTGATTCAGCTTGGCCCCAAAGGACAATACTGGGAGTAAAGAGTAAATGTTGCAAAGAAGAAAATTTAGGCTGAATGTCAGAAACAATTTCTTGACAGATGAAACTCTGCAAAGGTGAAATGAGTTACCTTGGAGATGGGGGTTTCTCCTCATTAGAGGTCTTTAAGCAAAAGCTGGATGGCAATGAGTTATGTGTGTAACAGTAGCCATTACTATCAGATATGGGTTGGACTAAATTGCTAGTTTCTCTCAGAAGTTCCAGTTAAAGATAGATGCCCAGGTAGATGCCCATGTCTTCATTTCTATCCAAGCTGCTCTCCTAACACTCTTGGATGTGTTCTACCATGCTCCATATACAGGGTACCTTCACCTCTCCCCAACCTTCTGTTTTTTAGCTTCATGTATTGTCTTCTCCCATTAGAATATAAGCTTCTTAAGAGCATGAACTATCTTTCTTTCTCTTTGTCTTTGTACTTCCACTGATTAGAACAGTGTGGCTCACATGTAGTGAGTGCTCAACAAATCCTTGTTGGCTTGCTAAGGCCTGTTCCAAGTCTTTAGTTCTAAGGCTCTGTTAATTTTCAAGGTTTAAGAGCTCAATGGCAGCAAATCAATCAATAAACATTTATTAAGCACCTACTATGTGCAAGGAACTGTATTAAGTGCTGGGGATACCAAAGAAGGCAAAAGACAATCTCTGCCCTCAAAGAAACTTACAATCTAATGGAGAGACAATATGAGAACAAATACATACAAAGCAAGCTACAGAGAGGATAAATAGGAGATAATTAACAGAGGGAAGACACTGGAAGTAAAAGGAATTGGGGAAGATTTCCTATAGGTGGGATTTTAGTTGGGACTTAAAGGAAGGCAGGGAGGTTAGACAGATACCAAGAAGTATGAGAGCTGATGACTTTGAAAGCAATGTGATATCATGGAAAGGGCACTGAACATGCAACCAGAGGACATGAGTTTGAATCCTAGCCCTGTTCCCTGCTGCTCATGTGAATTCAGATAAGTTGTTTCCCCTTATAGGCCTTGGTATCTTTATCTGTAAATTTTAAACAGTGGACTAAATGATCTTTGGAATACCTAATACCTCTAATTTCACTGGACTGTGAGCTCCTTAAGAGCAGGCTTTGTTTTTTGCCCCCACCTTTTTTGGTATCCCCAGGGCTTAGCAATATGTATGGCACACAGTAGGTCTTTAATAAACACTTGCCACTGGCAAAATCCTATGGTTTTATTTGAAAATAGCTAATAACACGAACATAGAACTTATAGATTAAAGGGATCCTGAAAATTATCTTGTCAAAGCCCCTTTATTTTAGATATTATGGGCAGAAAGAAGAGAACTGACTTATCCAAGGTCACACATACAAAGAAGAGGCATAGCCAGAATTCATCCTCAAGTCCTCTGACTCCCAAGCCAATACTTTTTTCACTCTGTTAAACTGCTTCTCATTGTATCATCTAAATGTGTCTGACAGGAGATAGGATACAGACAGTAAGGACAGAATAGGGAAGAAATGGAGCCAACCAACATAAATGCTTATTTCAAGAGTTAAGCATCAAAAAAAAGAAAGAAAGAAAGAAAGATAGAAAGAAAGAAAGAAAGAAAGAAAGAAAGAAAGAAAGAAAGAAAGAAAGAAAGAAAGAAAGAAAGAAAGAAAGAAAGAAAGAAAGAGAAAGAAAGAAAAAAGAAAAAAAAATTTAAAATGTGATTAGGAACAGTGTATGGGGTCATGAGTGGCTTAAAATCAAGATGTTGTAGTACATTTAAAGGTGTGTATATGTGCCATCAGAGAAATAATGACATGACTGGCACTTGACTTTGTTTTGAGTGGAGAGCTGTGCAGGTCACCAGCCTCACTTCTCCTCCAGAGCCACCTGAATCCAGTGACCTGATATTCCTCAAGATGACTGGAGATGACCCAGGATGAGGCAACTGGGGTTAAGCGACTTGCCCAAGGTCACACAACTAATGAGTGTCAAGTGTCTGAGGTGACTCCTGACTCCTGCACTGGTGCTCTATCCACTACACCACCTAGCTGCCCCTGTTTAAAGGTATAAGGAGCCATTGAAGAGAGGGAGTCTGAAAATATTGGAAAAGGAAATGGTGAATATTAGAATGAGATCCTTTGATGGTTATGACTTAAATAACCGGCAATTACCTTCAACAATAATTGCTGAAATAGCAAGAAATGTCATGGAACAAAATATGAATAGGAAATGGAATACTTGGTGTGCTTCCATGCTTCCCGAGCCACCTCTAGTTCTGCCCTATGGTTCTGAATTGAGTTGCAGGGAGATTTGATAACATTTCACTATCCTAATTCCCTAGACGTCATCCCTTATCCCCCATATGGCAACTGCCTGAGGATCTTGATAGCACTATATTGTCTAAGCTAGGCATGGGAGTGGTTGGGGTTAAGAGCCACAAAGAAGGTCACAGTAATATGAATCTGTTTGGAAAAGAAGTCCATGGTCCAAAGGGGGTAGGTGGGGGTAAAAGAAGAACTACCAAAGAGATGAAGGGGTTTCAGCTCTTCATCTATCAGAGTTAGAAGATGGTCACTGAAAGCAAGCTCTCTCTATCTAATGTGTAAGATGTAATTAATTAGTAAGGGAGACTGCTGGGAGAACCAGCAGCTACAGAGGGTGATAAAGTAGGATCCCGCAGTTTGCCCCCAAGTGGTGCTAGGGATAGAGTTTCTCCTAGCACTCTCATGAGTTCTCTGGGTGGGAATCTAGGAAAGCTAATGCAGAAACTGACCATGATATGTGGCTGAGGACCTAATGCAGAAAGGCATCTGGGGTGAGCTCCCTTTCATAGCAACCCTGACCACCTGAGGAAGTTCAGTGCCCTGACAGAGATAGGGAAAACCCAAAAATAGCCATCATAGACCTTTCTTGCTTTTTAAAAAGGGAACTATGACAAAAGTCTAGGCATTTATCAGGCAAAGTTAGAGAGGAATAGTTATTTTTTAAAAAGTAAAAACCTCACAAGACACCTGGAGACCATTTCAAAGAAAACCTTGTTGGACGCCCCAGGAAAATGTGGGTTGAGGATTAAAAAGGCCAGTTGCTCAAGCAACTGGCTTTGGGAGGGGGTAAGAGGGGGAGGGAGTGTGGTGTGTGGAGAAAACCCTGCATGGCTAACTAGCAAAGAAAAAGAGGCCATTGTCAAGGGAAACACATCTTTCACAAGATGGGAATGTTCCCCATGTGAAACAAGCCTGGAAGTAGCAAACTGGGGCAGGTCAGGCACTAACTAGGAATCAGTCTGCTCAAGAAGGAATGTAAGAAACACCCTGTGTGGGATTCCAAAGTCAATAGAAAGAGGTTCTGTAAATACATCAAAGGCAGGAAGGCAGCTGGAGAATCAGTAGGACCACTGAGATGATCACGTTGCACTAAGTATGCTCAGAGATGAGAAAAAGAAAGCAGAAAAACTCGAGGAGTCTTTTGCCTGGGTCTTTCCCAGATGGAAGGAAGATGCCAGAGAAATTCTCAGCCCCATTTTCCACCACCCCAAGCTGTCTTTCAAGGACCTTAAAGATTATCTAGTCAGTCCTCACTAGGCTCCCAACAGCTGCCATTTACAAATGAAAAAAACTGATGGCCCAGAAAAATTACCTAATTTCCCCAGGATCACACAACTACCTGAAAGGGAACTTTGAAGTCATCTGGGCTAGAGATGTCAAATATTCGGCCAGCAGCAATATCCCCCTATACACAGGAAATAGATTGAAATGTAAGTGGGAAATATTTAACAAAACCAATAAAGATACAGTAAAACATAGACAATGTTAATATGTGGTTTTCTAAGTCATTATGGGGGCAGGGATCTATTTCTGTTGGAGTCTGACACTACTGTTCCAGGCCAAACCCTTCTTATACATGAGGAAACTGAGGCTCAGAGAAAGGCTATAAATTGTATAATGTCATACATGTAGCAAATAGCCAAGTTGGAAACTGAAAATAAATTCAGATACAATGCTCTTTTAGCCTAGGGCTAATTTGTAAACAGAGCTCTTTTATTTCTGTTAGTATCAGAAAAGCTTAGAATCAGCAGGCAATTTTTTTCATCCCCACACCATATTTGATATTTAATGAATGTTCATAGGACTACATCATGATAGGGACATCGATTCAGAGCTGATGGGAAGTAAAAATCACCAAATCTAACCCCCTCATTTTACTAATGAAGAAATTAAAGTCTAGAAGGTGAATGACTTGCCCAAAATCATAGGCTCATAAGAGCCAGAGGTAGTGTTTGACCTCAGGTTTTCCTGACTTCACATTCAATGTGAAATTCACTGCATCATGCTGTCAACTGTTCTTTAAATGAGCAATAGTAACTGACATTTATATAGTTCATCCTGGTTTATGAAGCACTTTCCATAAGATAGGCACTATATTTTTTTTTTCATTTTACCGATGAGAAAATTGAGATTCAAATAACTGAGATGACTTCACAGGTCCAAACAGCTAATAAAAATCTGGGAGAGGATTTGAACCCAGTTTTTTTCTGTCTCCAGGCCCATGCCTCTATATCATCTAGGAAGGAAGGAAAGGAGCAAGGAAGGAAGGAAGGAATTGTGGGAGGATTATATGATGCAATAATTATCCATTGCACAGTAGAAAGAAAGATCTGATAGGTATGCCCAGGCCATAGCAGTGCAATAATAATGAATAATAATGATAATAGCTAGCACTTAGGTGAGGCTTTAAAGTTTGCAGAGTGCTTTACATATATTCGTTCCTTTAATACTGACAGCAACCCTGGGAGATATGTACTATTATTATCTCCATTTTACAAATAAAGAAACAGAACCTGACAGAGGTTAAGTGATTTACACAAGGTCCTATAGGTTGCTAGTGTCAGAGGTAGGATTTTATTTCTGATCTTCATGACTCAGTGTCCTGAATTCTATCCACTGTGCCATGTCACTGCCATAAGATACAGGCAGTGCTCCAAAGAAGAAGGTTATAGTAGTCATTCGTCAGTACCACTTGATCTCTGGACAGAGCTCAGTGACTTGACACTCCTGTTCTAACCTCCAGTTTCCCATTCTTATCAGTCCTTAGACTTTGCATTTCTGAAAAACATTGGATCTTGGTCCAGCCTTGCTTGATTTTGTGTTTTGGATGTGTGTGTGTGTGTGTGTGTATGTGTGTTAGAGTGTGTGTGTGTGTGTGTGTGTGTGTGTTTGGCTTTTCTTGTGCTTTGAACTTTGCTCCTATTTCTTCCAAAGAATGTTTCCCCTTAGCCCAGGCTATCCTAAACATCAGTTTGCATCATCTCTTCCACAGGGAATCCAAGAGAATTGCTTGTTACCATTCTCACCACTTGCCACCTCGCCTGTTCCCCAGCAGGGTGCTCTGAAGAATTTAGAGCTTCACTGATGATTGGAGCTGATCTCTAAAGACTTGGCATTCCTCCAAGATGCATTTCTCATTTCATAGAAAGCAAACTGCTGGACCACACAGCAAATAGAGTCAAAGATCTCACCTTGTTGTTCAGTCTTTTTCGGTTGTGTTTCATTCTCTGTGGCCCTATTTGGGATTTTCTTGGCAGAGATACTGGAGTGGTTTGCCATTTCCTTCTCCAGATAATTTTACATATGAAGAAACTAAGGCAAACAGGATTAAGTGACTTGCCCAGGATTACACAGCTAGTGTCTGAGGTCAAATATGAACTCAGGAAGATGAATCTTCCTGATTCCAGGCCTAGCACTCTATCCACTGTGCCACCTATCTATCTTTCAACCCTCCAGACTGAAGACAGGAAGATGATATCTCAGGGTTCTCGTTCAGTACCCTATACCAAGATGTACTTTGTTCTTTCCCTCTTGCTAGAAGATGTGAAGGGGTTCTTTCGAAACCTGACCAGGAGTTTTGGCAACATCTTCAGATCTAAATTTACCCTCCACTAAATTGCATCACATATTTTAACTGTGGTAAAATACGAGGATTTTTTCTAGACCCTAAGTGGGGGATTGGCATAGGATATCCTTGTCTCAAAGATCAGTCTTTGGGCAGTTTGACTGTGCCCGTCCGTAATGAATTAGTCAAGATGAGCATAACCACTAACTAGCCTATCTTCATCTGGCAATGCATGTTCTTCAAATCCTCCCTTCAGTTATGATAAAAAAGATCTTCCAGCATTCTCCTGGTCTAATCAACACAAATATTCTGTATGACAAAGACTCATAGGATTATAGATTTAGAGATGGGAAGGAAGCTTGGAAGTCATCTCCTCAAACTTCTACCCCATCTCCATTTACAAATAAAAAATTACGTGAGGCCCAAGATTAGGCGATTCACCTAAAGTCATAAAGACAGCTGGAAGGAACCTTATAGGTGACCTCATCAAGCCCTTTCTTTTCCTGTTTTACAACTGAGAAAAATAAGACCCAGAATGGCTAGTTGATTTTTCCAAGGTCACACACCAACTGGAAAGGATCTGAGCAGTGATATAGTTCAGTCATTTCTTTTGACAAATGAGGAAATTTAGGACCAGAAATTTTAAGTGATTTGTCTAAGGTCACACAGATAGTAAGTAACAGAACTGGGAATCAAACCCAGGACTTCTGATTCCAAATCCTTCACCCTTTCCACTGTACCCTTCAAATAAATGCTTCCTATTGCACTGAAGAAAAATCCAGTCCTACAGTTTTTAGTGATTTTTTCAAAAATTTAAGTGGGTATTATATTTTATCAAAGAATTTTTCTACATCCATTGGTATGATATATGGTTTTTATTATTTTTATTGTTAATGTGATTTATTATGGTAATAGTTTTTCTAATATTGAATTATCCTTGCATTCATGGCATAAATTCCACTTGATCATAACGAATAATCTTTGGGGGTATATTATTGTATTCCATTTTGCCAGCATTTTATTTAATGTTTTTGCATCAATATTCGTTAATGATATTGGCCTACAGTTCTCATTCTCTGTCTTCTTTTCTGGTTTAGAAATCAGAACTCAATTTGTCTTCAAGAAAGCTGATATAGTTCATGAGGTACTAAATCCAGCTTCTACCAATTTCCATGCACAGAGTTCACTCAGGCAGGGTAAACTCAGTGCTTACACACTGGCCTGATTATTACCACAGGCAAGTGGACTATGAGAGAGCATCTTTCTCACCAACACCTCAGAACAAACATACCTACCACAACCGGTTCCTGAAACTTAGGAATGAACTGCCAGGCTCCTAGATATTAGGATTTATAGCTTTAGTAGATGCAAAAGCCTCAGGATATCTTAGGGACTTGATTTTATTTCAGATAGTGGGAATTTCAGAAATTTTGTGTCATCCTAGAGGTTAAAGAATGCTTGATAAGTGCTGTTCTGTAGTATGGACCAACGACCAATGAGTACATATAGTTCTAGAGTTGACAGTAACTTCAATGTTATAGAATACTAGATTTACAGATACAAGTAATCTTTGAGGCTATTTGATTCAACCCCCTCTTTTACAGATGAGGATACTGAGCCCCAGAGAGTCTAAGTGGCTTGCCCTAGATCACACAGCCATGGGTGAACAAAGCGTTTATTAAGTAGCCACTGTGTGCAAAGCACTGTGCTAAATGATGGGGAGATAATCAAAGTTCACATCCTAATAAAGGGAAACAACATATATAAGAGGTTTCACTACAGATCATATGGAAAGGCCCAAAAGATCCTTAGAGGCACAACAGTAAGGTGTATGTTAATGTGACTTCTTTCATGTCTTTTCTATTGATAAAACCATTCCAGTCTTTGACAATGAACCAGTTGACAATGCCAAGAACTTGGTGACAAGAATTGCCTTTTCCTAGTCTTCAGTAAGTTGGATCTGCAAATTTGGCTGTTTCCAGGTTGCATCTCCATAAATGTTGCTCCCCTGTATTAGGATTATAAGGCCTTAGCTATAAATAGGTCCTGAAACCTGGGATGAGGAGTAATGAATGAAAGAAAATGTGTTCCTGGAGCTCTTAGGTACAAGAATTTCACGTAGAAAAACTATTTATATTTTAGCAGATGGCCAATGAACGTTGATCAAGAAGTAGCAGAATTCCCCATTTTACAACTGAAAAGAAAAATAAGACCCAGAATGGCTAGTTGATTTTTCCAAGGTGACACACCAAGGGGGAAGGATCTTAGCAGTGATACAGTACAATCACTTCTTTTTACAAATGCGGAAATCTAGGAGGATATTTATGCCTATATCTTCTGAAGGAGACGTCAAAATCAATGTGCATTTATTAGGCACCAACTATGCGTCAGACACTAAGCTAAACATTGGGCATACAAGGAAAGGCAAAATAGAGTTAAAGAAAGAGATGAGTGCCAGAGGAAAAACTGAGAAAAGAAATGAGAGTGATGCAAAAAAAAAATCATTAAAAGAGAATTAGCAGACTGGTCAAAGAGGTACAAAAGTCCTGAAGAAAATAACACCTAAAAAAACAAAATTGGTCTAATGGTAAAAGAGGGACAGAAGCTCACTGAAGAAAATATTTTTTTAAAAAATATAATAGGGAAAGTACAAGTTAATGTACTTAATGAGACTTCAAGAAACAATGAAAACAAAGTTCAAATGGATTTTATAAATAGAAAAAAATGTGAAATATCTCATTAGAAAATCAACTGGCTTGGAAAACAGATTGAGGAGAGATATTTTAAGAATCACTGGACTACCTCAAAGCCATGATCAAAGAAATAACTTAAATACTATGTTTTAAGAATTGTTAAGGAAAACTGTCCCAATATTTTAGACCCAGAGGATAAAATAAATATTCAACTAATCTGAAGATAGCAGCTTTGTGAGAGATAGTAACCCTGTGAGAGTTCCTAGGAAAGAACCTACAGAAGGGCTGTATCTGACACTTCCCCTCTACTTCCAGAGCTCTGGTTTTATTTGTAACAAGGGAAAAAAAGAATTATGTCTTAAACATAACTGCATATCTATGAATGTTATTTCTTTTCAGAGGTCCACACCCCTGCCCTTGATAACCTAAACTGATGGACCAAGTAGTAAGAATGGGGAAGGGGGATGTGGTAGTAATAGTTAACAAGATGGACCAGTGTGACAGGGCACACATTCTGGTCCACACACTGAGAAAACAAGTGAAAGACAGCTTCTATGAACATTGGACTATCCCATGTGGTTTGGCTAATGCCCCTTTGGTTTTCCAAAGACTGGCAAATTCATTATTCTAAAAAGTACTCTACTTAGAAGGTGTGGATAGATTAAAAAAACTTGGCATTCTATCATTCAGAATTGGCATCTTCTACCCTTAGTATTTGATTTGATGAACCAATAGGACAAGAAGGAAAGAGAACATACTCAGATATACCCAGACTTGCAAGATCAGATCATTTAGGAGGTAGACAGATATAACACTGCCAAGAAACTGTCCCCTTCTAATCTACACTGAAGAATTCTTTTACCTTTTTCACAAATTGACCAAGGAAGAAAAAGATCTATATGATTTTGAAGGAGCTACTCATAGCCAGAGTCATCAGTGAGGTTTGGGCACAGCATTTTGTAAAAACAATAATACCACATATCATCCATACAGACCATTAGAACCTATAGCATCTTCAGACTATGTTGTAGGTAATTCAACACCTTTACCTTCTTTACTAGTTGCTGGAAGTCTCTACTAGGAAAGAAGTTATGAGAAGATAATCAGACTTGGTTCCTTCATAAGGCTGTCCATTCCATTGTAGGACATCTCTAATTCTTAGAAGGATCTTCCTAGTGGTGGTAATAGTAATAATAATAATATTAATAATACTAATACTTATATGTGCTTTAAGCTTACAAAGCACTTTACATACATTATCTAAATGCAAAAATGTAAATAAATCCATTGAGTTGAAACTGGCTTCCCTGTATTCCCACCAAATGGTCCTAGTTCCAACCCCCCCACTTCCCTGGAGCCAGGCAGATGAGATCTAATTCCTATCCCATGGAATAGCCCTTCAAATATTTACAAATGATTGTCATGCTTCTCCTAAGTTTTCTTTTTGGTGAGATGCTAGAGGCAGATGGCATCCGCCCAAGAGTTTTGAAGTAACTCAAGGATGAAATTGGGGAACTATTGACTATATTGTGTAATTTGTTAAAATGACCACTATGGAGGATATTGGCAGCTAGCTTCATTCATTTCCACAAGAAAAGGACCATAGAAATGTCTTTTCTTGAGTTTAAGGCCCACATCAGGAAACTGGGGCACTCTAGAGTATAAAGTAAGGTAGTGGGAAAAGAAGCAATTCTGAAGTCTTTACTGCTTAGTTTCCTACCTCTGACATGTACCAGCAGTTTGACTTTGACTGGTTAAGTCACTCAAGCTCCTTAAAATTCATTTTCTGCTGTTGTGAAATTTAAATAAAGAAAAACATAATTCAATTCAATTCAATGAGCATGTATAAGCATCTATGTATGCTGAGGGTTTGGAATACAAGACAAACAGATATCCCTTCCTTGTGCTTAAAGTATTTAGATTATATGGAAGGAGTTGTGTTCATAGCCATTAGCAAAAATTAATACAAAATAATTGGGGGAGAGGGAAAGAATGCCATCAAATAGAGGAATCAGGAAAAGCTTCTTGTAGGCAGTAGCATTAGAGTAAGATGGAAGATGTGGCAAGAGACATAAGTGAGAAGGGAAAACATTATAGGTTTAGGAGACAGACTGTGTAAAAGTGAGGAGATGGGACAATGGCAAAGAGCAAGTAGGCCATTGTGGTGGAGAGGCAGAATTCATGAGGAGAAGTAATAGGCGGTCAACCAAGAAAGGGTTTCTGATGCTGAAGAAAGAGTTTGTAGTTTAGCTTGCGTTCGTCCTTCATTGCTGAAGAAGACCATGCCATCAGCAAAATGATGACATGACTTGCACTTGACTTTGTTTTGAGCAAGGGAGGGCTGTGCAAGGTCACCAGCCTCACTTCTCCTCCAGAGCCATCTGAATTTAGTGACCAGATATTCATCAAGATGACTGGAGGTAACCGAGGATGTACTGGGAGACCTTGAAGACAATTGGGAGATGCAGAAGCTTTTTTCAACAGAGAGTGATGCTGTCCTTGGGCTATAATAACACTTTTACTACTATCTCAGAGGGTTGTCATATGGAAAACAATTTGCTAATTTTTAAATCACATCTTTATTTTTTTAACATTCTTTTTAAATTTTAAGTTACAAATTGTCTTCCTTCTTCCCACTATCTCCACAACCCAATGAGAAGGCAAGGAATATGATATCAATTCTACATGTGAAATCATGTAAAACACATTTCCACATTAGCCATATTTCAAAAAAAGTGAGAAAATTTTACTTCAATTTGCACTGAGTTTATCAGTTCTCTCTATGGAGGTGGATAGCATTTTTTTTTCCTAATGAGTCCTTTGGAATTATCTTGGATAATTATATTCATCCGAGTAGTGAAGTCTTTCACAGCTGATCATCAGTATAACATTGCTGTTACAGTACACAATCATCTCTCATTTCTTCTCACTTAACTTGGCATCAGTTCGTAGAGGTCCTGCCATTTTTTTCTGAAACCATCTTCCTCATCATTTCTTGTAGCAATATAGTACTCCATCACAATCATAAGCCACAACTTATTCAGCAATTCTCCAATTGATGAGCATCCTCTCAATTTCTAATTCTTTGCCACCACAAAAAGTTGCTATAAATACTTTGTACATATATTCTTTCTCCTTTTTCTTTTATCTCTTTGAAATACAGATATAGTAGTGGTATTGCTAGATCAAAGGGCATGAAGAGTTTCATAACCCTTTGGGCCTAGTTCTAGATTTTTCTGAGGAATGGTTTACTACTCTACCAAAAATTCATTAATGTACCTAATTATCTTCTTCTCTTCTCCAGTATTTGTAATTTCTGGTAAGGGTGAAGTGTTACCTCAGAGTTGGTTTAATTTGCGCTTTCCTAATCAATAATGATTTGGAGCATTTTTTCATGTGACTATAGACAGCCTTGATTTCTTCTTCTGAAAACCTCCTCTTTATATCCTTTGATCATTTATCAGTTGGGTAATGGCTCTTGTTTTTATAAATTTGACTCAGTTCTATACTAAATATATAGTTGAGAGATGAGGCCTTTATCGGAGAAACTTGATGTAAATATTTTGGATATTACTTCATTTCCTATTGTAACTCTTAGCACAATGCAGTTTCATTGATCATCTCTTTAAATTAGATCTATTTTTGATTTTGTTTTGTCTGCAGTCATCATTGCCACCCCTACCTTTTTTTTAGCTCAGCTGAAGCATGCTAGATTTTTCTCCAGCCCTTTATTTTACCTATGTGTGTGTCCTTTTGTTTCAAGTGTTTCTCTCGCAAACAACCTGTTTTTGGATTCTGATATCTAATCCATACTGCCATCTGCTTCCATTTTATGGTGAGCTCATCCCATTCACATTCACAGTTATGATTACTGTGTATTTCTCTCTATCCTATTTTCTTCTGTTGCTTCTTTTCTCTCTTTTCATCTTGTCCCTCCTCAAAAGTGTATTTTCCTTCTAACCACTGCATCCCTTAATCTACCCTCCCTTTTACCATCCTCTATCCCTATATTTTATCTTTTTCCTTTCCTATTTCCCTATTGGGCATCTTAGATATCTATACGCAGGTAAGTGTGCATCTATTCTTCCCTTTTTGAACCAATTCCGATGAGAATGAGCTTCAAGCATTGCCTGCCATCCCCTCCCATCACCATTTCCCCCTCTACTGTAAAAGTTCTTCCTTGTGTGCCTCTTTTATGTGACAAAATTTTCCACACTTTCTATCTTCTTTCACCATTCTGCCAGTGTATCCTTCTTTCTCACCCTTTTGTTTTTATTTGTTACTTTGGAGATCATTTCAACATAATTTACTCAAATTCATGCCCTCTGTCTCTGTAAACTAATTTTAAGTGAACTAAAAATTATGATGTTCTTAGAGATTACGTGTCAACTTCTCATGTGGGAATGTTAATAGTTTAACTTTGCTGAGATCAGTATGATTACTCTTTCATGTTTACCTTTTATGCTTCTCCTGAGTCTTATGTTTAAACGTCAAACTTTCTGTTCATCTTTGGTCTTTTCATCAAGAATGCTTAAAATACTCTATTTCAATGAGTATCTATTTTTTCCCTTGAAGAATTATACTCAGTTTTGCTGGTAGGTTATTCTTGGTTCTAATCCAGCTTCTTTACCTTCTTGAATATCATTTTCCAAGTCCTCTGTTCCTCTAATGTAGAAACAACTAAATCTTGTGTGATCCTGACTGTGGCTCCACAGTATTTGAATTGTTTATTTATAGCTGCTTGAAGTGTTTTGCTTTGACCTGGGAGCTGTAGAATGTGGCTACAACATTCCTGGGAGGTTTCATTTTATGATCTCTTTCAAGAGGTGACTAGTAGTTTCTTTGAATATTTATTTTATCCTCTGGGTCTAAAATATTGGGACAGTTTTCCTTAACAATTCTTAAAACATAGTATTTAAGTTATTTCTTTGATCATGGCTTTGAGGTAGTCCAGTGATTCTTAAAATATCTCTCCTCAATCTGTTTTCCAAGCCAGTTGATTTTCTAATGAGATATTTCACATTTTTTTCTATTTATAAAATCCATTTGAACTTTGTTTTCATTGTTTCTTGAAGTCTCATTAAGTACATTAACTTGTACTTTCCCTATTATATTTTTTAAAAAAATATTTTCTTCAGTGAGCTTCTGTCCCTCTTTTACCATTAGACCAATTTTGTTTTTTTAGGTGTTATTTTCTTCAGGACTTTTGTACCTCTTTGACCAGTCTGCTAATTCTCTTTTAATGATTTTTTTTTTGCATCACTCTCATTTCTTTTCTCAGTTTTTCCTCTGGCACTCATCTCTTTCTTTAACTCTTCCAGGAATTCTTATTTGACTTTGGTACAATAAGTATTTTTTTTCTTTGAGGCTTTCATTGCAGTTATTTTCACATTGTTGACTTCTATGTCTTGGTCTTCTCTGCCATACTATAGTAGCTTTTTTATAATCAAATTCTTATTATTCTTGTTATTGTCTTCTCATTTTTTCTAGTCTATTTCTTGATTTTGGACTTTATGTTAAAGTTAGACTCTGCTCACCTGGCTTGCTCATGCTGCTGTTTTCAGAGCTAGTTCTGGGGTTTGCAAGGTTTTTGATGCTTCCAAGATGGTTTCATCCTGGGATATCCTAAGGGCATAGTCAGGGCTCTCCTGGTCTTCATTCCAATATTTATCTAGGAGGGACCCTTGGTCCCATGCAACTACTAGTGCTAACCCTCTCTTTGTCTTGGAACTATGACCAGAGCCCCTACTTTCTTGTGACCAATATCCTAGAACACTTCTCCACCCTGGAACTGCATCTTGGCAATAGATTGCCAGCAAAGGGTCCCCTGTAATCTCTTTCTGACCAGTTGTCTGGTCCCTGGAATGTCTCTAGGTTGAGAGCTCTTGTAACAGCAGCTGCTACTGCTTCTGCTGCAGTTACTGCCACTGTGTGTGTGTGTGTGTGTGTGTGTGTGTGTGTGTGCTTGTGTGTGTGTGTGGAGGGGGGGTGAATAGGAGGGAGGGAAGGGACCTCCCAGTAGGCTTCCACCCTGGTGTCACAAACTTCTCCTGCTAATCTCCTAAGTTTTCTTAGGGCAGAAAATGTCTCACCTTGACCTTTGGTTGGTTCTATCATTCCAAAAACTTTTTGAAGTGTTATTTCAAAGTTGTTTGAAGGGTAATGTTGAGAGAATTCAGCGGAGCTGCCTCTAATCTACCACCTTGTATTTCCCCCCGACTCCCCCCAACACTTTACTAATCTTAAAGCACTATATAAATATGAAATAAGTTCTTTATTACTAAGTATTTAAGCAAACACAATCTGTGGGAGAAACGCAAGAGTAGTGTGGGGATTTTTTCAGAAAATAAATGCGTCTGGTGAACAGGAGCACAGTGGGTATAATTTATTTAGATTTCCCAAAAACCTTTGACAAATTTCCCGTGTCAAAGATTTTTTAAAACAAAAGTTAAATCATTATAGGATCAGAGGAAATAGCTCACCTTGGATTGGTGAGGAATTGAGGAATAATGGGTAGGGATGAATGGACACATCACTTCTCTGAAGAAAGAAGTATAAAGGGTGGAGTAGTCCCCTAGGAAGAGTTGGGATCAGTCTTGTTTAACATTTTTACCCAAGAGTGAGTATGTAGTGTATTTAATGTAATTCCCATATCTAAAGATAACATCAAACTTTTTCCTACTGAAGTGCTAAAGTACTGAGGGTCAATAGCAATGGGTTCTCAGGGTAAATAGGTAGAAACTGAAGTTGGTTCCAAATGCGAAGTAATTATTGTGATCAGGGGTAAGGAATTTCTAGCTTTGAGGCCACATGTGTGGCCTTCTAGGTCCTTAAGTGCAACCTTTTGTCCAAATCCAAATTTTTACAGAACAATAAGGGCACATGTGTCCTTCTAGGTCCTTAAGTGGGGCCTTTTGGCCAAATCCAAATTTCACAAAAAAAATTTAAGGATTAGTTCTGTAAAATTTGGATTTGGTCTAAAGGCCCCACTTAAGGACCTAGAAGATCACATGTGGCCTCAAGACCACAGGTTCCTCAATTCGTGATCATGACACTGTGGAGAAGCAGGCACAGGAGCCAGGAACTCCAGGGGAGGAAATGCCATCCAGTTCAGATGGATATTTCAGACCCTGAGGTGATCTTTACTCTGGTAAACATTGACTTCTTTAAGTTATATTCAGCCTATGGACCAGAACCATAACATATCTGATTCTGAGATTTGATATTCTTGATCTTGAAATAGGAACAAACTCCTTTTTCCTATATTCCTGACTTGGGCTTGACAGACAAACTCAACTATCTTGTGTTCCTGATTGGGATCCCTATTCCTGTATCTGCAGATTTTAGTAATCAAACTCAGGGCTGGGGATCCTGTGGCCTTCTAGGTCCTTGGGTGTGGCCTTTTGACTAGGTCTAAGTTTTACAGAAGGAATCCTTTTATGAAGGGAATTTGTTCTGTGAAGTTTGGATTAGTCAAGGGGTCACACTTGAGGACCTAGAGGGCCACATGTGGCCTCAGAGCCACAGATTTCCCACCCCTGGTCTAATCTATACTCTTTGACTACTCTCTATATTTGCTATCTCTGTGAGATTGGGCAACTCTACCTGTCAATCTTAGTTTCTTCACCTAAAAAAAAAAAATGAAAGGGCCAGACTAACTGATTTCTATTTTGGTTCTGTGTAAATTAAGCAAATCATGTAAACTCTCTGTGTCACAGTTTTTTTTTATCTGTAATATGAAAAGTTTGGCCCAGTTGACCTCTAAGGGGTCATCTCTAAAGGCTATGAACCTCTTACCCTTTTGCTGAATTTAGTTGGATGTTTATGACTCAAAATCACACACTGAGTGATAATTCTTACCTTAGGGTATCAATAGGAAAGTCCTGCATTCCTCTCTGAGGGATCATAAGGAAATGATAGGATTGGGGGCAGAGGAAGAGCAAAGTGACCTTTAAGATCATCTAATTCAATCCACTCATATTACAGAGTTAGCTGAGGTCTACAGATGAAAAACTGCTTGCTCAAGTTCATACAATTAATAAGTAGCAGAAAAGGAAACTAAATGAAGATCTCATGCCAAATACAATTTTTTTCAACAAACCTATAATTTAACCTGCATAGGGAATTTCTTGTAAGAAATTTTCATTACCAATGAAGATTGGATTGGCACCTGCCAATGCTTCTCCTCTCTTTTTATTATTCCTCCTCTACCCACTAAGAATGCTAATGATGAAGGCCACTTGATAGATACCAAGAGAAAGAACATTGCCAGAGGAAAACAGAGAGGATCTAAATTGTGCTGTGTCCAGGCAGAGGTGATTAGGTCAATTGGGTAAATAAATCCAGAGAGTGAGACTGGCAGCACAAATGAGATCATGGAAATAGATTCAAAGTTGGAGGGTGGGGAGAGGCCAGCACAGAGTAGGTCAGGAAAAATATCACCAAAGGAATATCCCAGGGCAGTTGCTGTTCATGTTTTGTTTCAACTAATATCTCTTCCTGAGGCAGTCTTCTGTCATGGCAGCAGCCTTCTAGCTACATCCATTCTTCCCTCTGCAGTGCTTACTTCTCTGTGGTCCCAGATGTCTCTCCTGACAGTAAGATATCTGAGACATAATGAGGTAAGATTCACTTCTAGAATGACAGATTCCACAAGCTCTATTGCTACTCATAAAGGAGCTTAGAGTCATTATTGCTTATTCCTCCAAGACAGCAGCCCAAATTTTTGGCACCAATGGACCACCCTGTACTGGGCATGATCAGGAAAGGGACTGAAGATGAGCCAGAAAAACAACAGCTAGCATTCATATAGTGCTTTAAGGCTTGCAAAGCGTGTTTTCTATGTTACCTCATTTGGTCTTCACAACAACCCTCTAATATAAATGCAATTATTACCCCAGTTTTACAGATGAGGCAACTTAGGCTGAGCTAATAAGTATCTGAGGATTCTTTGCCAAGAAAATCCCAAATGGGGTCACAAAGAGTGACCTGAGAGTTCAGGTCTTTCTGACTCTGAATATAGTTCTCTGTCAACTGGTCCAATAGTACAGAGCCAGGCATATCATCCCTAGAACATTATGGGAAGGACTACTCACCACCCCTCAGCAGAGACAGAGCCAAACTGACAGGGAGGGGTGACATCAATGAGCAATAACATGGAGGTGTGAGGTGAGTTAGGCAAGAGGGCATACAGAAAAGATGAAGCTGCTTCTGCCTGAAGGTCACAGGCTGAGAGGGGATGTTTATAAAGTCATGAAAGTGATGGATTACAGGAACATGACTAGTTACCAAAATCCTGCAAAAGTAGAGTAAGGCCACTTCCCCTTCTCTTCTCTGAAATTTGAAAGGGAAAAAAACAGTAACAAAGAAAATTAAATCCTTCATACAGTGAGGAACACTTACAGAACTCAGTGTTCTCAAAATGGGGTACAGATTGGAAATGGAAAGAAGGAAAGAAGGAAAGAAGGAAGGAAGGAAGGCAGGAAGGCAGGAAGGCAGGAAGGCAGGAAGGCAGGAAGGCAGGAAGGCAGGAAGGCAGGAAGGAAGGAAGGAAGGAAGGAAGGAAGGAAGGAAGGAAGGAAGGAAGGAAGGAAGGAAGTTAAAGGAAATGTGATTAGAATCACATGGCAATTGATGCATCTATTCAATCAAGGTATAGTAGAAGATTGGAATAGAATGAAGGAGTCTGTACACATTTCTACAGTCCTTCATTTTTGTGTTTGTCATTCAGACCTGAGAACTGCCTCTACAAATGCAGACTGGGAAACTAGTCTGCAACTTAAAAGATCAGGGATCTAGACTTAGAATCAACCTCAGAAGCAACCTAGACTAAACCCCTCATTTTGTAGTTGAGGTAATTAAGTCTCAGGAACATCAAGTGATTTATTCAGAATCAAATGGATAATAAGGATCAGAGATAGGATTTGAACTTAGGATTTCTGATTCTAGAGCTTGAGTTGTTTTCATTGGATCATTGCTGTCTAGTCTGTTAATTGTTTCTGACTCTTTGTAGCACCATTTGGGATTTTCTTGGCAAGGATACTGGAGTGGTTTGTTATTTCCTTTTCCAGCTCATTTTACAGATGAGAAAACTGAAGCCCAGTATCACACAGGTAGTAAGTTTCTGAGACCAGACTTTCTTGACCCCAAGGCTGATACTCTATCCGCAATGACACCAACCTGCCCTTTATTGTGCTGTGCTGCTTCCATAGTCTCGGGGTACTTTCCAGAACCCCTGAATGTTAACTGACTTATCTAGGGTTATACAGCTACTTATGTGTTAGAGGAAGATTTTTCTGACTCAAATGCCTCACTTTAGTGTCCACTATACTACCAATAATATTTCTAAAGAGCAGGGACTTAATAGGTTATTAAGGGAAGTAAGCAGTATTTAAGACTCATCAAAAACTCCAAAGGTGATATCAGGGTAGATAAGCACACTTTGCTTGAGGGTGTTCCTATCAGACACAACGTCTTGGGCTAAAGGGATAGGATGTGTGTGTGTGTGTATGTGTGTGCATGCGTGTGTGCGTATGTGTGTGTGTATGTGTGTGTATTGGAGGAAGTATTCTAATGACTTTGGGATGAGGGGAGTCATAGGAATAAGCTTCATTGTGCCCATGGGAATAAGAGTATGGGCCTGAGATCAGGGGGCTAGGGCTGGTTGAGTGACCATGATAAAGGCTTGAAAGGATCAGAATTAGAAGATACAGAGTCAGAAGCAGGGAGAAGAGAAGGGAGGGGGGAGCATGGAGAATGGGGCCCAAGGAACTGAGAAGAGAGGACTGCTCTCTTCTCAGAGAAGGAGGAGATTCTCCACATTGCTTGCCTCTCCCTGTGACACCACCGCTACAACTCAGGTGGTGGGCTACTCTGTTTCTCCTTGTCTCGAATGCTTCCTTTTTTTAGAGCAGCAAGACCAGCTCTGAGGAGGCAGTAATTGGAAATCTTTTGTTCCACACAGATCTTGACAACTGCTCCCGGCTTGCCAGAGCTACTTTCTACTGCCAACCACGTGGGTTTTGGCCTTTTTTATCTATTGGAACACTTACCATCAGAAAAAAAAAGGATAGAGAGGAAAAGATAGATAAGGGCAGAGGGGTGGAGAGAGAGAGAGACAGAGAGAGAAAGAGAGGCAGAGAGAGAGACAGAGAGACAGAGAAATAGAAACAGAGACAGATACAGAAATAAGGAAAAAAACAGAGATAGAGAGGTAAAGAGAGACTTGGGGCCAGTTGAAGGGAACATAAAGAGATATTAGAATTCCAACAGAGAGAGAAACTGAAATGCTAATATAGAAGGACACATAGGCAGGGACCCACAAAGAGATATAGATTGGGAGAAAAAAGAGAAAGAGAAAATAAAGGTTAAGGCAAGAGAACTTAGGGGAGAGAGAGACAGAGACGGAGAGAGACAGAGACAGAGAGAGAGAGAGAGAGAGAGAGAGAGAGACAGAGAGAGAGACAGAGAGAGAGACAGAGAGAGAGAGAGAGAGAGAGGAAGGAGGAAAACATAAAGGTATAGAGAACCCAGAGAAAGAATCATCAATAAAATGACACAGAGAAGTAAGGAAAGCAGGGAGACAAGAAGAACAGTTAAAAACATAGACAAGGAAGATATATATGTGTGTGTGTGTGTGTGTGTGTGTGTGTGTGTGTGTATACAAAAAGAAACCAAAAAGGGATAGAAGAGAGAAGTGAGTCTCTCCCCTCTGAGTTTCCCAGAGTCAGTGCACTCCCTGCACATCTACCCACTCAGAATATTAATTACACACTGATGTTTAATGATTCCAAAAAACTCTGGCCTGCAGAATTCTGAAAAGGAGCCTTGTTCCCTGACAATGTGAGCAGTGAAGGATGTCAGGAGTCAGCAGTTACCCCTTAATCATGTGCCAGACTCTCGGAAAGGGAAAGTCACAAAACCTCCACTATTTCTCCCCGTGCTACACAGTATATAGCAAGTAAACAAGGAGAGGGGAAGCAAGAAAGAGTCTAGCCCAAGAGCTCAGAACATATCTCATCTGTGAGAGAAGAGGTAAACCAGCTTGAGAGTTGAGCAACATCCCAGGGGAGAATCACTGAGAAAAATATTCGCGAATCATAAGGAACAGAACTCAGAGAGAGAATGAGAAACTCACCCAAGGAGGGAGATAGTCCTAAGAGAGGGTGATTGGAAATCACCTGTGGAAGGATTGGCAGCAAGAGACGATAAGAAACAACCACAGAGACACAGGAGGATCAATGATACAGAGGCAAACTTATCCAAAGAGGCACACGTCCCTGGGTGACAAGATGCTAAATTTCATCCAGAAAGGGAAAGTACAAAGGATGATCCTTTTCTCCAGGCAGAAGATTGGAAATGGGAGACAGCCTGGAATAAAGGTAAGAACACTGAGTCTGGAATCAGTATGCCATTTGTGTGACCTTGGGCAGATCTTTTTGATATTCTGGGCTTCCTTTTCTTCATCTATAGAATGAAGGGGTTTGAGCTATAAATCTTCAAAGATAACTGCCAGCTATAAATTTATGATCCCATAATCAATAAACTTCAATGGCTCCCTATTGACTCTATGATCAAATACAAGCTCCTCTATTTGACATTTTAAATCCTGTCTCTAGACTCCCTTTCCAGGCTTTTTACATACTAGTTTCGTTCTGACATTTTGCAGTCCAGCCAAACTGATTTGGGGCGGGGGGGATACTATTCCTTACACATGATACTCTGTGCTCCATCTTTGTGTCTTCGCATTGGCTGCCCCTCATGTCTGGAATGCATTTCTTCTTAGAACGTCCAGTTTCCTTCAAAAATCAGCACAAATAGAACTTTATACATGATCTTTGCTTATCCTCTTAGGTCTTAGTGTTCTCCCCCTTTCAAATTAACCCATGCAAAAGGTGTAGTGTGGAACATGAAGGGTAGAGGTAGGGCAGAGATAGTCCTTAGAGATATCCCTTAATTGGTTTCTCCCCTAGCCTTAACCACTGAATGGGCATTGCCTCAAGCAAATCGAGACCTGAGAAGACCTTAACTTAAAAAGGCCAAAGTCTCCCATTGCTTCCAAGGTCATCTCTAGCTGTCCTGATCTGTGTCTTGTCACTGGACCCAGATGGCTCCAGAGGAGAACATGGGACTGGGGACTTTGCATAATCTTGGCTCACTTGCTAACATGGCATCATCTTCCTGATGTCATGGTCCTCTTTGAAAACAAAGGATAAACAACCTGGTCTCACCTATATTAGCAACCATACCTAGCACACAAGGTGGGCTACTAGTACAGGTTCTTTGATCTGCTTTTCTAAATGAAAGATGGCTTTAAAGGAGCTAACGATCTTACTTTAATTAACAGAGAGATAAGTACAGATAAATAGTCCAAGAAAGAACCCAATAGACAGGGCTCCAACTTTGTAAAGAGAACAATACAACCACCTACATACACTACCAGACCAGAAGAGCGCAAATATCTGAGTAGTTAGGGGGATGGGGGTTTTTAATAAACAGCTACCCAGAATCCAGTCCAGAGGAATCCTAAGTTCCTTCTCATAAGCAAGTCCCCAAAGCAAAATGGCAACCTCCCAGAATATATAACGAAGAATTGACCCCTGATTGATTCAGAGCCAGAAGGCACAAAACCTACATGAAGCAGCACAGCTGTGAATGATCAGGGTTCAAAGGAGAGTAATCATTCAGATATTTACAATTTAGTCTGAACCTGGGAAACTGAAATAGAAAAAGAAAACAACAAAAGTCCCAACTTGCTTGTGCTTATACCAGCATGTAGAACTTTGGCTTTACACATCTTTGTATAGATACTGTGATAGATAGTCTTCTGATCTCTTGTAGAGCCAGAAGAACTGATGACTCAGGTATTAGTAGTCCAGAACTGGGTGGGCATAAAAAAAGGGATAACTTGTTCCTTTGTCACTCTCTTGTCTTTTCAGCTTCAAATGAGGCAGAACTACTTTAAGGTGGTCTCATGAGATAGATAGGAGGGACATTAGGTCTGTCTCCTATTTGGATGTGATAGCTGTGAACATATGGCCACCTCTGTCCCTTTGTGGTAACTCTTTCCTAATATTAGAAAATTGAATATTCTGAGACAGAAGCATTTAGGTAACTTTGTGACTTAAAAAGTTTTGTTTGAAAATTAAGATAAACTGAGACCAGTGTGACAAGTGCAGACCAGCGCAGAGCACAAATCAGTGTGGAGCAGAAGGGACAAGACCCAGAACAGGATTTAGTGCACCACTGGTATCAGTTCCCAGATTCCTCAAGCCACAAACACCACAGAGAGCTTCAAAGGTCAGTGGGAGGGCTCCTTCACGCTGGAGAGGGGAGCGTGAACTGGACCTCCAGCAGCTGGCACTGCAGTGGCAGCTGACATTTTCAGAGCCCTCCAAGAGCCCCTGGGGGAATTGAAGGATTGTAAAGAGAGTAAACTCCTCTTCCTTGATTGTGCCACTTTGGAGGAACTGAGAACTTACAGGTCCCCAGAATATACCCTCCTCTCAACAAAGGTCTCAAAAGCCCAGTAACTGGCTGGGAAAATGCCCAAAAAAGTGAGAAAAAAATAAGACTATGGAAGATTACTTTCTTGATAAGCAGGTATTATCTTCCATCCCTTTGGATGAAGAAGAACAAAGAATAACATCAGAGGAAGTCAAAGCTTCTGCATCCAAAACCTCCAAAATAATTATGCAATGGTCTCAGGCCATGGACGAGCTCAAAATGGATTTTGAAAATCAAGTAAAAGAGGTGGAGGAAAAATTGGAAAGAGAAACGAGAGTGATGCAAGAAAATCATGAAAAGCAAGTCAACAGTTTGCTAAAGGAAACCCAAAAAATGCTGAAGAAAATAATACCTTTAAAAACAGGCTAACTCAATTGGAAAAAGAGGTCCAAAAAGCCAATGAAGAGAAGAATGCTTTTAAAAGCAGAATGAGCTAAATGGAAAAGGAGGTTAAAAATCTCACTGAAGAAAATAGTTCTTTAAAAACTAAAATGGAGCAGATGGAAACTAATGATGCTATGAGAAGCTAAGAAATTACAAAACAAAACCAAAACAATGAAACAATAGAAGATGATGTGAAATATCTCGTGAGAAAAACAACTGATCTGGAAAATAGATCCAGGAAAGACAATTTAAAAATTATGGGACTACCTGAAAGCCATGATCACAAAAAGAGTCTAGACATCATCTTTCATGAAACTATCAAGGAAAACTGCCCTGATATTCTAGAACCAGAGGGCAAAATAAATATTGAAAGAATCCATTGATCACCTCCTGAAAGAGATCTGAAAAGAAAAAATCCTAGGAATATGGTAGACAAATTCCAGAGTTCCCAGGTCAAGGAGAAAATATTACAAGCAGCTAGAAAGAAACACTTTGAATATTTTAGAAATACAATCAGGGTAACACAGGATTTGGCAGCTTCTACATTAAGGGATTGAAGGGCTTGGAATATGATACTCCAGAAGTCAAAGGAACTGGGATTAAAACCAAGAGTCACCTACCCAGCAAAACTGAGTATAATACTTCAGGGGAAAAATGGTCATTCAGTGAAATAGAGGACTTTCAAGCATTCTTGATGAAAAGACCAGAACTGAATAGAAAATTTGACTTTCAAACACAAGAATCAAGAGAAGTATGAAAAGGTAAATAGGAAAAAGAAAACAAAAAGAACTTTCTAAAGTTGAGTTGTTTACATTCCTACATGGAAAGATAATATTTGTAACTCTTGAGACTTTTATCAGTATTTGGGTAGTTGGAGGGATTATACACACATACACACGCACACACACACACACACACACACACACACATATAGACAGAGAATACAGGGTGAGTTGAATAAGAAGGGATGATACCTAAAAGCATAAAATAAAATTGAGGGATGAGATAAGAATATATTGGGAGGAGAAAGGGTGGAACGGAATGGAGTAAATTATCATGCATCAAGGAGGCAAGAAAAGGCTTCTTCAGTGGAGGAGAAAAGGGAGAATGTGAGAGGAAGAAAAGAAAGCTTACTCTCTTCACATTTGACTTGAGGGAAATGACATGTTCACTCATTTTGCTATGAAAGTATGTCTTGCACTACAGAAGAATAGGAGAGAAGGGCACAACTGGAGTGAGGGGGATGATATAATGGAGGGCAAACGGGAGAAGGGAATAATCAGAAGTAAACACTTTAGGGGAGGGACAAGGTCAAAAGAGAGAACAGCATAAATGGGGGGCAGGAAAGGATGGAGGGAAATATAGTTAGTCTTACACAACATGACTGTTATGGAAGTCTTTTGCAAAACTACACTTATACAGCCTATATTGAATGGCCTGTCTTCTCAGTGGGGATAGGTGGGGAGGGAAGAAGGGAGAGAAGTTGGAATTCAAAGTATTAGGAATAAATGTTGAGAATTGTTTTGGCATACAAGTGTGAAATAAGAAATACAGGTAATGGAGTATAGAAACCTATCAATAAAAGAGAGAAGGGGATAAGAGAAGGGAGGGGTGTGATAGAAGGGAGGGAATAAGGAGGGAAGGTGTAATCAGAATGCAAGGTGTTATAGGGTGTTGGGATGGGAGAGATGTGAAGAAAATTTGTAACTCAAAATTTTGTGAAAATGAATATTGAAAACTAAAAATAAATAAACATTAAGAAAAAGAAAATTAAGGTAAACTGAGAGATAGTAGTCTGAACATGATCAATTTATTAATTAGGGTACCAGTAACCAATAATTAACTTTATAACCTCTCAATAATCAAAGACTCCAATATGGGACTTACTAGCCTTTATATAGTTTTGGAAAGTACACAGTTGGGTAGATGGGGAAGGCACCATAATTGGTTATAGGATGAACAGAATAGTGAAGGATGGGGACAACACGATTGGCTATTTTTTTTAAAAGCAGCCTAGCATCCCTGTGGGGATAATAGCTTCCCCTAAAAATATTAATGGTTTTATGGAACCCATCCATAGCTAGGAGATCAAAAATACCAGATTTATTTTCTCTTTCGAAGAGTTAAAAATCTCCTGTAATTTTACAAGGACAAGCAATATACCTTGTGAAAATATGTGAGGTTAGCTGGTAGGCCTTCAAAACAGATAAGCACATGTACTGGAATTTTCCAGGAGCTGAAGGTATGAAGGATAGGTTTTCTTTTAATTATAATTTTAAACTAAATCACAAGGAAAGTTCAATTCCTTAGCTCAACTCAAGGACATATAAAAGTAATGTAGGCAGATGCAGACTCAGATATAAAGATTAACAGAGCATAAAATCAATAACACAATGTAAAATCAATTCAGTAATAATCAATTTAGTAGAAACTGAAGATAATATTTTTTATCTTTTTAGGAATTATGGACATCCTATCACAGATCCTATTAACATTAAATTAGTAGTGACCACCTTAGCAGGAATGAATGTCTGGCCAACAGTACTAAAAAGCAGTTCTCTTATGAAAACCAAGAGAAATCTGTCAGAAGGAAGACAGCTTCAGAGAGCAGGACTTCTTGAGAAGTGTGACTAGTAGACTGAACATAGGCAGGGCCCTTGGAGCCTAGCCAAGGAAAATTTGGTGAGAATTCTACAAAGAGAGAAAATGCCTCCCAGAGTCCTCTGTTTTCTCCTTAGGAAAGGTTCAAAAAGAAAGATTCATTTAATATCTACCCAGTAACCCTGTATGAATTCTTGCAATCTCTCCTGGTTCTACTCCTGACTTTACTGATTTCTCTTTACCAAGGTGACCTCCCCCTTCCTTCCCTCTTTCTTTTTTAAAATATATTTTTATTTCTTCTTTTTACTTTATTTATTTTTAGTTTTCAACATTCACTTCCATAAGTTTTAAATTTTCGCTCCCTTTCTCTCTTCCCCCCTCCCAAGACAGCATACAATCTGATCTAGGCTGTACATATACATTCCTATTAAACATACTTTCACATTAGTCATGTTGTATAGAAGAATTAGACTGAATGAGAGGAACCATGAGAAAGAAAAAAAAACTAAACAAAAGAAAAAAAAAACAGTCTGCTTCGTTCTGCATTCAGACTCCATAGTTCTTTCTGGATGTGGATGGCATTTTCCATCACAAGTCTGTTGGAATTGTTTTATTACCTTGCATTCCTGAGAAGGGCTAAGTCTATCAAAGTTAGTCATCATACACTGTGGTTGTTTCTTTGTACAATTGTCTCACACACATATGTATACATACTCTTATAATATACTTATACATCCATACCCATACACAGCTATATATAAATATGGGTGTGTGTGTGTGTGTGTGTGTGTGTGTGTGTGTGTGTGTGTATATATATATGTGTGTGTGTGTGTGTGTATATATATATATGTGTGTGTGTGTGTGTGTGTGTGTGTGTGTGTATATATATATATGTGTGTGTGTGTGTGTGTGTGTGTGTGTGTGTGTGTGCGTATGTATTACCTCTACCCTAATACTGAAAAATGTCTCATGAGTTACAGATATCATCTTTCCACATGAGAATGTAAGCAGTTCAATTTTGTTGAGTTCCTTATGGCTTCCCTTTCCTATTTATCTTCACATGTTTCCCTTGATTCTTGTATTTGAAGGTCAAATTTTCTATTCAGCTCTGGTCTTTACAACAAGAATGCTTTGAAGTCTTCTATTTCATTGAAATTCCATTTTTCTCCTGAAGTATTATACTCAATTTTGCTGGGTAGGTGATTCTTGGTTTTAATCCTACCTGTTTTGACCTCTGGAATATGAAATTCTAAACCCTTATATCCCATAGTGTAGAAGCTGCTAAACCATGCATATTCCTATTATAGTTCCACAATACTTGAATTATTTCATTCTGGCTACTTGTAATATTTTCTACTTGACCTGGGAACTCTGGAACTTGGCTACAATATTCCTAGGAGTTTTTATTTGGGGGTCTCTTTCACGAGGTTATTGATGACTTCTTTCCATTTCTATTTTACCCTCTGTTTCTAGAATATTGGAGCAGTTTTTTTGGAAGATCATATCGAGGTTCTCTTTTTGATCGTAGTTTTCTGGTAGACCAATAATTTTTAAATGATCTCTCCTGGATCTATTTTCCTAATCAGTTGTTTTTCCAATGAGGTATTTCATGTTATCTTCTATTTTTCTCATTCTTTCGGTTCTGTTTTATAATTTCTTGATGTCTCATTAAGTCATCAGTTTCTATTTGCTCTATTTTAATTTTTAAAGAATTATTTTCTTCAGTGAGCTTTTGTGTCTTCTTTTCCATTTGGCCAATTCTGCTTTTTAAGGCATTCTCCTCCTCATTGGCTTTTTGGACCTCTTTTGCCATTTGGGTTACTCTGTTTTAAGCTGTTATTTTCTTCAGTACTTTGGCGGAGAGGTCTCCTTTAGCAATCTATTGACAGGTTTTTCATGATTTTCTTATATCACTCTGATTCATCCTCCCAATTTTTCTCTACTTCTCTTACTTGATTTTCAGAATTCTTTTTGAACTCTTCCATGACCTGAGACCACTTCATATAGTTCTTGGAGGCTTTTGATGTAGAAGCTTCGACTTTATTGTCTTCTTCTGGTTGTGTGTTTTGAACTCCTTTGTCACCAATATACTATTCTATAGTCTGAGGTTTTTTATGCTGTTTGCTCAATTTCCCAAGAAAATACTTAACTTTTAACTCTTTGTCAAGGTATGAATCTGTTTCCAGTGGGGATAGGAGTGGGGTTGGGGGCAGAAGCGCTCTCTTAAGCTTCAGGAGCAGCCAAATTCCAGAGTTCCCAGGTCAAGGAGAAAATATTGCAAGCAGCTAGAAAGAAACAATTCAAGTATTTTGGAAATACAATCAGGATAACACAGGACCCGGCAGCTTCTACATTAAGGGATTGAAGGGCTTGGAACAGCATATTCCAGAAGTCAAAGGAATTGGAATTAAAACCAAAGATCACCCAGCCAGCAAAACTGAGTATAATACTTCAAAGGAAAAATTGGTCATTCAATGAAATAGAGGGCTTTCAAGTATACTTGATGAAAAGACCAGAGCTGAATAGAAAATTTAACTTTAAAACACAAGAAACAAGAGAAACATGAAAAGGTAAACAGGAAAGAAAAATCATAAGGGACTTACTAAAGTTGAACTGTGTTCATTCCTACATGTAAAGATAATTGCAACTCTTGAAACTTTACTCAGCATTTGGGTAGTTTGAGAGATTACACACACACACACACACACACACACACACACACACACATATGCACACACACATATGAGCACACACACATGTGTGTATATATATATATAGAGAGAGAGAGATAGATATATATATAGAGAGAGAGAGAGAAGGCACAGTGTGAGTTGAATGGGAAGGAATGATATGTAAAAAAATCAAATTAAGGGATGAGAGAGGAACATATTGGGAGGAAAAGGGGAGAAATAGAATGGGGCAAATTATGTCTCATAAAAAAGGCAAGAAAAACTTTTTCAATGGAGGGGAAAAGTGGGAGGTGAGATGGAAAAAGTGAAACTTGATCTCATCACATTTGGCTTAAGGAAGGAATAACATGCACACTCAATTTGGTATGAAAATCTATCTTACACGACAGGAAAGTAAGGGAGAAGTAGATAAATGGGATGTGGGGGGGGATGATAGAAGGGAGGGCAAATGGGGGGGTAATTAGAAGTAAACACTTTGGGCAGATATAAGGTAACAAGAGAGAATAGAATAAATGGGGGGGGCAGGATATGATGGAGGGAAATAAAGTTAGTCTTTCATAACATGACTATTATGGAAGTCTTTAGCAAAATTGCACATATATAGCTTATGTTGAATTTCTTGCCTTCTCAGTGAGGATGGGTGGGGAGGGAGGATGGGAGAGAAGTTGGAACTCAAAGTTTTAGGAACGAATGTTGAGAATTGCTTTTGCATGTAACCAGGAAGTAAGAAATGGAGGTAATGAGGTATAGAAATCTATCTTGCCCTTTAAGGAAAGAGAGAAGATGGGGATAAGGAAAGGGAAGGGTGTGGTAGAAGGGAGGGTAGATTGGACAAAGGGGTAATCAGAATGCACAGTACTTTCAGGTGGGGGAGGGGAGAGATGGGGGAAAATTTGAAACTCAGAATCTTGTGGAAACGAATGTTGATCACTAAAAACAAATAAGTAAATTGAAAAAAAGACATTTTTTGTCTTCATGTTTTATCATGTTAGCCAATCTGATAGGTGTGATGTGGTACCTCAGAATTATTTTGATTTGCATCAATAGTGATTTAGAGCATTTTTTCATACAACTATAGTTGGTTAATTTCTTTCTTTGAAAGCTGCCTATTCATATCTTTTGACCATTTATCAATTGGAGAATGACTTGCAGTCTTGTAAATTTGACTCAGTTCTTTGTATATTTTAAAATGAGGCCTTTATCTCAGACACTAGCTGTAAAAATTCTTTCCCAGTTTTCTGCTTCCCTCCTAATCTTGGTTGCATTAGGTTTGTTTGTGCAAAAACTTTTCAATTTAATGTAATCAAAATTATCCATTTTGCACTTCATAATATTCTCTGTCTTTTGTTTGGTCAAAAATGTCTCCATTCTCCATAATCTGACAAATGCCCTATTCTTTAGTCTCCTAAGTTGTTTATAGTATCAATCTTTATACCTAGACCATGTGTCCATTTGGACTTTATTCTTGTGTACAGTGTCAGACATTGGTCTATGTCCGGTTTCTGCCACACTGTTATCTAGTTTTCCAAGTAATTTTTGTCAAACAGTGAGTTCTTATCCCAGAAGCTGAGGTCCTTGAGTTTATCAAACATTAGATTGCTATTTTCATTGACTACTATGTCTTGAGGACCTAACTTATGCCACTGGTCTATCCCTCTTTTTCTTAGCCAGTACCAAGCGATTTTCATGATTGCTGCTTTATAATGCAGTACGAGATTTGGTAGGGCTAGACCACTTTCTTTAGCATTTCTTTTCATTAGTTCCCTTGATATTCTAGACCTTATCTTCTTTTTTTAATTTATTTATTTTTAGGTGTTGAAATTCATTTCCACAAAATTTTGAGTTCCATTTTTTCTCCCTATCTCTCCCCTCCTCATAATACCTTCCATTCTAATTACCCTTTCCCTCAATGTACCCTCTTTTCTATCACACCCCACCCTTCCCTTATCCCCAACTTCTCTCTTTTCTTGTAGGGCAAGATAAATTTCTATACCTCATTACCTGTATTTCTTATTTCCCAGTTATATGCAATAATAATTCTCAACATTCGTTTCTAACACTTTGAATTCCAACTTCTCTCCCTCCCTCCTTCCCTACCCATCCCCACTGAGAAGGCAAGCAATTCAATGCAGACTAAATATGTGTTATTTTGCAAAAGACTTCCATAATAGTCATGTTGTGTAAGACTAATTATATTGCCCTCCACTCTACCCTCTCCCCCCTTTTTTTCTATTCTTTCATTTGATCCTGTCCCTTCCATAAGGGTTTACTTCTAGTTACTCCCTTCTCCCATTTGCCCTCCTTTCTATCATCCCCCTCACCCCACTTGTCCCCTTCTCCCCTACTTTCCGGTAGTATGAGATAGATTTTCTTACTAAATTGTGAAAAGAGTAAGCTTCACTTTTCCCCTCTCACCTCCTCCCTTTTCTCCTCCATTCAACAAGATTTTTCTTATCTCTTTTATGACTGATAGCCTGCCCCATTCCATTTCTCCCTTTCTCCTCCCAGTGTTTTCCTCTCTCACCCCTTAATTTAATTTTCTTATGAATATCATCTCTTCTGATTCAACACAGCCTGTACTCTCTGTCTATATGTGTGTATGTCTGTGTGTCTATATAATAACTCCATCTACCCAAATACTGAGAAAAATCTCAAGAGTTACAAATATTATCTTTCCATGTAGGAATGTAAACAGCTCAGTTTTAGAAAGTCCCCTATGATTTCTCTCTCCTGTTTACCTTTTTATGTTTCTCTTGATTCTTGTGTTTGAAAGTCAAATTTTCTATTCAATTCTGGTCTTTTCATCATGAATGCTTGAAAGTCCTCTATTTCACTGAATGACCATTTATTCCCTTGAAGTATTATACTCAGTTTTGCTGGGTAGGTGATTCTTGGTTTTAATCCCAGTTCCTTTGACTTCTGGAATATCATATTCCAAGCTCTTTGATCCTTTAATGTAGAAGTTGCCAGATCCTGTGTTATCCTTATTGTATTTCCAAAATACTTGAATTGTTTCTTTCTAGCTGCTTGCAATATTTTCTCCTTGACCTCAGAACTCTGAAATTTCACCACAATATTCCTAGGAGTTCCTCTTTTTGGGTCTCTTTTAGGAGGTGATCTGTGGATTCTTTCAATATTTATTTTGCCCTCTGATTATGGAATATCAGGGCAGTTTTCCTTGATAGTTTCATGAAAGATGATGTCTAGGCTCTTTTTTGACCATGGCTTTCAGGTATTCCCATAATTTTTAAATTGTCTCTCCTTGATCTATTTTCCAAGTCAGTTGTTTTTCCAATGAGATGTTTCACATTTTCTTCTATTTTTTCAATCTTTTGGTTTTGTTTTCTAACTTCTTGGTTTATCTCATAGTCATTAGCTTCCCTGAACTCAACTCTCTCTTTTAAAGAACTAGTTTCTTCAGTGAGCTTTTGAACCTTCTTTTTCATTTGTCTAATTCTGCTTTTTAAAGCCTCCCTCTCCTCATTGGCTTTTTGTATCTCTTTTTCCAATTGAGTTAGCCTCTTTTTAAAGGTGTTATTTTCTTCAGCATTTTTTTTGGTTCTACTTTAGCAAGCTGCTGACTCGTTTTTCAAGCTCTTCTATGGCCTGGGCCCATTTTGTATTCATTTTGGAGGTACTGGAGGCAGAAGCCTTGACTTCCTCTGATAGTATGCCTTGTTCTTCCTCATCCAAAAGGATAGAAGGAGACACCTTTTCACCAAGAAAGTAACCTTCTATGATCTTATTTTTTTCCCCATTTTTTGAGCATTTTCTCAGCCAGTTACTTGACTCCTGAATCCTTTGTCAAGAGGAGGCTCCTAGTGCTCCTCCTCCCTCCAGTACCATGCTCAAGGCTGAGATTCAGATCAGCTGCTCAATTCCCCCAGAGCCTTAAGCTGAGCTGCCTGGACAATGGACCCAGGCTGCTTCTGTGGCCACTGTGGACTCCAGTTGCAGCTGTTGCTACCACTGCCTCTGCCACCACCTGCTGTCAGTGCAGGGATAACCCTGTTCCCCTCTAGCCCAGCTGGGAAAGCCCTTCCACACTGACCTTTGGCACTTTCTTTGTCACTTATGGGTTGAGGGATCTGGGACCCTCCTTACTGGGAATTCTGCCCTGGAGGTCTGTTCATGTCTTGTTCTTCCCCTGGACCTTTTCTTCTTCCAGATGAATATTGATACTACTTTCTTGCTCTAGAAAATAATTATCTGGTTGATTGGTATGGCACTGAATAAGTAAATTAATTTATATAGAATTATCATTTTTATTATATTAGCTCAGCCTATCCATCCATGAGCAACTGATGTTTTTCCACTTACTTAGAAATGACTTTATTTTTGCAAAACATGTTTTGTAATTGTGTTCATATAGTCCCTGGGTTTATTTTGGCAGGTAGGCTCTCAGATATTTTGTAGTGTCTTCCATAGCTTTAAATGGGATTTCTCTTTCTATCTCTTGCTTTTGAGCTTTGTTAGTAATATATAGAAATGCAGATGATTTCTGTGGGTTTATTTTGTAACCTGCAGCTTTGCCAAAGTTGTTAATTATTTCAGACAGTTTTTTACTTGATTCTCTGGGATTTTGTAAGTATATCATCATGTCATCTACAAAAAATAATAACTTAGTGAAGTTTTTCTGAATTTCCCTGGAGTTATCCTGGAGCTCGTTGAATTAAGTGTGGGGGAGGGTGTCTTCTGGCTGCAGTAGGTCTCCTCTCCTGAACTAGATCATAAGTAAGCTCAGCAGTTGGTGAACTCTGTCTGTGCTAGTGTCTTCCAGATTCCTCTCAATGTGCTAAGGCACACCTGGTGTCCTGGTGTTGGCAGTTATGGGCTTCACTCACTTAGGGCTCAGGATCTCTTCCCGGTTTACTGAGGTCAGGCTGTCTGGGACAGTTCTGTTCCTGCACTGGTCTACTTCAGCCACAGCAAGAGAGACCCCCCTCTGTGATTTTGCTAGCCTCATGGGCTTAAGGATTGTTTACCCCTGAAGTTGATCCTGCTGTTCTAGAATTTTTCCTGGGGAAATAATCTCTGGGTTTTTCAAGGTCAACAAGGGGAGGAGGATAGAATTTACAGATAACTCTGTCATCTTGGCTTCCAGAAGTTCAAGTAGGTGACTTATAGACATTTAATCTGCAGGCTGATAGTCTCAGGAGTGGCTGTTGTCATTACCTGGGGTTCTGCACTTCTCTCTTGCTCAGTTCCACTGGACTCCCTTCCTGGGCTGATGTGTTTGAGAATGCACCCTGCTGCTGCTGCTTCAGTCTACCTGGGGCTTCCTGCTCAGCTTTGCTATGCTGGGATCTGCACTGTTACAGCTTGTGCGCTGTGCGCTGTGCACTCTTCCAGTCTCGCACAATAGATTCTTCCCTTTGAGCTTCCAGGATGTCCTGGGTTGGAAATCTGCCTTACTCTGTCTCCTGTTGTATTCTGTCACTCTTAAATTTGATCAGATTCTTTTTTTGGAGGTATCTGAAGGAATTTGCCTTAGAGCTTAGGTGAGTACTTGCTCTCATTCTGCCATCTTGACTCTGTCCCTCTATTTAAAATTATTTTGTGGGAAATTTGGGAGACCCAGGTGAGTCCCTGCCTTTTCCCCTCCATCTTGGCTCTATCTCCCCCCTAATTTACTTATAATATCACACTTTATGTCTAAATCATTTGTCAATTTTGACATTATGTTGGTAAACAGTGTGAGGTGTTGATTTATACCTAGCTTCTGCCAAACTGCTTTCTAGTTTTCTCAGTAATTTTTGTCAAATTTCTTACCCCCAAAGCTTGAATCTTTGGTTTATCAACCACTAGATTAGCCTGGTCATTTACTACTGTGTGTTATGCACTTAATCTAGTTCACTGATACACCACTTTATTTCTTAGCCAGTAGCAGATTATTTTGATGATTATCACTTTTTAATATAGTTCACAGTCTAATACAGCTAGGCCACACTCTGTGTAGTATTTTGCACTGATTCCCTTGATATTCTTGACCTTTTATCCTTCTGAATAAATATTGTTATTATTTGTTTGTAGCTCTATAAAATAATTCTTTGGAAGCTAGATTGGGATAGCACTGTATAAGTAAATTAACTTAGGTAGGATTGTCATTTTTATTGTATTGACTTAGCCTAACTTTGAATAATTAATATTTCTTCAATTGTTTAGATGTCTTTATTTGTGTGAAAAATTTTCTGTAACTGTGTTTGGGTTCATCTTCTCAGGTATTTTATGTCATCTGCAATTATTTTCATTTTTAATAATATTTTATTTTTTCCAAAATACAGATCAAAACACTTTTTAGCATTCATTTTTACAAGATTTTGAGTTCCAAATTTTTCTCCTTGTATCCTTCCCCTCCCATCTTCCTAAAATGATGGACAATTTGATATAGGTTATACATGTGCTTTCAGTGCAAAACATTTTTTCCATACTAGTCACAGCCATCAAAGAAGAAAAGATAAAGGGGATGGAGTCAAGGTGGTTGAATAGAAGCACAGATCTGTTCAAACTCTCCCCCCAAAGCCCTTAAAATACCTATAAAAATGACTAAACAAATTCCATAGCAGCAGAAGCCACAAAATGACAGACTGGAACAGATTTGCTGCCCAAGACAGCCTAGAAGGCTAACCAGAGGTGTCTCTTGCACTGGGTTCAGAGCAGAGTAGAACACAGCATGGGCTGTTCTGGCTCAAACAAGATTGGAGCAAGCTTTAGGGCACTGAATCATGGGAAGCTGTCACATTTTCTAGATTTCTCAACCCAGAAATGCCAAAGACAGCTTCAAAAGTCAGCGTGAAAGCTCTTTCACCTGGGTGAGAAGAGAGCATGGTCTGGCCCCAGCCCCAGGTGCAGGGTGGCTGCAGCCACTGCCATAGTGGAAGCTATTTCTGCAGCTCACAGTCTACAGACAATGGGGGAATCAAGCTTCTGATCTGTGTCTCAGTCCTGAGTGATGGTTCTGGGATGAGGAGAAGCAATGGCATGGTGGAGCTGCTGGCAGCTGTGGAGAGGGAATCCTATTCTAGTTATACAATTGAGGGAAAGAGGGGGAAGATGAAAGGGAAGAAGTGAGCCTTACTCTCATGGGAATTGGCTAAAGGAGGGAATAATACACACTGAATTGGGTATGGAAATCTATTTTACCCTGTAGAAAGGCAGGGGTGAAGGGGATCGAAGAGGGAAGATAATAGAAGAGACAATAGATTGGGGGAAAGAATAATCAGAACCAAGTAGTATTTTGGGAGGAAAAGGTCAGGGGAAAGAATGGAATAAATTGAGGGCATGACAGGAGAGAGGGAAATGTGTTTAGTCTTTTGCAACATAACTATTATGGAAATGTTTTGCATGGCTACACATGTATGACCTATACTGAATTGCTTGCTTTCTCAATGAGAGTGTGTGGGGAGGGAGGAAGGAAGTGAATATTGTACTCAAAGCTTTAAAAATGAATGTCAAAAATTGTTTTTTCTTGCACCTGGGAAATAAGATATAATAGAGGAGGGTATAGAAGAAAGGGAGTGATAGAAGGTAGGATAGACTGGAGGAAAGGGTGGATGGGGTGCATGTTGTCCTAGGGTAGGGGCTAGGGAGAGATGGGGAGAAAATTTGGAATTCAAATTCTTGTGGAAATGAATGTTGAAAACTGAAAAAAAATTAAATTATATATATTTTAAAATAGAAACAGATCAAAAGGAAAAAAAATGACTATGAAAAAGAATGAAGTGGAGGGGAGCCAAGATGGCAGAGTAGAAGCAGGAATCTACTTGAGCTCTCCCCCCACACCCTTCAAAATACCTGTAAAAATCACTCTAAACAAATCTAGAGAAGCAGAAGCCACAAAATGACAGAGTGAAATAGATTTCCACCCCAAAATAATCTGAAAGGCTAACA
Organism: Notamacropus eugenii; assembly: GCF_028372415.1. Classification (NCBI taxonomy): domain Eukaryota; kingdom Metazoa; phylum Chordata; class Mammalia; order Diprotodontia; family Macropodidae; genus Notamacropus; species Notamacropus eugenii. Next base: position 100,146,228 of record NC_092873.1, read on the forward strand.
GGAAGGACCTTTTTCTCTAGGCTCAGAGTAAAACACAGCCCATACTGTACCAGTAGCCATAGGACTGCAGCAGGCCTCAGGGCACTAAATCAGTGACAGCTGCTGTAGTTTCCAAAATTCTCAACCCACAAACACCAAAGACAGCTTCAAAGGTCAGGGAGAAAACTCTCTCACCTGAGTGAGAAAGGAACATGGTCCCAACCCCAGTCCCAGGGTGGCTGTAGCCACTACCTCAGTGGAAGCTGCTTATGTACCTCATAGCCTTATAGACTAGAAAGAATTGAGAGACTGATCTGGGTCTCACTCCTGAGTGGTGGTTGTGGGAGGAGTAGGAGTGTTGTTGTGGCAGAGCTGGTGGTGGCTACGGAGAGGGACTCCAGTCAAAATTCCAGGAAAGAAAAGAGTGTTTGTGGTTTTCTCACAGACCAGAATGTAGGTCAGGAGAGGAGTAAACATCTCTCCTTTGATCATACCACTTTGGGAGAATTGAGAACTTACAAGTCCCTAGCTATGTCTCTGAAAACAGCTGCAAAAAACCTCTGAAACTTGGAGTAGTACACCCTCCACTTAACAAGGAGCTCAAAAGTCAAGTAATTGGCTGGAAAATGTCAAAAAAGGGTAAAAATAAGATGATAGAAGGTTACCATGTTGGTGAAAAAGTATTTTCTTACATCTTTTCAGAGGAAGAAGATCATAGCATACAACCAGAAGCAGATAGCAAGTTCAAGGCTCTTATATCCAAAGCCTCGAAAAAAAAATGAAATAGTCTCAGTCCATGGAAGAACTTAAAAAAAGATTTTGAAAATTAAGTAAGAGCAGAGGAGGAAAAACTGGGAAAAGAAATGAGGGATACAAGAAAATCATGAAAAAAGTCAAAAGCTTACTAAAGGGGAATAAAAAAAAATGCTCAAGAAAATAACACCTCTGAAAATAGACTAACCCAAATGGCAAAAGAGGTCCAAAAAGCCAATGAGGAGAAGAATACCTTAAAAAGCAGAATTGACCAAATGGAAAAGAAGGTCCAAAATATCACAGAAGAAAATAACACCTTAAAAATCAGAATGGAGCAAATGGAAGCTAATGAATTTATGAGAAATCAAGCAATTATAAAAGAAATTCAAAAGAATGAAAAGTAGAACACAATATTAAATATTTCATTGAAAAAAGCCACTGACCTGGAAAATAGATCCAGGAGAAATAATCTAAAAATTATTGGTCTACCTGAAAACCATGATAAAAAACAAAGCTCCTAGATATCAACTTCTAAGAAATTATCAAGAAAAACTACTGATATTTTAGAAAAAGAGGGTAAAATAGGAATGAAAAGAATCCACCAATTACTTCTTGAAAGAGACTCAAAAGGAAAACTTCTAGGAATATTGTAGCCAAATTCCAGAGTTCGCAGATCAAGAAGAAAATATTACAGCAACCAGGAAGAAACAATTCAAATATTGTGGAAATACAATCAAGATAACACAGGATTTAGCAGCTTCTACACTATGGGGTCCAAGATCTTGGAATATGACATTCTAGAGATCAAAAGAGGTAGGATTAAAACCAAGAATCACATACCCAGCAAAAATGAGTACAATACTTCAAGGGCAGAAATCGAATTTCAGGGAAATAGAGGATTTCCCATCATTCTTGTTGAAAAGACCAGAGTTGAATAGAAAATTTGACTTTAAAATACAAGAGTCAAGAGAAATATGAAAAGATAAACAGGAAGAAGAAACCTTAAGGGACTCATTAAAGTTGAACTGTTTACATTTCTACATAGAAAGATGATATTTGTAACTCATGAGGCCTTTCTCAGTATTAGGGTAGTTACAGGGAATATATGTGTGTGTATAAGTGTGTGTTTCTGTGTAGGTATGCAAGTGTATATAATATACGTGTGTGTATATATATATATGTGTGTGTGTGTGTGTGTGTGTGTGTGTGTGTGTGTAGGTACTCGTGTATATAAACATATATCTATACATATGTGTATATGCATGTGTGTATATATACTCATACATGTACAAATACACATATATACACATATATGTATATTGTGTATGTGTATACACACACACAGAGAATGAACAGGGAGAGCTAAAATGAAGGGACAAAACCTAAAAAATAAAATTTACTCTTGAGAGAAATGTACTGGGAGAGAGAGAAAGGAAGAGGTAGAATATAGCAAATCATCTCACATAAAAGAGACAGAGCATTTTCAGTGGAGAGGGAGAAGGGGAAGTGATAGGGTATAAGTGAGCTTTATTCTTATTGAATTTGTCTTAAGGAAGGCATAACACATACTCAAATGGGTATGGAAATCTATCTTACCCTGTAAGAAGGCTAGGGGAGAAGGGTATAAGAGAGGAATGATTGGGGAAAAGGGTAACCAGAAACAAACACTATTGTGGGGGGACAGGTCAAGGGAGAGAATGGAATAAGTGGAGGGCAGGAGAGGATAAAGGGAAATGTCGTTATTATTTCACAACATGACTGTTATGGAAGTGTTTTGCATGGTTACACATATATGACCTACATCAAACTGCTTGCTTTCTCAAGGAGAGTGGGTGGGGAGGGAGGTAGGGAGAGAATTTGGAACTCAAAGATTTACAAAATGAATGTTATGCACAGCTAGGGGAGGCAGTGAATGAAGCTCCAGTCCTAGATTTAGAAGGACGTGAGTTCAAATTCAGCCTCAGGTACTTCACAATGACTAGCTGTGCGACCTTGGACAAGTGACTTACACCAAATTGCCTTGCTTTCCACCCCCCAAAAAGGAATTTTTTATTTAAATTAATGTCAAAAACTGTTTTTGCATGCAACTGGGAAAGAATAGGTATAGAAATCTATCTTTCCCTACAGGAAAATAGAGAGGAAGGGGATGGGAGAATGGGGGGGAGGGTGATAGAGGGAAGACAAATTGGGGAAAGGGGTGGATGGGGTGCATGCTGTCCTGGGGTGGGGATGGGGACAGATGGAAAGAGAAGTGAATGTTGTAAACTGAAAAAAAAATAGATTATATTTTTTAAAAGAAAAAGAATGAAGTAAGTGAAATAAGTAAGCTTTGATCTGCATTCAAAGTCCATCAGTTCTTTATCTGGATGTGGATAGCACTTTTAATTGTGAGTCACTTGCACTTGTCATATCATTGTATTTCTGAGAAGAGCTAAGTCATTCATAGTTGATCACCACAAAATATTGCTGATACTGTGGGCAATATTTTCCTGGTTCTGCTCAATTCATTTAGCATCAGTTTGTACAAGTCTTTCCAGGTTTTTCTGAAATCAGCCTACTCATCATGTCTTATTGTACCATGTGTTCCATGACATACAAATACCACAGCTTTTTCAGCCATTCTCCAATTGAAGAGTATTTCCTCAATTTCTAATATTTTTCTACAATTATTTTAAATAGAATTTCTCTTTCTTTCTCTCCCTTTTTGGATTTTGGTAGTATATAGAAATATTGCTGACACTTAGGTGGGTTTACTTTATATTTTGCAATTTTGCTAAAGATGTTCATTGTTCCAACTTTTTTTTGTTTATTCTCCAGGGTTTTCTAAGTATACCATTATATTGTCTGCAGGGAGGGATGGTTTTGTTTCCTCATTGTCTATTTTTATTCCTTCAATTTCTTTTTCTTGTCCTATTGTTATAGAATTTCTCATTTCTAATAGAATATTGAATAATAGTGGTGATAATGGACATTCTTGCTTTACCATTAATCTTATTGCTAATATTTCAAGCTTATCCCTATTACAGATAATGTTTGTTCTTGGTTTTAGATCAATAGTATTTCTGATTTTAAGAAAGATTCCATTGTTTCCTGTGTTTTCCAATTTTTAAAAAATAGGTATGGGTGTTAGATCTTGTCAAAGTCTTTCTCTGCTTCTATTAATGTAATCATATTATTTGGTGGTTATTGTTATTGATATAATCAATTATCTTGATAATTTTGCTAATATTGCAACAGCCCTGAATTTTTGCTTTGAATCCCACCTGGTTATAATGTATTCATTTTATGACATTTTTCTATAATATCCTTGCTAATCTTTTATTTAAAAATTTTGCATCACTATTAATTGTTACATAGTATTCTTTTTTCTGTTATTTTTACTGTCACTGGTTTAGATATGAAAATCATAATCTTGTCATAAAAGAAATTTTATAGGAATCATTCTTAATCTATCATTTCCAAATAATTTATATATTTTTGAAATTAATTGTTTCATAAATGTTTGACAGAATTCACTTGTACATCCGTCTAGTCCTTGGGATTTTCTATTAGGGAGCTAGTTGATGGTTTGTTGAACTTTTATTTTTTTCCCTAAAATAGGGTTACCTAAGTGTTCTATTTCCTCTTCTGTTAACCTAGGCAGCTTACATTTTTACAAATATAATCATCTACTTCAGTTAGATTGTCAGTTTTGTTGACCTATAATTAAGCAAAATAACTCCAAATTATTGCTTTAATTTCATCCTCATTGATGAAGCATTCACCTTTTTCATTTTAAATACTGGCAATTTGGTTTTCTTTTTTATTTTTTTTTTGTCAAAATGACTAATGATTTATCTTTTTTTTTATAAAATCAGACAGTAGTTTTACTTATTAGTTCAATAGATTTTTTTAAATTTTGATTTTATGAATCTCTCCTTTAATTTTCAAGATTTTTATTTGGCCTTAAATTGAGAATTTTTAATTTGTTCTTTTTCTAGGTGTTTTAGTTGCATACCTAATTCATTGATCCATTCTTTCTCTCTTTTATTAATGTAAGCTTTTAAAGATAAAAGTTTTTCCCTAAGTCCTGCTTTCGCTGCATACCACAAAATTTGGAATATTGTCTGAATGTTGTCATTCACTTTAATGAAATTGTTGATTATTCCTATGATTTGTGGTTTAGTTTTCAATTAATTATTAATCTATGTTTTTATATTCCCTTATTGAATGTAATTTTTATTACATTGTAATCTGAAAGGGGTGCATCTAGTATGTCTGCTTTTCTACATTTGGTTGTGAGGTTTTTATACCTTAACACGTGGTCAATTTTTATGAAGGTATCGTGTACAGCTGAAGACAAAAGGTATACTCCTTTCTATTCCAATTCAGTTTTCTTAGAGGTCTAACTTTTCTACAATTTTATTCATCTCCTTGATTTCTTTCTCATTTGTTTTATGGACAGATTAATCTAGCACTTAGAAAGAAAAGCTGAGGTCCTCAACTAGTGTAGTTTTACTATTTCCTCCTGTAATCCATTTAACTTCTAAGAATTCGGATGTTACACCATTTAGTACATATATGTTTACTATTTCTATTACTTCACTGTCTATGCTGTATTTTAGCAAGATATAGTTTCTTGTTTTATCACTTTTATTTAAGTTTATTTCTGCTTTTGCTTTGTCTGTGTTCATGATCTCTACCCTTGACTTTAAAAAAATCAGTTTGAGCATAATAGATCCTCTTCCAACCCCTTATTTTAACTCTGGTTGGGTTGCTCTGCTTCACATGTGTTTCTTATAATCATTTTGTTGGATTCTGGTTCCTAATCCATTGTGTTATGCCTGTCATAGGAAATGGGAGTTCATCCCATTCACATTCACAGTTATGATTACTAACTGTGCATTTCCCTCTTTCCTATTTTCTTATTTTTATTCTTCTTTCTCTTTTTATCCTTTCTTCTCCCAAGGCATCCCTCTTTCTTACCTATCCATTTTTAAAATTATACCAAGATAATTGATTCACTCCTGTACCCTCTTTCCATCTAGAATCCTTCTAAAAAGGATGATGTTCTTATAAGTTATATGTACTAAACTTTTATGAACAGTTTGACTTTATTGATTGATGATTTCTTTATGAAATACCTTTATGATTTCTCTTTCATTATTTACCTTTTATGCTTCTTTTGAGTGTTGGATTTGAAAGACAAATTTTCTGTTTAGCTCTGTTCTGTTCATCAGGAATGCTTGAAAGTCTATTTCTGTAAATATCCATTTTTCCCTTGAAGGAGTATACTATTTTGCTAGGTGTTATTCTTGGTTATGATCCCAGCTCTTTTTTCTGCCAGAATATCATATCCCAAACTTTCTTCTCCTTCAATGTGTTAGCTGCTATATCTTGTGTGATACCGACCAGCAACTTAACAGTATTTGAATGATTTCTTTCTAGATGTTTAAAAGTATTTTCTCTTTGACATCAGAGCTCTGAAATTCAGTTGCAATATTCCTGGTAGTTTTCATTTGGGAATTTCTTTCAGGTAATGATTGATAGATCTTTTCGGTTTGTATTTAACCCTCTGGTTCTAGGATATGAGAGCAGTTTGCCTTGATAATTCCTTGAAAGATGATGTCTAGGTTTTTCCTTTGATCATGACTTTCAGGTAGTCCAGTAATTCTTAAATGATCTCTCCTTGTTCTATTTTCCAGTTTCAATTGTTTTTCCAATGAGATACTTCATATTTTCTTCTTTTTTCCCCAATCTTTTGATTTTGTTTTATTATTTCTTGATGCCTCATGGAGTCAGTAGCTTCCACTTTCTCTATACTAATTTTTAAGAAATCATTTTATTCAGTGAGCTTTTGTACCATTTTTTCCATTTGACCTATTCTGCTTTTCAAGGGGTTATTTTCATCAGTGAATTTTTTGTGCCCTTTTCCATTTGGTCAATTCTGTTTTAATGATGCTGTTTTCTTCTTTTTGCTTCTTTTACCAAACTGCTAATTGTCTTTTCACAATTTTCTTCCTTTGCTCTCATTTCTTTACTTATTCTTTTCCTCTAGCACTGTTATTTGAATTTGAAAATAAATTTTTAGCTCTTCCAGGAATTCTTGTGGGACTTGTGTTCAATTCACATTTTTTAGACTTTGCTTGTAGCTGTTTCAACTTCATTGTCTTTGAGTTTGTGTCTTGATCTTCCTTGATTTTTCTTGATTGTCATAGTAACACTTTATGGTCATGTTCTTGTTGTTTGCTTATTTTTCACCCTATTTCTTCATTTTGAACTTTAGGTTAAAATTGGTCTCTGTTGCTTGTGTGAAAGAGGAAAGCACACTGAGCTTTTTCAAACTACTGTTTTCAGAGCTAGTTCTGGAGTTTTGGAAGTTTTCAATGCTTCTAAAATAGTGTGATCGGGGAAGAGGTGTGGTCACTGCTCTCTTGGTCTGTACTCTGATCCTTATTCCGAAAGACCCTTGATCCCTTGGGACCAAAAAGAATATTGCTCCTTAGGGCTCAAGCTCCCTCTTCATCAAAAATATTCCTCTCTGTTCTTGAACTATGACACAGAAATGGGTATAGGCAATGGAGCTGCCAAACAGCATCTGGAACTATGTTCACTGCTAGCACAGGGGTTTCCTGTAATCTCTTTCTGACCAAATTCTAGGTCCCCTTAGCATTTCTGACTCAAAAGCAGCCAAAGGTGCTGCTTTTTTCTGTCACCATCACTTAGTCCCACCACTGGTGTTGCATTCATGCAGGCTGCAAGCCAATCTTCACCCGTGTGTCATAGATCTCTTTTTCCAAACTTCCGTATTGTTTTGGGCTGGAAGAACATCTCACTTTGACTTTTTGTTGTCTCTGTCACTCCAGAATTGAATGTCAGACATTATTTTGAAGTTATTTGGAGGGTAATATTGGGAGAGCTCAGTTGAGTATTTTTTTTATTCCATTATCTTGGTTCTGCCTCCCCTTTCCCCTTTCTTTTAAGTTTTGCTCCCTATATTGTTTTTACCTATTGGAGTTCAAGCTCCTTGAGAGCATCAACTTGTCTTTTTGCTTGTATTTGGATACCCTGAGCTTAGCACAGTACCTGGCACATAATAAACTCTCAATATACGTATGTTGTCCTGATTTGAAAACTTCCTTATTCTAATGAGGAGAGAGACTTGGAAATAGAAGACTTGAAGGCTGACAGTCTTACAAGGCACTGGGTGAAATAGCCTGGAGGTTTAGGAGGGAATTCCCTTGTAGAGGTTAAAGATGAAAACGTCTCAGCATTTCACCATAATAATAATAGCTAACTAGAAATGTTATAAATAGAGAACTTACTATTTGCCAAGCAATATGCTGTGAAATAAATGCCATTATAACCCTTATTTTACAGATGAGGAAACTGAGGCAAACAGAGGTAAGTCATATAATGTAAGCATCTGAGAGAAGTAAATGTCTGAGGCTCAGTGTTTCCTGACTCCAAGCCCAGCACTCTATCCATTGTGCCACCTCATTGCTCTTGCCTATCAAATATCTGTTTAGCCTCTGACAGTAGATTTTCAAAGCCTTTCCTTCCTCACCCTCATTCCTCAATTCCCAATATTTATAACATTTGTAAGATCAAGAGATCCCAGAAGTCAACTTCTTCATTGTACCTCAACCATTAAGCCAGATACTGGATAAAATGTGGACCTTAGAATCAGAAAGAACTAAATTGGTAATCCTTCCTCAGACCCTTAGTAGCCTTTTAATCCTGTGCGAGTCACTTGACATCTGCCTGCCTCAGTTTCCTCATCTCTAAAAAGAGGTTATTAATAGCATCCACCTCACAGTTCTGAAAATCAAATGAGATAACCATTTAAAGAACTTTCAGAGCCTTAAAATGCTACATAAATAAATATATTACTACTATTTACATATGAGGACCCTGAGATAGGTAGCGATTAAGTGAATATAAATTGTCTGAGTTTTCTGAATTCAGCATGCAGAAATAAATTCTTTCCTCATACACTTACATGCACACACACTTATAAACATATATGTAGGGATTCATGTTTTCCCATACACAGCTAGGTGGTAGAGTGGATAGAGTATAGGTCTTGGAGTCAGGAAAGCCTGAATTCATATATGACCTTGGACACTTACTAGGTATGTGACCCTGGAAAAGTCATTTAACCTCTGCCTACTTCACTTTCCTCTTATCTGAAATGGGGATAATTATAGCACCTACCTCCCAAGGTTATTATAAGGATAACATGAGATAATATTTTGAAGTGTTTTGTGAATCTTAAAGCACTATATAGATTCTTGTGATGATGGGGATGATGATGTGTTTGCACTGATAAGAATGCATCTATGATGTACATCCAGAAACGGCTGTAGTATCTCCTGCCCACCCCTGTCAAATGTGGCTATTAGCTCTTAGGATTTAGTAGGCTCTATACAACAAAGGACACTTTGATTTGACAAATAAATTACATTTCTTTAGCATTAAAAAGTCCTTTGAATATTCAATGCCTCAGGCCAGGAAGCAGTGACCAAGAAGGGGCAGAATACAGAGCATCTCTCCTCTTCTGGGCCCTAGAGGCCGATGCTGTCATGGAGGACATCTTTGGTGTCTGAATATAGACCCTGGGATGTCCCCAGGGAATTCAATAAGCATTTACTATGTGCCTACTAGGTGTCCTACATGATAATGGCAGGAAGAAAGGAAGGGAGGAAGGGAGGGAGGGAAGGAGAAAAGGAGGGAGGAAGTATGGTGGATGGAAGAGAGGGGGGAGACAGGGAGGAAGAAAGGAAGGGAGGAAGGAAGGAAAGGAGGAAGGATAAAGAGTTGGACACAACTGATACAACTTAATAGCAACAAAAAGTGTGTCAGTCATTGTACCAAGTGTTTTACGAGCATCTTCTTTGATGCTCACAACAACCCTGGGAGGAAATTAAGGTTGACAAAGATTAAATGACTTGCCCAGGATCACAGGGCTAGTAAAGTGTCTGAGGCCAGATTTAAATTACATTTGGTTAATTCCAAATCCAGCTCTCTGTCCATTGTGTCATACGGCTGACCAACCCTCTCACTCATTGAGATTAAGTGATTTACCCAAGATCACATAAGTATTAAATGCCAGAGCTAAGATAAGCATACAAAGAAAACTGAGGAGTGCACAGAATTGGGTAGGCAATCTGCCAGCGCTTCAAGCAGAGGCTGGCACTTGAACTGAACCTTGAAGTAAGACAAGGAGTCTGAGAAATGGAGACCAGGAGAGAATGTCTCTCAGACATGTAGTTCTAGAAATGGCTAATCGTCACAGGGGCCATGCAATGGACACCTACTGATTCCTGCATCCAGAACGGGGCTTTTTCAGAAAGAAACAAAAAAATGAATTCTTGAGATTTGTCTTTGGCCTCTTACTATCGTTGCAGTTAGCTCCCTCCTTTGCTCATGACAGATCGTCTACCCACCCAGGGAAGAACTTATGCTCTTTCCAATAAAGCTGACAACTAATTCTCACTGAAGCTATAACTGATAAAGGTGTAACACTTTTCAAGTATGTTAGCATTTTAATAGGAGACTCTCATCTCTGGAAAAGCCTTCAACATCCAATTCAATAAAACATTTATTAATCCATCAGTCAATACACATTTATTAAACTCCTACTATGTGCCAGTTATTGTACAAGTTCCTGAGCCACAATGACAAAAATGAAGTCATCCTTGCCCTCAAAGAAGCACTGTCTTTATTCAAGGAACTGTGTAGCTCAGGAAAGTTCACAGGCATATTATATAGAACTTACTCTCTGGCAGCTTGTAATTTAATGAGGGTTAGGAGAGAAATACATGCACAAATGGATCTGATTCCAGAAATGAGAGGGAGCTAAATGTGAAAAAAGTCAAAGCAAAATGTGATGAGAAATCTGAAGAGGGAAAAATTGCTTGCACCCAGAAGAACTCAAGGAAGAATGGTTTTCTGGAGGAAGGGATATCTGTGTTGGGCCTGAAAGAAAGGAAGGCATAATAATGAAAAAAAATACATAAATAAAATTTTGAGTTAAAAAAAAAAACCCTCTATGTGTAAGCAATGCCCAGGCTTCTTAAATTGTGAACCTAAAGTCAGAATATTTAAATTTGATTTGTGGCCCTGCCACTTAATATTTACGTTATCCTTGATCAAGTAACTTCAAGACGAGCCTCTGCTTTCTCATCTATAAAGAAAGGAATGATCATATTTTTACTGCCTACCAGATAGGTTTGTTATGCATATGAATGAAGATAATGAATGTGACATAACTCTTCTTAAAATAAAAACCTAGAGAAATATCAGCTATTATTTGTATTTGCTTTTATAATGTCTCCTCGTAATTTTCTTTGGAGTTCAGGTTGAAGCATTTTTGAGACAAAATGGCATTCTGAATTTATTCTTTAATATGTAAAGTTCTATAGACTGTTGCACATGTGGATAAAAATCATGTTCTTTTCATAATTAAATTAAAGATTAAAAAGAAAAAAAAAGAAAGGATGGCACTTTAACAAACAGCAACAGGGAGCCATAGAAGGATTTTGAGGAGTGAATGACCAAAGCAATACATTGAAAATGATGTTTGACCAGTGATGCGAAGGATGGATTGGGAGAAAAAAATAAGAAGTCAGTGGAAAGGGGATAATTTGAAAACAGCGGCCAGTCAGAAACTCTTCAGACTAGGAAGGTTAGGAGGAGGGTGGGATTTTTTATTAAGAGGACAGATCTTGTAGGTAAATTGGGACACTAATGTACTCTGGGTAGAAATGTGAACTAGGCTAACCATGCTCGAGTGCAATTTGGAATATGCGCAAAGAGCTGTAAACTTTGATACACCAATAACACTACTAGGTTTGTATCCCAAAGAAATTATGAAAAGGGGGAAAGCATCTGCATGTACAAAAATATTCACAGTGGCTCTTTTTGGGCAAAGAATTGGAATTTGAGGGGATGCCCATCATCTTGGGAGTGGCTGAACAAGTTGTGGTATATAAATGTAATGAAATACAGTTGTTCTAGGAAATGATGAGTAAGCAGATTTCAGAAAAACCTGGAAAGACTTAAACTGATGCAAAGTTAAGTGAGCAGAACCAGGAAAACATTGTACACAGTAACAGCAACACTGTGCAATGATCAACTATGAGAGATTTATCTCTTCTCAGTAACACAATGATCCAAGACCATTCCAAAGAAATCATGATGAAAAATGCTATCCATGTCCAGAGAAAGAACTGATGGAGTCTGAAAGCAAATGAAAGCATACTATTTTTCACTTTCTTTGTCTTTTTCATGCCCCTCCTTTAGTCTGTTTCATCTTTCATACTATGAAAATATAGAAATATGTTTTACATGATTGCACATATATAGCCTGTTTAAAATTCTTACCTTTTTAGAGAAGGAAGAGGGCAAGAAAGGAGGGAGAAAATTTCCAACTCAAAATTTTTTTTAAAAAATGAATGTTAAAAATTATCTTGACATGTAATAGAAAATATATATGGTATATATATATGTATGTGTATGTGTGCATGTGTACACATTTATGTATATGTGTACACATATATATGTGTGTGTACATATGTATATATGTGTATATGTGTGGGTGTGGAGAGAGAGAGTTATAGACATGTCTTAGCTTATTTGTAGCTTGAGGGGAAGGAGCCAGTAGAGAGGGTAAGATTGAAAAAGCATTATTCATGAAAGAAAGGGGATAAAAATTGAGGCAAGATCACCAAGGACAGCTAGGTGGTACAGTGGATAGAGTGCCAGACTGGAATCAGGAAGACTCATTTTCCTGAGTTCAAATCTGGCGTCAGATGCTTATTAGATGTGTGACCTTGGGCAAATCACTTAACCCTGTTTGCCTCAGTTTCCTCATCTGTCAAATGAGCTGGAGAAGCAAATGGCAAATCACTCCAGTATCTTTGCCAAGAAAACCTCAAATGGAGTTGCAAAGAACTAGACATGACTGAAACAACTGAATAAGAATAAACAATAAGGTCGCCAAAGGTGGGGGTAGGGAAGGATTTAAGTGGTACGAGTATCCTGATCAAAGAAGGGCAGCTTGACATAGCAGAAAGAATGTTGGATTTGGAGTCAGATGACCTAAGTTTAAATCCTAATTCTGCTATTTACTATCTGTATGACCTTGGACAAGTTATTTATCCTTCTGACCTCAATTTCTTCAATAAAACAGAGTGAGGTTGGATTCGCTTACTTCTGAGGTCCCTTCTAACTCAAGTTCTAGAATCTTCACCTGGAGGTGAAGGCAATAAATATTTATTAAGCACCTACTATGTGCCAGGCATTTTACAAATATTATCTCATTTGGTCTTCATCACAACCCTGGGAGGTAGGTAGCATTATTATCCCTATTTTACAGTTGAGGAAACCAAGAAAGACTGAGGTTAAGTGATTTGTCCAGGGTCAGGTCACACAGCTGGGTCACTTTTAAACTCGTCTTCCTGACTCCAGGTCCCATTACTCTATCCACTGCCCCTACCTAGCCTAGCTGCTCAGCACTGGAAAGAAGAAAAGAATGAGTAAAAACAGTGAGATGTTTCTTAAAGAAAAATCACAGGATCATATATTTAAAACTAGAAAGGACCTCAGACTATTGAGTGTAATAACCTTTTCTTTTAACAAATGGGGAAACTGAGGACCACAGAAATTAGGCTATTTATTCAAGGCTCCACAAGTAAACCTAGAAAAACAATTTTTGAATTAGCATCTGTTGACTTCAGAACCATTATTCTTCCCACAATGTCTTGGGAAGAAATGAAAGCCCTCACTTAAGGATTTGGTCCTTAATCTCAGGACAACAGGAGAAAGATTATCTTCTGAAAGGCAGAGGGAAAGGAATGGAGTTGGGGCTTGAGGAGAAGGCTATGGGCCAGTGACAGAGAGTCAATTAGAGATGGAGGAAAGATTTGCCTTAAAGTAGTGAGGGTCCATAAGAGGCTAAACACTACAGATTAAAAGTGGAATTTCAGAATTTCAGGCACAATGTTAGACAAAGCAGGAGATTTTTGGAGGGAAAAAGGAGCATTCCCAGGGTCCAGCCTCCTCCCTCCTATCCCATGACAACCAGTACTCTTTATCTGTTTCTAAGAACTGAGCCTGCCTGTGGGTTCAGGAGCTTGGGGATCCAGATCACTCCAAACAAGTTACCTTTCTCCAAACACCATTGCTTTCCCTGTCCTGTGCTGACCAGCAGGTCAGGCTTGCTCCTAAGCATTATTAATGCTTGTTACAAACCATCTCACTAAGGAAATGAGCACTCACTGTCTCCTTGAGAGACCTGACTCTTACAGCCCAAGCCATTATTAAACTGTAAATTCCTTGGCAGAAAGCAGCCTCCTAGGTGGTGGCCGGTCTCTGAGACAGCTCCCCAGCTTATACACATGACTCCAGGATCCCAGCTGCGTCCCCGCAGATGAAAAAAGAAAGAAAGAAAAACACCTTCCATATTGATTTTAAATGTGGTTAAATCTTTCAAAATGGCCAATTTTCAGCAAAGGTCATTCCAGTGCCCTGAGCAATCTGAGCTACTCTGTTCCTTCAGAGAGAGATGATTGGAAGCATCCAACCGGCAATGGGGAGCAGGACAGGGAGAGGAGGCAAGGGTGGGGCAAGAGAAGGGGTGAGGGTGGGGGTGCTAAGATAGCTGCCTTTGTCATCCCATTCACATTTCCCTCCAGTTCTCCTGATTCACTGAAGGGAGCCTTAAACCTTGAGTCAGGTGAATGGGTTTCAGTTTCACCTCTGACTTTGTGATTGTGGGCTGATTGAGTCACCTGTCAGAGCCTCTGGATTTGCTTGAATAAAAGTGGAAGACCAATAGTCTCACTACCTCCTGCATCGAGTTGCTGTAAGGAAAGATCTTCTTAAAGCACTATGAAAATACAGCTTTTATTATTACCCCAGGAACTCCCTAGAACTCAGGAAAGACACGTGACCTGATCTTTCTCCTCAATCCCACCAAAAATTGATAGTTTTTATTAGGGACCTTCCTGTGAGGCAGTTGTAATGGAATAGAATTAGTCCTTATTCTGGACCAGAGAATGTGGTTCAAATCCTCCTTCTATGGCTTAGTGCCCATGTGACTTTGGAAAATTAATCAATAAATATTTCAAGCGCTACTCTGCGTCAGGCACTGTAAGATAAAGCCCTTTCCCTTCAGGATTTTATATTGTATAAGAGAGATAACATGTCTATACAGAATAAATGCAAGTTATTGAAAGTCTTTAAGAGGGAGGTATCAGAAAAGGTTTCAAGGGGAAGGGAATGAGGGAACATTTATTAAGCACCTACTATGTGCCAATTACTATACTAAGTATATTACAAATATTAATTCATAGATAGTAGGGATTCTAAAAGGACAAATAATTTTTCTTCCTTAGACCTCAGTTTCTTCATCTGTAAAATGAGGAATGGGACTAGGTGGCCTCTGAGGTCCATTCTAGTGTTAAATCTATGGTCCTGTGATCCTTGTATGGGGCAAGGGGTGGTGAGGAGGAAGCAATGAGGTCAGATGCTGGAATAGTATGCCCAATATCTAAACATGTTTGTAGAAATTGTGGTTGATGGTTAAGTTCAAAGGACTCCCTTCATTGGAAGGAGGAAAGGATAAAGCCCCTGGATTCTTGGTGCCATGATCTGCCTGACTGAAGCAGTAAGAGGCCTGCTCTGGCTAAAAGTAACAGAGCACTCTTTTTATGGTCTTGGTCAAAACATTTTCTGCTCTAGAGGATAAATTCATGTCATGCCAAAGAGAGAAGAAAGGGGTTATATGGAAATGTAACTTACTCTTCTCCTCCAAGAGTCCTTGGAATCCTGGCCCAGACCAGGAGTGAGGAGTCCAAAAGGGTCCCCACTTCCTCATTTGGATCAGGACTGCATTTAGGATGAGAGTTTAGTGTGTTACATGTCAGACTATAATTAGGGTTGAAAAATGATGGTCTTCATCTTAAGAGAACATTCAAACTGATAGGGTTGGTGGTGGGAGGACATATAAATTTTTTCTCTCTTGTGGAGTCTCCAGTCAGATAAGGGGAGAGAAAATTCTGATTCTTAACAACCCTCTAAACTTATGGAGAAGAATAGGCCCTGTCCTCAGAGATACCAGGCTTATTGAGGCACCTAAGTGGTATAATGGAAAGAAGGGGTCTAGGAATCAGGAAGTGTTGAGTCCAAATCAGACCTCAGACATTTACTAGTTGTGTCATTGTAGGTAAGCCCCTCAACTTCTGTCTTCCTCAGTTTTCTCACTTGTAAATTGGGTATGATAAAAGCACCTACTCCCCCAAAGCTGTTTTGAGGATCAGATGAGAAAAGAATTGTAAATCACTTAGAAAACTGTCTGACCTATAGTAGGCCTTTACAAAATACTTGTTTAATTTTCCTTCCTTATGGGAGATATATAGCCCTTAATCTTATGGTTATTCCCATCTGATGGGAGTACATTTATCCTTGTTTTTATGGAACACAAAGGCTATCCATACAGAGTTTCTAGTCTGATGAGAGAGGAAAAGATCTTGATTTTAGGCATCCTGTGCAGTGGGGAAAACATCCCTTCCCTCTGAGAGCCCCAAGATTGATGGTGGAGGCAGAAATAATTAAAAGAAACACATCAAGAAGCATGAATGATAAAAGAATACAGAGTAAAGATAAAATGGGGGCTCGTTGGACGGCATGAGGGATGGTTTTCCAGAAGAGGCAAGGCTTCAACAGGTTTTTATAAAGAGAGATGGGTCATGGATCAGGAGGTGGAGAAGGTCATTAAGTGGCTGCTTTTGTGCCTCCCACCCTATACCTTACTGGACTCTCCCCAGGTCACTCCCTGTGGTGTCAAGCATAGCTTGTACTGATTAATTTCTTTCTGCGTATGTGTATGTTGTTGGGGGTGGAAAAAGGGGACAGGATTGAGATGAGTAGAAATGGTACCAGACTGTCAATGCTGAACAACTAATTTCCTGTTAATAGCAGTTGCTTGGCAACTCAGTTCCTCTCTGCTTTCTGCATTCACAATTTAGTTGAGGAATTTTTGCTTAGACCAAAAGATGCTTCCACAGCATCCAAATTCAGTATAAAGAAGATCCTCAGGAGTTCAGCAGGACATTTTCCTGCTGGTGAACAGAGCTACACACATACCCACTGTAATTAGGGAGATAATGAGTTGAAAAGTATTGATTAAACACCTACTATGTGCCAGGAACCGGGCTAGGTGCTGGGGCTATAGAGATGAAAATGAAATAAATTCAGCCATTAAGAAGCTTATATTCCATCAGTGGTAGCTTGCATTTTCTCCCCTACACACAGTTGCATACATACACCTATGTTTATACATATACCACACATATATGTTCATGCACAAACTTGCATGAAAGAGTAGATTATTGGTATTCTTTCCTAAGAAGGAGCCTCAGCCTGACCCAGGACATGCTTAATCCTGGACCCCTCACCCTACCCACTGTCACCAGATCATGGTGACAGTCACAGGAGTGGTGTGATGAGGCAGGAAGTCATGGTCATGGCTGACCCAATCAAGGAAGCAATTTGGAAGATGTGAGTGAAAAGATAGCAAGCCATAGTCAGAAAGAAAGAATAACAGCGAAGTAGACAGAGACAAGGTTAGAAGAGAGAGAGATAGAAAAAATAGAAGAAGAAAAAAAGACAGGAGGAGAGAGAGAAATATAAACTGGATTAGAGAAATAGAAACAGAGAATACTCAAGGCAAGGGATAGAGAGATGAAAATGGATGCAAACAGAGTCAGGGAACAAGGCAGAGAAAAGGGCAGAGACATCGGAAAGTACTGATACAGGAAGTGACAGAGACAAGGATGGTAGGCAAATGGAGAGAGAAGTAAAGACAGGAAATATTGGGACAGAGGCTGGCAAAAATTGACATGGAGAGGGATGGAGACAGAGAGGAACACACACAAAGAAAGTAACTGGAACTAGGGGAAGGAGGTGACTAAGAAAGATTCATTAAGAGGGAGACGCACAGGATACCCCTGTTGAAGATGGAAAGGGAGATCTTACTGGGGAAGACAGAAAGACCATATAGAGATCTCTATCTAGATCTTAGTTAAATCCCAAAGGACAAAGAACAATCTTTTCATAAAATCTCTGCATCCTTTATTTTACTGAGACTTAGTTAGAAAGTGATTCCATATGGAAAACAAATACCTAAGGTAGAAGTAAAGGCACAGTTAGTAACATGTAGTTTCCAGTACAGTATAAACTCTTTGAGGACAGAGCTGTTTCATTTTTTTTTGTCTTTGCACCCCCTGAGGTTGTCACAGTATCTAATATATAATGCGCTATTAAATGTTTTTTGATTTTAATTAAAATAGTGTCTCTCTTGCTGAATCTATAACATCCTCCTTGATTTTCTTTTTTATTTTGTTTTAGGGAGGCAATCAGGCTTAAGGGACTTGCCCAGAGTTACACAGTTAGGCAGTAGCTGATGCTGGATTGGAACTCAGGTCCTCCTGACTTCAGGGTTGGTGCTCTATCCACTGTGCCTCCTAGCTGCCTCTCGCTGAGCTTCTGAACAAGACCTGGAATGAGTCTTAAGAACTCTCAGTTTGTAAGATCAGCCCAAGCAGGGCAGTTAAACCAAGTTCAGCCTATCTAAGTCAGTTCAACTGGTACCTAAATTACTTCTACCTTGTAGAAGTCAGTGATATATAATAGAGTTCCAAGCTCAGATGCAGAGGATCTGAGTTTGAATTCTAACTATCATTTACTACTTGAGTGACCTAGAACAAATCACTTCACTGTTCCAAGTTTATTTCCTCATCTGTAATATAATATATTGAACTGAATGACTTACAAAGTCCCTTCTGGCTCTAAATTTACGATCTAGAATGTGTATCTAGCAAGATAGATGACATTGTGATTTTAAACAAGTCACTTAATTTTTCTGGGCCTCAGTTTGCTTATCTGTAAAATGTCAGGATTGAAACAAACTCATTTCCAATTGGAAATATGAGTTTACGATCAGAGTAGGAGTTAGAGAAGAACCGGTATATTAGAGTATGAGTTAATAATGTCTCTAAATCCCATGAGCCTATATTTATAGAATACTTGGAGATCTTCCATATAGAAATGCAACCTAATCTAAAGCTTTGGAAATCCAAGGGTCTCCTGTCTACTTCTATCCTTGCAAAGATTTCTTTTATCCTCCCCAGGTTCTGTAGACTTTCCTAACAGAAATATTATTTTCTTGCTAGCCCCAGGGGTTTTCTAATGGCCCCTCTTTCTCTCTCCCTAGGGAGAGAGAAAGCTTAATTAATGCTGGTGAAGTGGTCTGAAGATGTAAAATGATACTTAAGTGCTAATGATGAATATTATTATTATTTCATTATTAATCTAAAGGGCATAAAACAGGCTCTTGGACCATCTGGAAGGTTGGGGGAGGTAGGGAGTGAGGGCAAAAATGGGAGAGAAATGCCAAGGACCATTTGGCCCTTCAGCCATGGAGTCTAAGGAGGGAAATGGCATCACACCAAATGGCACTGGATTTGGAATCAGAAGCCAAGGGGAGAAAAGGAATTCTTTCTCCTGGGGAAAAATGGGGAGTGAAGGGAGCAGTTAATTGAATGAAACTGCTACTGCTGCAGTCATACCAAGAAAGGAGGCAATCTGTCCCCTGAGGAATTTAGCCTTTCTCCCACCCAAGGATTGGGGAAGAAAATAGACCCCAACTCTAAGAAGCAAAAGTTTATTTCCTGACAGGCCATTGATGTCGGACAGGTCTATCAAGAGCTGCTGAGTAAGCATGTCATGATAAAGCTGATGTAGCATAGGTTCCAGAGTCTGAGGACCTGGGCTCAAATTCCACTTCAGTCTCTTCAGAACTGTGTGATCTTGGAGAAGTCATGTAATCTTCTAGGCCTCAGTTTCCTTATTTGTAAAATGATATTGGCCAAGAGAATCTCTGAGTTCCCTCCCCCCGATCTAAATCTATTATATAAGGTAAAGTTATGAATATGAAGTATGAAGTATGAGAAGGGAATTACTTCTACAACATAAGACCAGGTTTCAGGAGCTGGAAATCCAACAAGGGGTGGTGATACTCGTTATAGGAAATCAAGCAAGAACCTAGTGATAGGCCTAACAGAAGATAATATTATCATAAGGAATAAGTCAAAGGACAACTGTGTGGCACAGTGCATAGAGTGCTAGGTCTGGAGTCAGGAGGGCCTGAGTTCAAACACAGCCTCACATCCTTACTAGCTATATGACCTGGGCAAGTCACTTACCCCCAATTGCCTCAGAAAAAAAAGTAAAATAAAAAGTTGAATAATGCAGGAACCTAATGTTAGGTAACTAGGTCTGTCAGTCAACATATATTTATGTGGTGGGTACTATGATAAGTAAGCACTGTGTGTTCATCCTTCATTTTTGAAGACCATGATATCAGAGAAATGATGACCTGACTTGCACTTGACTTTGTTTTGAGTGAGGGAGGGCTGTGCAAGGTCATCAACTTCACTTTCTCCTCCTGAGCCATCTGGATCCAGTGAATTATCATCCTGACGCATTGATGTGATAAGCACCAGGGTTACACAAAATAGCTTCTTGGGGTGCCAAGAGCAAGGAAGGGGCAGCATGCTGGCCAGCTTATAGAATTCTAAACTACTTAACTACTGTCCTATCTTATTTCCTCCTGTCTGTAGCCCCAGTTGGTCCCAGAGCCTAGGAAAGGGTAAAAACCATCAGTGGTAGTGGTGGTGGGTGGAAGAGGGGGTTAAGTGGTTTCAGCAGGGATAGTTAAGGGTTTGTAGGTCTAGGAAGCTAGACTGGTTTCCCAGTCTAACACTTCCCAAGGAGTGTACTTGTAGATATGACATGACTCATACAAAGGAGGCCTCTACCTACTTCAGTGATGAGGACGCTGAAAATGCTGATGGTCAAAGCATCTCAGGGAAAAGAAGTGACATGCTAAGTGGGACTGAGAGAACAGCACTTCAGGGACACACTTAGGGAAATTGCTCCCCCTCAGGTCAGCCATTGACTATTTTTAGAAGGTTGGCGGGGACACAAGGGGAAAGAGGGTTCGTTCAGAGTGGAAAATTACATCTTTCTGGTGGTGGTGGCATTTAATTTGCCTCCTTTGAAATCTGAAAGCCAGATTTGATCAACTCCGTGGCCTTCTGGGCTCAGATATCAGATTTACATATAGATGGAGACCTAGGGCTTACAGAGGAGAAAGGTGTTTTGCAAATCATCCCGGGAGGATGAAGCTATTGGAAGAGGCAAGTTGAGAAGAAGAGAAGAGAAAAAGGTATTATAAGAAAGGGCTTAGGCTTGGAAACCAACAACATTCTAGTGTCCCCTTCCAGCTTCTCACTGCCACCTGCTCCAGGTATACAAGATTAAGGGGGTCTTGAAAAACTGAATCTCCCTAAGTGCCTAGAATCCAGAGAGGTTCCTCAGTGCTGGATCCCATGCTTGCGTGGTCTTTCAGGTGCTTCCAAAATAAATATAGCTTATGCAATTCAACAAATATGTATTAAACTCTTACTAGATGCAAACGTATATGCAAAAGTAATCAAGAACTTTTTTTGAGACTGGGTCTCCCTATCTCATGGAGTTGGATGTACAACAGCTATTTACAAGTCTAATCCCAATAAAGCATAAAAATTTTATTCCAGTTCCATTTTTCTGACCTGTGCTAGTTGGCCCCACCTTAGCAAACCTAGTGGTGCTCCAATCTCTGGATCTCACCTTTTGCATATTGTGCTTGGTGTGGACAACCTCTAGGAAACTGAGGCAGATAGATGTTGAGTGACTTGTCCAGGGTCACACAGATGTTAAGTGGCTGAGGCCAGATTTAAACCTAGATCCTCTTGATTCCAGGTCCAATACTTTTTCCCACTGTGCCTCCCAGTTGATCTTGGGCAATTCCTGTGCCTCGGTTTCCTTATTTGTAATATGAGGGTTAAATGGCCTCTTAAGTCCTTTCCAGTTGCAAACCTCGATGCCTATAAGCCCATGACTCTCTTCCTGCTCCTCCCTCATTCCTCACCAAAATAGTGATAACGACTTTGCGCTATTGATTATCTCTAGCACCTAGCACAGGTCTTGAACATCGTAGGTGCTTAATGAATGCTTGTTGAATGAACGATTATTTTCACTGGCCCAGATGCCTCCTTGGACCACAGTTTCCTCCTCTGTAAAATGACTCAGTGGCCCCTTAGGACCTCGAAGTCTGTCCTCCCCTCCCCACCCTTCCCCTCTCTACCCCCTCCCTTCTCTCAACCTTAAACCTTGTTCACTCTGAAGTTCAGACACCATGAGTCCCCTGCCCCCTGTCTAAAGGCTCTCTTCTGGATGTTCCTGGCTTCAGAGTGATTATCAATAGTAACTGCTGCTGTTTCCCTCCCAGCTTGATGTCTTTCTTTTCCTTGTCTCATTAAAAGGGTCATGCCCTGACTACTTCTTAAACAGGCCTATTCAATTACCTCACCCTGAGTGAGTACCTGCAAAGACCTTGGCCTAAAAGGTCCTAGGTCTCCCAGTGCATCCTGGGTCATCTCCACTCATCCTGAGAAATATCTGGTCACTGGATTCAGATGACTCTGGAGGAGAAGTGAGGCTGGTGACCTGCACAGCCCTCCCTCACTCAAAGTCAAGTGCAAGTCATGTCATCATTTCTCTGATGGCATGGTCTTCTTTGGCAACAAAGGACGAACACAACAACAACAGGTGTGGACAAGCAGTGACTATACAGCTGAGCCAGCTCAGAACTCCTGACCTCAACCAGTCTACCAGACTCAATGCCCACCCTCCAAAAAAACCACCCAGTAGTAGGAACTACAAGTGTATGCTGCTACACCCAGCAATTAATGCTTATTAAATTGAGCATGTTCAAAGCACTGTATTGAGTCCTAAAGAGACAAAAATAAGTCATCATAGAGAAGGAACTCAACAAGGAGCTTTCCCTCTGTCTTATCTTTCAAAGGTGATAAAACTTAGTGGAAGGAATGCTGGTTTTGTAATCAGCGTACCTGGCATATAATCTTGGCTTTGCTTCTATTACCTCTGGGAGCTTGGGCAAGCCAGACAGTTTGTCTGTGCCTCATTTCCCTCATCTGTAGCAATCAATCAACACGTGTTTATTAAGTTCTTATATCAGATCAGATACTGTGATGGGGATGACTGGGGATTCATGTATAAAAAATGAAATATTGCTTACTCACAAGGAACTTACAATCTAATTGGGGAGAGAAGAACCTGGAAAATGTGTAAAACATAAATATGAAAGTAATAAATACAAATATATACATACTATATGTATATATGTGTGTACACATATATGCATGTGTGTGTCTATACACACACACATACACATACACAGAGCTATCCCTTCCACAACTTTCCCTATCACAGTTTCTATATATCATGAGTTGGTACTAGAAATTAAATGGAAATTGGGGAGGAATTTTGTGCAAGCTGCAGACAAACTACATACAAAGGCCAGCAGATGACACAGAGTGTATGACCAAGTGCTTACCCTAAATTACAATAAGGTATTATGAACACCCCATAAAGGAAAAAGAAAAAAAAATCAGGCTTCTCTGGTATGACAAGAGAGCCAAGGCACTTTATATGGACTTTTCTACATCACAGGGGTGTCCTGTTCCTAATCACCATGATGTAAAAAGGATCACTGTAGATGAGGAAAGGGAAATCTGTTACCTCAAGGCCACATGTGGCCTTCTGGGTCCTTGGGTGCAGCCTTTTCACTGAGACCAAGTTTTACAGAACAAATCCTTTTTATTAAAGGGATTTGTTCTGTGAAGTTTGGATTCAGTCAAAGGGCCACACTTGAGGACCCATAGAGCCACATGTGACCTCAAAGCTGCAGGTTCCCCATTCCTGCCATAGATAGATAGATAGAGAGATAGAGAGATAGATAGAGATAAAGAGACCCATAGAGATCTCTCTATATGTGCATATATGTGCATATATTTCTGTGTATATGTATATATATGTGTGTGTGTGTACATACATATACATACATACATAAATATATACATACAGATAGGCAGATAGATAGATAGATAGATAGATAGATAGATAGATAAATAGATAGGTAGATGAGAGATAGATATACACACATTCTATATATATACCCAAGATGGTCTGGAAGGGAGGGCATTAGTAGTTGTGAGATTGGGAAGGATTTCATGAAGATGTTATTTAAGCTGTATCTTAAAAAAGAGAAGAATTATGAGATGAGGAAATTAAGCTACATGACCTATAAGATCCATCCTGGATCTAAAGCCTATGATCTCGGACACATTCAGTTGTCAAATCCTGTTGATTGACTGATAGGAAGAAGTAGACTCTTGCCTGTACTTATAGTGGTATTTGGGATTAAGAGGGATTGAGCACGAAGACTGGTGAGAGACAGTCATCTGTCTCTACCAAAAAGTTTTGATAGTATAAGAGTTGGCCCAATGTCTCCTATCTCTATATGGGAATCCTTTCTTCTACTACTAGAAGGAACTAAGAAAGAGTCTGTAAAGCACCTGGGGGTATATGGGAGGGAAGTACTAAGAGACAAGACTTTTGAGAGGGCAAAGATGACTGGGGTAGCAATCTTGGGGAAACTGAGATCATTTGTTCATTCAGCATAATAGGCAACATATCTCCCTCAAGACATAGCATAGTACCCTGCATTCCATATGGCTTTCGTAAATGTTTACAGTTATCTCTTCTACATCACAACTATTACAGTTTCAAAATATGGCAGGTCAGTGTAAGAAATCAAACGGGAGGGAAGCGGAGCCAAGATGGCAGAGTAGGATGGACCTGTGGAAGCTCCCCTCCGTAGTCCATAAAACACCTGTAAAAAATGACTAAATAAATTCTAGAGCAGCAGAAGCCATAAAACGACAGAGTGAAAGAGATTTCTAGCCCAAGGCAGCCTGGAAGGCTGACAGGAAAGGTCTATCACATCAGGCACAGAGTAGAGCACAGCTTAGTCTTCATCACATGGGCACAGCAGGAACAGGACTTGAGCAGACCTCAGGGCATGCAGAATCCCTGGAAGCAACTGCGGTTCCCAGATCTCACAAATGTTAAAGGAGCTTCAGTGGTCAGTGAGAAAGCTCTTTCACCATCATGACAGAAGGGAACATGGTCTGGCCCCAGCGGTCACAGGGTGGCAGCAGTTGCTGTGACAAAGCATCCATTTTAGGAGCCCTCAGCCTAAAGTCCCTGAGGGAATCATGTGGCTGCTCTGGATCTCGACCCTGAGTGGTGGCCGTGGGGTGAGGAGGAGCTCTGCCTGGCCTGGTGGAGTTTGTGGAGGCTGTGGAAAGGGAATTCTACTCACAGATTCTGGACAGAAAAGAGTGCTTGTGGTTGCTTCCAGACCAGAGCACAGGCCAGGAGAGGAGTAAACTCCTCTCCCTTGATTGTGCCACCTTAGAGGAACTGAAAACTTACAGGTCCCCAGAGTATATTCTCCTCTCAACAAAGGACTCAAAAGTCAAATAATTATCTGGGAAAATGCCCCAAAAAGGGGAAAAAAAATAAGACTATATTGTTGAACCAGTATTTCCTTCCATCCTTTCAGATAAGGAAGAAATATGCTTACCATCAGAGGAAGACAAGGCTTATGCATCCAAAACCTCCAAAATAAATATGCAATAGTCTCAGGTCATGGAAGAGCTCAAAAAGGATTTTGAAAATCAAATAAGAGAGGTGGAGGAAAAACTGGGAAGAGAAATGAGAGTGATGCAAGAAAATCATGAAAAGAGAGTCAACAGCTTGCTAAAGGAAGCCTCAAAAAATACTGAAGAAAATAACACCTTTAAAAATAGGCTAACTCAACTGGCGAAAGATGTCCAAAAAGGCAATGAGAAGAAGAATGCTTTCAAAAGCAGAATTAGCCAAATGGAAAAGGAGGTTCAAAAGCTCACTGAAGAAAATAGTTCTTTAAAAAATAAAATGGAGAAGATGGCAACTAATTACTTTATGAGAAGCCAAGAAATTACAAAACAAAACCAAAAGAATGAAAAAATAGAATACAATGTGAAGTACCTTATTGGAAAAGCAACTGACCTGGAAAATAGATCCAGGAGAGACAATTTAAAAATTATGGGACTACCTGAAAGCCATGATCAAAAAAAGAGCCTAGACATCACCCTTCATGAAATTATCAAGGAAAACTGCCCTGATATTCTAGAACCCAAGGGTAAAATAATTATCAAAAGAATTCTCTGATCACCTCCTGAAAGAGATCCAAAAAGAGAAACTCCTAAGAATATTGTAGGCAGAATTCCCAGGTCAAGGAGAAAATATTGCAAGCAGTTAGAAAGAAACAATTTGAGCATTGTGGAAATACAATCAGGATAACACAAAATCTAGCACCTTCTGCATTAAGGAATTGAAGACCTTGAATATGATATCCCAGAAGTCAAAGGAGTTAGGATTAAAACCAAGAATCACCTACCTAGCAAAACTGAATATGATATTTCAGGGAGGAAAATGGTCATTCAATGAAATAGCAGACTTTCAAGCATTCGTGATGAAAAGACCACAGCTGAATAAAAGTTTGACTTTCAAACACAAGAATAAAGAGAAGCATGAAAAGGTAAACAGGAAAGAGAACTTCTAAGGGACTTACTGAAGTTGAACTGTTTACCTTTCCTACATGGAAAGATGATATTTGTAACTCTTGAAACTTTTCTCAGTATTTGGGTAGTTGTAAGGATTACACACACACACACACACACACACACACACACACACACACACACGTACATATACAGGATAAGTTGAAAAAGAAGGAATGATATCTAAAAAATAAAATTAAGGGGTGAGAGAGGAATATATTGGGAGGAGTAAGGGAGATATGGAATGGGGTAAATTATCTCTCATAAAAGAGGCAAGAAAAAGCTTTTTCAGTAGAAGTGTAAAGGGGGGAGGTGAGGGAAAATGTGAAGTTTACTCTCATCACGTTTGTCTTAAAAAGGGAATAACATGCTCACTCAATTTGATATGAAAATCTATTTTTCAGTACAGGAAATTAGGGGAGAAGGGGATAAGTTGGGTGGGGTATGATAGAAGGGAGGGCAAATGGGAGGAGAAAGTAATTGGAAGTAAACACTTTTGAGAATGGACAAGGTCCAAAGAGAGAATAGAATAAATGGGAGACAGGATAAGATGAAGGGAAATATAGTTAGTCTTACACAACATGACTATTATGGAAGTCTTTAGCAAAACTACACATATATAGCCTATATTGAATTGCTTGCTTTCTCAGTGGGGATGGGTGGGGAAGGAGGAAGGGAGAGAAGTTGGAACTCAAAGATTTAAGAGGGAGTGTTGAGAATTGTTTTTGCATGCAACTGGGAAATAAGAAATACAGGTAATGGGGCATAGAAATCTATCTTGCCTTAGAAGAAAAGAGAGAAGATGGGGATAAGGGAAGAGAAGGGTGTAATAGAAGGGAGGGCAGATTGGGGGAAGGAGTAATCAGAATGCACGGAGTCTTGATATGGGTGGAGTGGAGAGATGGGGAGAAAATGCGGAACTCAAAATTTTGTGGAAATGAATGTTGAGAACTAAAAACAAATAAGTAAACATTAAAATTTTTTTTTAATTTTTTAAAAAAGAAATCAAATGGGAATGTGGGAGAAATTATGAAGAAGCCACAAACAATACACAAAGGTCAGCTGATGAAACAGAAAAATTGCAGAAACTCAGAAAGGCATGAGATATATGTATAATATTGTAAAATCTGAATATATTTTATTTTAATACCATAATAATTCAGACTTCTCTGGTAGGAAGGGAGGACCAGAAAATCCTACCCATATTTTCCAGATTCTGGGGGAGCCATGCTCCCAATCCCAGTGATGTGGAAGGGGTAACTGTATTGTTGTATCATGTTCCAAACCAGTAGGAGAGCCAAGAACTATAAATACTAAGTGAGGCCATATGATGGCTGAAGGTGTTTGCTCACATCATGGAGAACATCTTGCATAGAATCCATAATGAAACAGAAAGCCCTGTCTATGAGAAAGTTCTCCAAATACTCCCTTTTGCAGATGATGCTGTGTCAAATACATTAAACCCCAGAATGCTACAGGGTCTCCTCAAAGAGCTCCATAGCCACTAAAAGACTATTTGTCTCATTCCTCCTCAGACTTTGATACCTCAAAGGATGTGATACCTCAAAGGACCTGCGATCTCACCGACAGGTGTACTCTTTCCAATCGCACCCATCCACACCTTCTCATCCTGTGTGCTCCTTTTCCCCTCCAAGATCAAATAGAAAGTCCTCTGTTTGGCATTTAAAGCTATTCACAACCTGAGCTCTTTCTACCTTTCTAGTCTTCTCGAACTTTATTCTCCTCCATGAATTCTAATCTAGCATCATTGATCTCTTTGTTATTATTCCTTACACAACACTACACCTCCCAACATGATGCCTGTTCATTGGATCTCCCTTATGTTGACAATGCCCTCCCTCCTTGTTTCTGCCTCCTGGCTTCCATGGCCTCCTTTAAGACTCAGTTCAAATCCCACTTTCTGCAGGAGGCTTTTCTCATGCTCCCTATGCTACTACTACAACCTTCCCTCTGAGATTACCTTATATCTACTTTGCATAGGTCTTTGATCTGCATAGTGGTTTGTACATAGTCTTCCCCATTAGACTATGAGCTCCTTGACATCAGACAACTTTTGCTTTTTTTTGTATCTCTGGTACTTAGCACAGTGACTGGCATATAGAAGGCTCTTAATAAGTACTTGTTGCTATACGATTTTTATACATTTCCCCTTTAAATTTTCCTTAGATTAAAGATCTAAAGGTTATGAGCTTTGTCCATAACTCTTTTAATACTTCATAGGGGTTCATGAAACACTTAGGCTGATCATCCGTTATCCTCTGCTCTTGTTACACGACAAGTCCACCTCCTTTACTGACAACAGGGGTAGCAACAGGGACTAGAGCCAGAGGTGTTGAACCTGTGACCTTGAAGCCACATGTAACCTCAAGGTCACAGCTTCAACGCCATTGACTGATGATTTCATTGGGATACAGTACTCGCAGGTAAGTAAACTCACACTATCAATGAAGGATAACAAATTCCCTTAGAGCACAGAATCTTGGAGAGCTGTCTAGAGTTTTGAGAGGCTGAGTAACTGGAAAGACTTGGACTTGTAAAGGAAGAGGTTATCCAACCTCAGAGAAAGGGGACAAATAAATATAGTATGGTCTTACATAGATACATGTGAGTGCACATATCTATGTATGAGTATGATTATAGGTATCTAATGTATGTATATGTATGGGTGGATATATGTATGTATATATATACATCTTTGTTGTATATGTCTATATGTGTGTTTGTGTACATGTATGTGTGTGTGTATATCCTCACTAAATTTTAGCCTGGAGTGGGAGGGAAGAAGGGGGAAAAAAGAGCATAATAAAAAGTGCACAAAAGAAAACTTAGAAGAAAGCAAAGATGGACCACTCACAACACAATGCATAGTATCTATTATATAGGCTTTCTTGAAATGGAAATTTACTGCTGTATATTTTTAATCCTCTCTTAGTTTCTGTTGTGCACATGGCAGTGCTATGGTTCTTTCTCTTCTCTTTTGTATATTTAAGTTTTGGGTTCTTTTTTTCTTATTGTGTAAGTTTTAGTATTTAAGTTTAAAATACATTAATTTAAATAAATAAAAATTTTTAAAAATAATTAAAGTACAAAGAGAGGTTAAGTAACTTCCTCAGAATTATATAGTCAGTGTGTATGTGTCCCAGATAGAACCTGAATCCAGCTCCTCTGGTCTCTGAGGTCAGTTCTTTATCTTTATCTAATTTCAGTTAGGTGGTGCACAATAAGGGAACTGGGAGGATTAGTGGTAGTGGTTTCATCATTCACTCACTACAATAGGAGAGGTCAAGCAGACTGAGAGATTCAAAGACAGAAAGATCACATATGAATGTACCTTACCTAGGAATCCAGCACTTGGGACAGATCCATCTGTTCTGCAGGGTTAGGAAGAGGGAGTGAGGGTCCTAAGGTGACCACTCCCATATATGATTCAGGTAGACTGGAGATAGAAGTCACAGGATCTGAGGAGGATGAGGGAATGGAAGGCCAGGATGTTCAAAGAAAGAAGGGATTGGGGTGGAGAAAAAGACAATGGGCTGGATGCTGAAGTTATTTGGGAGTATGTAAAGTGACCCAGAAGTCCATAAATGTCAGTCTCAAGGATGTTCTTATGAAGGAATAAATTTTAAAGGAGGAAAGATCATTTCTGAGTGATTGTGGGAGGCCTGAAAGTAGCAGTGAGGAGCAAGGAATATATCAGTATGGTATAATATGGTAGAGCTTTGGTCTTGGAATGGGGAAAACCTTGGTTCTAATCTCATCTCAGGCACTTCATAATTGTGTGACTTTGGGTAAATTACTTAATGTCTTAGGCCTCTATTTTTTCACCTGTAAAATGAGGGTTGAACTGGATGACCTCTAAGGTCTGTTCTAAATCTAAATCTAAGATACTCAGATTTTTCTGACCATGTGTTTCCACAGTGGTGCTGGGTAGGCAAGATAAAAGAAGACCCAACCAACCTTGGAGAAGGTTCTAAGAGTGATTGTGTCTTAGGAGAAAACTAAGGTTTAGTCATTTTGGTAAGACAGAAAGAATCTGAGAGTAAGAGGTCCCATAGGATGATCATAGTTTTTGAGCTGGAAGAAACTTTACTTTCATTTTAAAGATGGGGAACCCGAGGCCAAAGACACTTGCCCAAAATCACATAGCTAGAAAGTGGCAGAGCCAAATTTGAGCTCAGGATCTCTAGACTATAAATCCAGGGAAGTATCCAGAAGGCACAGAGGAAAAAGAGGGAAGAGAAAGATGATGCCTAGAAAGTCAAGGACTGAATTTACTGTTGGGGAAAAAGAAAAAAATGACAGAGGCTAATCTTAGCTACCTTGGTGGCTAATCTCTTAAAGGAAGGAAAAATACAAGCATTTATTCAGGGACTTATATGTGCTAAGCATCATACTAAGCACTTTACATATCATTTTATTCTCATAATAACCCTGGGGGAGGGGTATTATTATTACCTCCATTTTATAATTGAGGAAACTGAGGCAAACAGAGGTTAATGACTTGCCTAGGGTCACACATGTAGTAAAGTATCCAAGGCTATACTTGAATCCCTGTCTTTCTGACTTCAGGCCCAGCCCTCTTTCCAAGGTATCACCAGAACCTGCCTCTTAGTGCAAGGTGCAGCACTGATTTGTAATGTTTCAGGTGGGGGTCATGGGGTGAAGGTCACTCTTCCTTGGTGAAACTGTGACCCAAGAGGGCAGTATGAAGGTCATAGGACCATGGACAATTACATGGACAGATGCTTGTGCAGAGATTGTCAGTCAATCAACAAGTATTTATTAAGCACTTACCATGTGCCCAACCTTGTGCTGAGCTCTAGGGATTGTTGTTGTGTTTGTCCTTCGTTCTCAAAGAGGACCATGACATTGAAATGTTGACATGACTTGCAGTTGACTTTGATTTAAGTGAGGGAGGGCTGTGCAAGGTCACAAACCTCACTTTCTTCTCCTGAGCCATCTGGGTTCAGTGGCCTGATATTCATCAGGACTACTGGAGATGGCCCAGGATGCAATGGGAGACCCTGGCCCTTTTAGGCTAAGGTCTTATGATCAAAAGCAAAACCAAATTCAGCCTGAGCAGGGTACAATACCATGGTACCATGGATACAATGCAATCATAGTTCCCTCTGGACACTAATCTTTCTATTACTAGTCCTTTGTACTTCTCTTATCAAATCAACAAATATGTATTAAGTGCCTACTATGTGTCAGGCACTATGCTTAGCACTGGAAATACAAAGTAAGGTGAGATCAAGTCCCTTCTCATAAGGAGCTCACAATATAATGGGGAGATGACATGCAAATTGTTGTTCACTTGTGTTGGACTCTTTGTGACCTCAGTTGAGATTTTCTTGGCAGAGATACTGGAATGGTTTGCCATTTCCTTTTCCAGCTCATCTTACAGATGAAGAAACTGAGGCAAACAGGGTCACACAACTGGTAAGTGTCTGAGGGCACATTTGAACTCAGGAAGATGAGTCTTCCTGACTTCAGGCCTGGCACTCTATCCATTGTGCCACCTAGCTGCCTCAAATATGCAAAACATGTGAGTAGTTATGTACAAAAATATGTATAAACACAGTAAATTGGAACTGATCTCAGAGAGAAAGTACTAGCATTAAGGGAAATTAGGAAAGGCTTCTAGAAGAAGATGGGATGTCAACTGAGAAAGGAAGTCAAGAAATTTAGGAATTGAAGATGAGTACAGCGGTAGGTGGGGAGGGTGGGGCAGCTAATGAAAACACACAGAGTCTGGAGATACAGTGTCTTGTGTAAGGAAGAGTGAGGAAGCCAGTGTCACTGGATGGCACAGTACAAGGAGGGGGAATAAGGTGTAAGACTAGAAAGATAGGAAGGGATCAAGGGTTGAAAGACTTTAAAAGCCAAACAGAGGATTTTAGATTTGATTCTGGAGATAATAGAGAGCCACTGGAATAGGGATATTATCCAAGGGGTGAGGTGAGAAGCCCACTCCCAAGAAGGGACAAATAGTGCCCCTGTCATGTCCCAACTAGGGACACTACCCCAAGCTGCCCCATGCTTGTTTCACCTCTTATATCTTATAGAGAAAGTAGGGGATGGCATGGGGGATCTTAGAATAGCTGATTGATTCCTGGTTACCTCAGCCTCCATTTCTACATATCTGCTTGGCATAGTTTTAGATTTAGAAAATTAATAAGGAAGAATAATGATTTAGCTGCCTCTCATGGTCCTCTGTCTACTACTTCAGATTCCTCTCTCTTCACCCAAGGGCTCCTTCTCCTCTTGTAACATTAGGTGGTTTTGATGGAACAGGGCAACATTCCAATTCTACAGGCCTGCACTGGAGGCTGGTCTCCTTTTTACTTTCTGTATTAAATGTTATAGCTTCACTGAGTATATGTTGAGCATGGATTCTTCAGAACAGTATGGATTGCAGGTCTTTCTTGACTGTCCTGAGATTCCCTGGGTTCTGCAAAGGAAGGGTCAGCTGAACAGGTCCTCCTCACGTCTACCATAAGAAAGGGGAGTATGTATGATGTGGTGGAAAGAGGTCTGGACTTGGAATTCAGAAGAACCAATTTCCACTTCTGTCCCTGTTAACTTTCTACCTGTATAAAGCCTGAAAAAATCATTTAACTTCTCACAGCTTCCGTTTCTGCATCTGGAAAATGAGAAAGATGGCCAGACTCTAAGGTCCCTTCCACCTCTAAATCTTTGATACTGTGAAGTGTGGAGGAGATTTCCCCTAGTTTAACTAGGAGGTGGGAGGCATGGATTTGGTCACTCACTAATTGTATTACCTAGGGCAATGCACTTTAGAAGCCTCTCTTGCTTTTCTATTTGCATCCCCAGTGAGTAACCATGCTTTGGGTGTTTCCCAAGATTCTGCCCGAGGTTTTTTCCTCTTCTCCTAAGGTTCCCTTTCTCTCTTGAGAACCTCATTAGCTCCCATGGTTTTTTCTTTATTTTCTTTTTCTTTTCTTTTTCTTTCTTTCTTTCTTTCTTTTTTTTTCTTTTCTGCAGCTCACCTTTTCTTTATTTGTCTTCTTTTATGTTGAACTTTCCTTTTACTGGCCACATGAGTAACTGGGGGAGAAGGGGAGGGGAGGTGGCTGTGTGGGGAAGGGGATCTCCACAACATTCCATTTATACACAGAACTAAACAACAAGCACAAAGCCACTATTATGGTTAGAAGTTGGCAGCACCGGGGAAGGGGGAAAACTGGGGGTGTCAGTTAAAAAAAATATTGGCCTCCCCCAGATCTGGGCATCCACGGGGGCTTTGGTCTGCTACAACTCAGGAGGAATGAGAATATCAAAGGCGGTTTGGGAAGGCCAGAGCCAACAGGGTTAAGTGGGGGAGGTCAGGGGCCAGGGGGCGGTTTGGCAAGTGGGTGAAAGGATTGCCCTGCCTCTGCTAGAATCCCTCCAGCCCCTTGGGTCTGGCAGGAAGGGGGCAGCCTGCTCCCCCACTGGGCTTGGGCAGCCCCAGCAGAAGGGCCAGAGGTGGAAGACTCACAAGGGTTTCCCTCCAGGGAAATCACGCATTGCCCCCCAGTTTCTCAGCCAGGGTACAGAGGTCCTTCACTTCCTCATAACAGCTGGCTTGTAATTCGTGTTTGATTCCTGTCAGTTTCTTCTTGATGGCATCCTTGGAGCTCGCATAGATCATTTTGCTCTTGAGGGGGGCACACTCAGGGGCCCAGAAGATGAACACCAGGTCCTCCTTCTTGCTCTCCTTGGTCTCATAGGTAGCATCGTAGAGGGCATAACGGCAGTCCTTGTCTGGCAGCATCTTGACAAAGGTGATGTAGGGGTCATCCACAGTCTGCCCCACGTCACCCACCAGGATCTCCTTGCCCTCCTCCAGCACAATGTTCTTCTTATCCTCACTCAGGCAGAACAACACGGCCTTCTTGTGTTTCTTCACCTCCTCGGGTGTGGAGGCCTTGCGAACTTTCATGTCGTTGAACACCTTGATCACCCCGTCCGAGACAGCCACCCCAGAGGCCATGGTTCCGGACAGGAGCAAGCGAGTGAGGGAAGGAGGGTGAGGGAGGAAACGAGGGCCACAGGAGAGGAGTCGCTCCTTCACCGCTGCAGCTGCCTGGAGCCAACTGAGTAGCTCCATGGTTTTAATGATCATCTCTATCTAAATCCATATAGCCAAAATATCTATATAGCCTTCACTCATATCATCAATTGTCTATTGGATATTTCAAACTAGCTATCTCAGAAATATCTTAAACTCCATGTCTAAAAATAGAGTTCATTATTACTCCCCTCAAATTCTTCTTCTCGTCCAAACTTGCACATCTCCTTCAAAGACAACACCACTCTTCCCATCTCCCAAGTTTGTAATTTCATCATTATCCTGGTTTGCTACACTCTCCCTCACCTCACAAATACAATTAGATACCACATCTTGCATTGCTGCCTTCACAGCATCTTTCACATCCCACCCCTTTCTCTCCACTCCCAATCTATCACCTAAATTCGTACCCTCATCACTTCTCACCTAGATTATTACAGCAGCCTCCTAATTAGTCTCCCTGCCTCAAGTCTCATCACCCTAGTCCATCCTACGTGTTGCTGTGAAAGTAATTTTCTTTAACCCATTGATGACTGTTGTCCCTAGTACTTTCCTATTGACTAGCAATTCTTCTGTTGAGTTTTTAAAACTTTAATTGACCTGGACTCTACCTCACTCTGGAGGCTAATTACTCACAAAATATTAATTAGCTTATTAATCAAATACTTAAATTAGTTGATTAATTACTTCATAATTATTTACTCCCCCTCCCATACTCTGCCATCTAACCAATATGAATTTCTTTTTGTTCATAGCACACAACTCTTCAACTCTTATCTCTGTACCTTTGCTCAGTCCATGCCTGGAATGTACTTGTTCCTTACCTTTCCCTCCAAGAGTCTTCCTCTTCTTTGGTGGTGCAACGCCCATCCTCTTCAGCATGAAACATTTCCTCATTCCCTCTGACTGCTATTGCCCTCTTTCCCAAACTACATTGCATTTAACTTCTTTGTGTATGAATTCATATATACATTTATTGACGTTTATTAACTTAATAATTATTGTATATATGTATATATACAAAATACAGACTTCTCTTGCTTTATGTAAATTGGCATTATGCAAATTCTGCTTTACGTAAAGAATTCTAAAAGAAATTCACATTCCGAAAAAACCCACACTCATATTAATTACTGTACTGTTTTCTCTCTGCATTCTTGCCCCTCACCTCAATTCTCCCCAGCCTCCAACCTCATGCCATCAAAAAACAGACAAACCTCTCAAAGTGAAAGTGGAAGATTAATATGGAGAGACTACCACTCTTTCCATTGCTGTAACCTGATTGAGTAGACCTCCTGCACTGAGAAATGAGACTGTACTTGGGTTCCATGTGTCTGGCCCTCCCCCACCCATTGTTCTTCCTCTCCAGGCTCCCCAGGTGTCTGGCTAGGCCAAGTGTTCCTATGCTTACCCTGGTTTCTCTGTCCCTGGACCTAGAGTGAACTTGAACCCTGTGCTGGCCCCCCTCATGCCTGCCTCCTTTCTTCCATCCCTTTCTTCCCCACATCTGCAGACAAATTCACATTATGTAAAAATCACTTTACCTAGAGATCTGAAGCGTGATCCACTTATGTAAAGCAAAAACTGTGTATTACATATACATGTTATATACATATATATACATGAAATGCATATTGTATATACATGTAAGCATGTATACATGTATGTTGTATAGACTGCATATATGTATATTCATGTGTATTGGTTTGTATGTTATATATACACATGTATGTATGTACACATATATAGACAATATATACACATGAATGTGTGTCCTTATGCATATACAAATATATGTGTATATGCATATTGTGTGTGTGTGTGTGTGTGTGTGTGTGTGTGTGTAGCACTTGTCCTCCTCATTCGAGGGTAAGCCTCCTGTATGCACAGTGGTTGGCACATGTTAGGTATGTAATAAATACTTTTTGATTATTGATTGTTAGTAACTAATTAATCAGTGATTTTATTTTCTTTTAACTCTTTCATTCACTTTGTACCTCTGGTTTCCTTTCTCTAAAAGTGAGGGAATTGGACTAAGGATCTCTAAGAACTCTAAATTTCTTCACTTGAAGAACTATGGTTTTCACATTGAGGAAATGGGTGGCGCATCAGAGAGGTAGTTACTTTCTCGTGTCCCCAACAGGTGGAGGCTGGTCATCCAAGCATCTGATCATCCTCCTTCCTTTGCTCCATATTCAGTGCGACATGCACGTTCATCTTTCCCTTTCATTTGTTCTGGCTCAAAGGTGATGTGGCTTCACCCAGGATATTCCTAGGGCACTTTCAGCATTCCTTGTGTATTCCTCAGTGAATACCTATCCTTCAAGCCTGAGAGTTGGACTGAACTTGATTTTCACTTATCTGAGTCTTTTCATTTAGTAAAACTGTGGATATTCAAAGTTGTTGAGGAAAAGTTTCTTTTAAAAAGGAAATCATACATTAAAATAGCCTGCATTTATGGAGAGACTTAAAAGTTTGCAAAGGGCTTCACATCTGTTACCTCACTTGGTTCTCAGAATCACTCTGGGAGATAAGTATAGAAATAAGAATAATGTATAGAGTATGTATTCCCATTTTATAAGTGCATAAATAGAGGATTAGACATAAAGCAACTTTTATTAGATTGAAGAACTAGTAAAAGGAGAAGCTGGAATTTGAACGTAGGGCTTCTAATCTGACTTCAGGTTTGTTTGTTTTTTTTCACTAAAGCTTGCTGAAATCCAAGGAAGAAAAGGTATGGGAAAGCAAATGCCACACCCCTCTTCTTCCCTTGGCCCCTCATCTCCAATAATTATTTTTCAAATTTCTGAAGATTTCTTTTGTAACAACAGATGGAGTCCAAAGCAAATAGATTTGACTTGTAGTAAAAGAAATGTTGAGATTTCTCTGAGTAAGGATTTTTAAAGGTTGGGGTCAGATAGATAGGATAATCATGGATTTTTCTTCCTGTCAAGTCTCTGTCCTTCTGGCCTAGGTTAGCCATTATTTTTGGGAAAGAGGAGATGTTAAGGAATTGAACTGAAAAAAAATTCATCTGTCAAAACAGAGAGAGAATCTGGAAATAATTTTATTTAATTCTCATTTCATAAAACAGGCTCATAAATTTAGAGTCAGAAGGAACCTTGCCCAGCCCTCTCATTTTATATGTAGGAGCAATGATTACCACTGCTTTCATCCACTTCACACTTCACACTTCATATACATTTGTCAATTAATAATCCAAGCAGTCCAGAGATAGCTACTCTAGGTTTAACGAACTCTGTAGGTCTGTATCCACTAAAAACCAGAGCTCATGAGCCCCCACTGATGTGTTAACCTTTAGTAGTCAGTCAAAGGACAAAATCAGTTCAAATCAAATGCATTTAACGAAATGGCATTGTAAGAAAAGAAGCAATAAACATTTCCTCCTGAGGATTCCTCTTCTCTCACAAATATGTACTCTATAGACTCCATCAATGGGAAAAGTGAACAGATGTGGGAAAGCAACCACTGTGGAGAGGTGCATGTGTAGAAATGACCAGCATATTACTACAGGTCTTCTCTCTGCTGCAAGCTTCTGGCTTCAGCTAAATTCCTTGATTCTCCTTTCCTCTTGAGAAGAGCAGGCTCTGAAATTCTTTTTCAGTTCAAAACCCAGACTTTTTTGATAGTTATTTTAGGAAAGCAGTTGTCTCCAAATACAGAACCAGCATCAACCCTAGGGAGAAAACTTGTTTTTACCTGTTTAAGTAGTGGCCTGTTTTCTAACCCTCAGAGTCTGGTTTCAGGGGTCTCATCACTCTCCTGAGATTCTCTGACTCTAGGCACTAAGTTTTTTAAAACAAATAGCAAAGATATAGCAAAGATGCTTCTAGCTAAGTAGCTAGTACCCTCAGGCTTGTCGGTCTTTACTATGAACTCAGCTACTAGGTCCAAGGGACTGGGTCTTTTAGTTAGATGCCTCATCCTAATTAATGGTGAGCATTTCCTATGCAGCCTGATTTTTATCTCTGAAGTTTAAATAATCCCTAGTCATTATCCATATAAGACCTATTAGTCCGATAATGCTGTCAAATAGTTCTGGAAGTCAATTTTCCAATTCTAAGCTCTTATGTCTATGAGTGGACAGAGTAGACAATACTAAAACTAGGGGATCAGGTCACTCACTGATTCTGGGAGTTGCCTAACCATTACTTTGTCTTTCATATGCAAATTGGATAAGAAAAGCCTGAAGACGCTTTGAGTTTACACTTACATTCATAAGAGGAAACTGAGTCTTCAGAGAGTTTAGATAAATTGCCCAAATTTACACAACTAAGGACCCTAACCTTCTGTCATAGTCCTTACTGAATTTTTCTCTAAAACTCCATATTGAGAAAAATGAAGCTGCCAGGAAACCATGCTAAGGGAGAAAAGTTTTTGAAATTATTGATGTTCTCCTCCTCCTCCTCTTTTGTCAGCCTCTGTCTCATTCTGGGGGAAATCAAGGTACATTTCTTTATTTTTTTTCTTCTTTTCTTTAGAGGTTGAAGGAATTTGGGGGTTTTTTCCCCACTTAATAGTATTTTTTTTTCCAATTACATGCAAAGAGAGTTTTGAACATTCATTTTTAAAAGATTTTGATTTTCCAATTTTTTCTCCTTCCCCGCCTCCCTCACCAAGACAGCAAACAATCTGATATAGGCTATACATGTACAATCATATTAAATATATTTCCACATTAGTCATGCCGTGAAAGAAGAATCAGAACAAAAAGGGAAAGCCATGAGAAAGTCAAAACGAAACAAATAAAAATTAAAAAACCAAAAGAAAATAGTGTTTCGATCTGCATTCAGACTGCATAGTTGTTTCTCTGGATATGGATAGCATTTTCCACTATGAGTTCAAGGTGTATTTCTTCATGTAAAAAGAGGGTAAAGAAGGACATCCTGTAAGAATAACACATTTCTATGGTGCCTTAAGGTTTACAACACACTTTCTTCATAACTTATGGGTCAAGGGCATAAGTAATTTATACTTATGATGAAGCTGAGGATGTTGAAGCTCTGAAAGGAGCTTTGCCACACAGCTAATCAGTAACACAGCCAAGGTTCAAACTCAGACTGGGGAAGGTGGCCACAAATTCAAGTCTCTTTCCACTATTTTATGCTACATTGAGAATGTGGGAAATGGATAATGGAATTGGGAATACTTGGAGTTTCTGGGAAAGAGACTATGTCTCATAAGATCATAAATTTACAAGGTATCAAGTCCAACCCTTTCATTGGAGAGGAGGACATTGTAGCCAGATGGGATGTGATGACTTGACCTAATCTAAGAAATTTTAAAAACATGTAGAGATGGGATACTCATCAGAAAGATGGTTTCCCAGGAGCTCTTTGAAGAACCCAGACTGTGACTTTCCAGGTAGTCCATGGGCAAAGAAGTACTTGAGAGAATTCTCTTTTTAAGACAGCATGCTTTAGAATGCTATGTAATGTTAAACCATGAGAAGAGCATCTGAATCAGTTAACAAGATACAGGTTCAAATCTCAGCTCTTTCCCTTTCTGGTTGAGTGAACATGAGCAAGTGATGACTTTCTCAGGATCTCAGTTCCCTTATCTATAAAATGGGATTAGCAATTTTTAACATTGCTTGCTGAGGATCATATATCTTTATAGTTGGTCTCAGATGGCAGCTAGTCCAACCCCCTCATTTCATAGATAATAAGTTGTGGCCTTAGGAGATTGAAGGACTTGCCTGAATTCACACAGGCAGTGGGTATCAGAGTTGAGATTTGAACTCAGGTCCTCAGAGACCATTCTCGTCTCACTATACTTTACAGGATTGTTGTGTGAGAGAAAATACCATAGAAACATGTGTCTCTTTTTTGAGGACTTCCACTGCTATTGAGTAGTTTCAGAATTGTTCATGTCTCATTAATGGGTGTGCTTAATGTTTCCTTCACAGACATACTGAAGATTCAATAATGGAATGGGGAAAAAAGGAAAATGGGAAAAGAAAGGCCAAACTATGTCTGAGATCGTTCCAACAGACAGCCCTGGGCCTCAGGGGAAGCACTAATGCATGCACAAAAAACTCATGAATAATTATTTCTTTGAGTCTCAATATTTTAAATACTGATTTTTTTCCCCCTCAGACCCATACAGCCACTATTTATCGCAGTGCAGAAGTCAGGAGCTGAATGGAAAGTGATTAACTTTGGTTTCCAGTGAATGATAGGCAGAGGAGGAAACAATAACCATGAGCAGCAGGCTTGAGTGAATGGGTAGAAAGAAGGAAGAGAAGGTCAGGAATTGAGGCAGAGGGGTGTGAAGGGGCTGCCCACTTCCAGCCAGCCTCATGTTCAGGTTGTATGAGCATTAAGAGAATCGTAGAGTTCAGAATTGAGTGGGACCTTAGAGTTCAAGTCCAACCCTTTCATCTCACTGAGGAAGAAATGAGGTCCAGGACCAACCAAGACCAAATAGCAAATGCGTAGCAAAGCCAAACTTCAAAACCTAGGATGTGACTCTAAATTCAGTGCTCTTTCCGCTAAACAACTCCTACTCCACTATATGATACCCAAACCTATATATGTATATCCAATCCTAACTGTTTCTCTGAATTCTAGTCCTAAATCTCTGGAGATCTTTATTATACCACTGGACCCAGATGACTCTAGAGGACGGAGTGAGACTGGTGACCCTGCACCACCTTCCCTCACTTAAATTCAGTTCACTTTGCAAGTCATAGCATCATTTTCCTGATGTCATGGTCCTTTTCAGGATTGAAGGACAAACAACAGTTCTAAATCTCTAATTGCTTTCTGAATAGCTCCATTTGGGTGACCCACTTGAATCTCAAACTCAACATGTTCAAAAATGAACTCATCACCCCTAACTTTTAAGTCTTCAAGCTTCCCTATTTCTGTATAGGATATCAGTATTTTTGGAGTTACCAGGTCTGTTAAATACAGGGTCATCCTTCCTTTTGTCTCCCCATTCCCACCTCTTCACCCATGCCTAATTAGTTGCTAAGTCACATCAATTCAATCTCTACAGCATCTGTCATGGTGACTCAACTTCCCCATTTGCCAGCTCTATCTGTTTCTCCCTACCTATAGTGCCATCATCTTCATCACCTCTTACCTAGATGCAAAATACCCTCCTATTGATCTCCTTGCCTCTAGGTTCTGTGACATGGTAGAGAAAGCCCAGGAAGTCAAGAGTATAACCTAGGGAGGGACATAAGTAAAATGTATGTACAATGAGGGCCTTGGGATAGATGATCTCTAAAAATCTTCTGCAGTCTTAAAATATGAATACAGTCCTCCAGTGTAAT
The DNA here is from genome assembly GCF_028372415.1 of Notamacropus eugenii. NCBI lineage: Eukaryota > Metazoa > Chordata > Mammalia > Diprotodontia > Macropodidae > Notamacropus > Notamacropus eugenii. Next base: position 100,187,983 of record NC_092873.1, read on the forward strand.
TGCACTGCTTTCTTTCCCTTTTACTATGGTTCCAGATGGAAGAGGATGGTGCCCCCTTCCTCAGAAACTTTTGTCAATTGTCCTAAATTCTCCTTCCACCCCACTCTATCCCAATCTTTGTTGATGACTTTAAGATTTTAAGGGGGAGGGAGCCAAGATGGAGGAATAGAAAGATAGACTGTAGAAGCTCCCCACTTAGCCCATAAAATACCTGTAAAAAATGACTAAACAATCCTAGAGTAGCAGAAGTCACCAAATGACAGAGTGAAAGAGATTTCCAGACAAGGACATCCTGGAGAGCTGACAGGAAGGCTCTATCACACCAGCATGGAGCAGGGCCCAATCTGGGCCATGTGGCACGGCAGAGACAGGACATGGAGTGGGCTTCAGGGAGCCACCAGGTGGCAGCAGTTCTCACATTGCTCAGCCCATGCATGCCACAGACAGCTTCAAAGGTCAGTGAGAAAGCTCCATCACCCAGAAGAGATCTTGTCCTAGGTCCAGGGCTAATGCCACTGTAGCAGTAGCATCCATTTTTGGAGCCCTCCACCTGGAGCCCCTGGAGGAACTGAGCAGTTGATCTAAATCTCAGCCCTGAAAGCAGCCTGGGTGGGAAGAAGAAATGGTGGAGCTGGAGGCAGTTGTGGAGAAGAAATTCTACTCCCAGATCCCGGGGAGAAAAGTTTTTACTTGCTCCCAGACCAGTGTGCAGGCCAGGAGAAGCGTAAACTTCTCTCCCATGATTGTGCCACCTTGGAGGAACTGAGAACTTACAGGTCCCCAGAGTATACCCTCCTCTTGTCAAAAGACTTCAAAAGTCAAGTAACTGGTTGGGAAAATGGCCAAAAAGGGGGAAAAAATTAAGACTATAAGAAGTTACTTTCTTGGAGAACAGGTATTTCCTTTCATCCTTTCAGATGAGGAAGAAATATGCTTACCATCAGAAGAAGGCAATGCTTCTACATCCAAAACCTCCAAAATACATATGCAATGGTTTCGGGCCATGGAAAAGCTGAAAAAAAGGATTTTGAAAAACAAGTAAGAGAAGTGGAGGAAAAATTGGAAAGAGAAATGAGATCAATGTGAGAAAATCATGAAAAGTGAGTCAACAGCTTACTAAAAGAGACCCCAAAAAATGCTGAAGAAAATAACACCATTAAAAATAAGCTGAAGAAGACCATGCCATCAGAGAAATGATGACATGACTTGCACTTGACTTTGTTTTGAGTGAGGGAGGGCTGTGCAGGTCACAAGCCTCACTTCTTTTCCAGAGCCATCTGAATCCAGTGACCAGATATTCACCAGAATGACTGGAGATGACCCAGGATGAGGCAATTGGAGTTAAGTGACTTGCCCAAGGTCACACAGCTAGTGAGTGTCAAGTGTTTGAGGGGAGATTTAAACTCAGGTCCTCCTGACTCCTGCACTGATACTCTATCCACTGCACCACCTAGCTGCCCTTAAAAAAAATACACTAACTCAATTGGCAAAAGAAGTCCAAAAAGCCAATGAAGAGAAGAATGCTTTAAAAAGCAGAATCAGTCAAATGGAAAAGGAGGTTCAAAAGCTCACTGAAGAAAATAGTTCTTTAAAAATGAGAGTGGAGCTGAGGGAAGCTAATGACTTTATGAGAAGTCAAGAAATTACAAAACAAAACCAAAAGAATGAAAAAATAGAAGATAATGTGAAATATCTCATTGGAAAAACAAATGACCTGGAAAATAGATCCAGAAGAGACAATTTAAAAATTATGGAACTACCTCAAAGCCATGATCAAAAAAAGAGCCTAGAAATCATCTTTCATGAAATTATCAAGGAAAACTGTCCTGATATTCTAGAACCAGAGGGCAAAATAAATATTGAAGGAATCCACCTATCACCCCCTGAACGAGATCCAAAAAGAGAAATTCCTAGGAATATTGTGGCCAAATTTCAGAGTTCTCAGGTCAAGGAGAAAATATTACAAGCAGCTAGAAAGAAACAATTCGAGTACTGTGGAAATACAATCAGGATAACACAAGATCTACCAGCTTCTATATTAAATGATCGAAGGGCTTGGAATATGATATTCCAGAACTCAAAGGAACTAGGATTAAAACCAAGAATCACCTACCCAGCAAAACTGAATATAATACTTCAGGGGAAAAAATTGCCATTTAATGAAATAGAGGACTTTCAAGCATTCTTGATGAAAAGACCAGAACTGAACAGAAAATTCGACTTTCAAACACAAGAATCAAGAGAAGCATAAAAAGGAGAGAGAAATCATAAGGGACTTTCTAAAGTTAAACTGTTTACATTCCTACATGGAAAGATAATATTTGTAACTCGACACTTTTCTCAGTATTGGGTAGTTGTAGGGATTATACACACACATATGTGTGTGTGTGTGTATATATATATATATATATATATATACACACACACACACAAAGACAGAGAGCACAGGGTGAGTTGAAGAAGACAGGATGATATCTAAAAAAATAAAAGTAAGGGGTTAGAGAGTAATATGTTGGGAGGAGAAAGGGAGAAATGAAATGGGGCAAATTATCTCTCATAAAACAGGCAAGAAAAAGCTTTTTCAATGAAGTAGAGAAGGGAGGAGGTGAGAGGGAAAAAGTGAGGTTCACTTTCATCACATTTGGCTTAAGGAGGGAATAGCATTATCATTCAATTTGGTATGAAAATCTATCTTGCACTACAGGAAAGTGGAGGAGAAGTGAACAAGTGGGGTGGGAGAATCATAGAAGGGAGCACAAATGGGAGGAGGGAGTAATTAGCAGTAAACACTTTTGGGGAGGGCCAAGGTCAAAAGAGAGAATAGAAAAGTGGGTCTACACAACACAACATCAAATTCTCATTTGTATCATTCACTTGTTTCTGAGGACAAATGTTCACATGGAAAATTTAACAATTGGCCTCTCAAGCCAGGATGAGTTGACTCCAGTGCACCACTGATTCACTTCTGAGAGCAAACACATGGACCAGTTTTAATCTCAGGAGCTTTAATTTGCTAACAGTCTTTATGTCCTAGCTCCCACCTAGGGTAAACACTTGAAAACATTAGAATTTGACTCATTTCTCTTTAGGGCTCTGTTCTCCTGCAGGCTCTTGAAACATTAAACAATGAACAGGTTTATGAGAAATAGTGGAGACATAGAAAAGGCAATAGAAATAACTCCCTCCTCCCTGCTGCCCCCCAAAGTTTAGTCCCACCCCCACAAAGAGATGGTCCAACACTTAGTCATTATCTAAGTCTTAGTGAAGACAGGAAGGTCTAAGTGGCCTTTCTCACCAGTTTTTCTCTGGAGTTTCCTGGTATGCCTCCTACACCTTACATAAAATTTGACTCTCATTCCTTGGTCCACCTACATATTCACGCCTTAGCTCTCCACCCTTACTATTTTTATTTCTCTTTCTATGAAATGGTCACTTTCAACAGGCCTGTTCTCTAGATTTTGTAAGCCATTGGGCAATGTGCTTGTATCTTCATATTGGTTCCATCTGCCCCTGCCCACCAATTTTTTCCCTACCACCTCACCAGACACGCTCAGTTCGTGTAAACAGCTTCTCCACCAAGTCCCCACACAAAAAGAGGAGGAAGGCCTGCTCCAGTGAGCATTTTGTTGGTGGTAGTAGTCCTTCATTTTCAAAGAGGATCAAAGACATTGTGGGGTGATGTCTTGACTTGTGTGTAAATTGGATTTAAGTGACTCAGGGTTGTGGCAAGCCCTCAGCCTCACTCTCCCTTCCAGAGTCATAAAAATCCAGTGGCAAGATAAAAGTCAAGATGACTGGAGATGACCCAGGATGCAGTGGATGTCCTTAGCATCTTCTAAGTCTGACCAAGCTCTAAGCCTGTTAGGTATATCTTGGGTAGGGGTGGGGGAACCTAAGACCTCAAAGACACATGTGGGGCCTCAAGTGCAGCCCTTTGACTGAATCCAAACTTTGAGGAGCAAATCCCTTAACCTTGAGGCCACATGGGGTTCTCTAGATCCTCAAGGGCAGCTCTTTGAATCCACAAGTTCAGATTCAGCCAAAGAGCCACCCTTGAGGACCTAGGGGACCCCATGTGGCCTCGAAGCCATAGATTCCCCACCTCTGCCTCAGGCCTCCTGCCCCTTTCATAGCTGCCTGCTCTGTCAAAAGAGAGGACTGAGCTAAATAATTTCCACCAAACACCCTCCTGTAAGGAAATGTTCCAGAGTAGGAGATGGACAACACATATAGCTGAAACCTTTGAGGTTTTATTAATTCTCTGACAGGGTCCTACAGATCTATTAGAGTAGACCTCTATCTTGGCTGATTTTACTACACGTAATACCACTGCTAGTCACTTTTATCAACCTCCTCCTTAATTATCCACCCTCTGCCTTTCCTCTCTTGGGGATCTATTCCTCACAAATTCATCCTATTATCCTTCTTATTGTATAGGTGAGGAAACAGATTCAGAGCCAGAATCAGAGCCTAAACTAGCTCCAAGTCAACATAATACATTCTGAGGGGCAGAGGCAAGATAGTGGAATAGAAGCAGGGAGATGCTAGAGCTCTCCCCCCAAATCCTTCAAAGAAACCTATAAAAATGACTCTAAACAAATTCTAGAGCAGTAGAAGCCACAAAATGACAGACTGAAGCAAATTTCCAGCCCAAGACAATCTGAAAGATCAACAGAAAGGTTCTATTGCACCAGACTGGGAGCAGAGCACAGTTCGGTATGGACTGCCAGCACTGACAGAGCTTGAGCAGGACTTAGGGGACTGAATCACTGGCAGCTGCTGTGTTGTGCGACTTCTCAACCCACAGATGCAAAAGGCAGCTTAAAAGGTCAGTGGGAAGGGTCTGGTTGAGAAGGAACTTGGTCAAGTCCCAGCCCCAGCCCCAGGCCCAGGGTAGTAGCAGCAACTCCTAAAGTGGTGGAGGCTGCCTCTGAAGTCCTCCACATAACAAAGCGCTCAAAAGCCAAGTAATTGGCTGAAAAAATGAGCAAATGGGGTGGGGTGGGGAAAGAAACAGACTATAGAGTCTTACTTTCTTGATGAAGAGGTATTTTCTTATGTCATTGGTGATGAGCAAGATCAAAACATACAACCAGAAGAAGACAACAAAGTCAAAACTCCTGCATCCAAAGCCTCCAAGAAAACTGTAAATTGGTCTCTGGCCATGGAAGAGCTCAAAAAGGATTTTGAAAATCAGGTAAGAGAAATAGAGGAAAAATTGGGAAGAGAAATGAGAATGATATGAGAAAATCATGAAATATGAATCAACAGCTTGCTAAAGGAAACCTTCCCCAAAATACTGAAGAAAATGTAGTACATTCCAACTGTGCGGTCAGTACTATGATATTCAGTCAATAAACATTTATTAAGTGCCTATTTTATGCCAGATACCATGCTAAGTGCTGGGAATACAAAAAACAAAAACAAAGCAAGAGGGCAGGAACTGGCTTTTACCTCCTCTTTGTATCCCCCAGTTTGGAACTGAACAGATTGAAATGGGAAGGAGGCAGCTGGTATAGTAAAAAGAGTTAAGAATCTGTAATAAGTGAATCTGAGTTCAAATCCTGATTTTTCCATTTACCAAAGACATGATCTCAGGCAAATCACCTCCATAGGCCTCAGTTCTTGCATCTCTAGAATGAGCTATTGTCTATGATATATAGACATATCCCTCTTTATTGGTTCTATAAAAACTGAATGATAGAACATACGATATTATAAGGAGGCAGTGAATTCCATAGGAACAATGTAATGAAACTGTGATCAGCCAAATGCTCCAGTGGAATTTTACAAAATTATAGCAGAGCTTGTGATGTGTCATTAATATTTTCATAATATGTTGTTATTGTTTAGCTGTATCCAGCTCTTCATGACCACATTTGGAGTTTTCTTGACAAAGATACTGGAGTGGTTTGCCACTTCCTTCTCCAGCTCATTTTACAGAGGAGGAAACTGGGGCAAACAGGGTTGAGTGATTTACTCAGGGTCACATAGGAAGTATCTGAGGCCAGATTTAAACTCATAAAGATTAGTCTTCCGAATTCCAAGCTCTATCCACTGTGCCACCTAGCCACCCTTATCCTTGCCAGCTCTCTCTTTTTGTTGGAGTCCACTTACTTGCCAGTCACCAGCCACAGGCAGAAACCTTATGAATGATTCAGATCATGGTTGCTCAAGAGATGCTCCCACAATGGAATTACATTTCTTAATCCCAGGTGGTGATTTACGTCGGGCCTGGCTCTGAGACTCACATGCCCTGCATGATGCCTGGGGCTGTTTCCATTCGTCTCACTCCCTCTCCAGCTGCTAGGGCCTATCAGAAGGCCTGGTGTCCTTCTCAGCTCTGAACAAGATGTATCTCTGATGATGACAAACACAGCAGGCTATGGTTAGCTCCATCAGTCTGAACACAAACCCTTCCATGCTGTTTCTTTTTAATTAGGCAAGCAAAGTACATGAAGGTGCAAGCTAGGGGACAGATGGGAAACAAGGGAGGGTACAGGCTCCCAGGCCATAGAACAAGGTTCTGTGGATGCAGACTTTGCAACATGAATTCAAGTACATATGTAGAAACACGAAAATGAGTTCAAAGGTGCAAGGTAGACATGGATTGTAAGATGACACATTCAGAGCTAGAATGAACCTCAGGGGTCGTCTATTCTAGCCTCCTTATTTTACAGATGAGGAAACTGAGGCCAGGAGAGATTATGTAGCTTATTCAAGGTCCCACTGGTAATAAGTTCCAGAGTTAAGATTTGAACTCAGGACCTCCAACTTCTAATCCAGCATTCTTCCCACTATACCATGTGACAGACACATAGTCACTTTCTGTGAGGTCCTTATAGAAATATCTTACTTTCCCATCAGCTGATAAACTTTTGACGGGTAGCAATAGACTGGTTCCAACTGTAACATTTAGACTAGAAGGGACTTTGAAGACTTTCTCATCCCATCCTCTCATTTTACAGATGAAGAAATTGAAGTACAGGGAAAGGAAGCCACTCTTCTGAGGTCATCCAGATTTTAAGCAGCAGAAATAAAATTTGACCCAGGTTCTTTGACTCCAAACCAGTGAGTGATGTTTTGACAGTTATCACTACCTCAAAGAGTGACAGTTGCCTATCAGTCACTGTAAGCATTTATTAACAGAGGCAGCAAGGCGTTAGAGTGGATAGGGCACTAGACTTGGGAGTAGGAAGACCTGAGTTTGAATCTTTTCTCAATCACTTACTAGTGGTGTGACTCTCCGCAAGTCTCTTAAAATCTCTGACTCAGTTTCCTCATAATATACCAGGTGTATAGGGTAATGCACAATGACAGACAGCATGGCGGAGTCCATTGAGAGGTGTGCTCAGAGCCACAAGATTTGCAGAAAGACTCTGACAAATACTGGCTGTGCATTAGTGTCTCAGGGCTTTAGGCAATTCTCTAAAACTATACATTTGAGAGGACACAGCTTGCTTTGATAGAGAAATGCCCTTGTCCAGAGAATTCCCCACGATGAAATCACAGGTCTAGTGTCTATTCCCCATATTCTGTACAAGGCTGGGTGGAGGTGGGCAGCGGACAGGACAATATTTATTTTGAAACTCCTGGATGTGAGAGGTCACTGGGACATCTAGGTGAGGTCATCTAGCTCTGAACAAAGTGGCTTCTTAACCTAATTCATGCCCAAGACTTGAAAGAAATATGACTCTACTATAAAGAAATGAGACAGCTGAACAGTTCTCATTTTGATGTAACTGGGTTTAGCACATGAGCCTGTTTTCCTGTCTTCCAGAAATAGATCCCCAGTGCCTTCCATGGTAACTTCTTGGTAGATGGACTAGGCATTCACCAAACCCTATTACACTAAGAGAAATTGATTCCTTCTCCTCTCCTATTCTGAGACCCCATTTGGTCTTCTTCGCCAGTGAAGGACGAACACACACACAGACCTCATGAGTGTGAAAGAACACTAGACTCAGAGACAAAGAACTCGGTTCAAATCCTGGACCTGCTACCTGTGTGGCCCTAGGGCAAGTCACTCTCCTCTCTGAACTTTAGTTTCCAAACCCATGTTAAAAGATAGAAATTCTGTAATGGGTAGAAGTTTAAAAAAAGAAAAAAAAGATCTAGATGTTATGGCTAGTAGATATCTATAACAAATCCAGGAAGATGAACAAAGAGGATAAAAGATAAAAACCTTGGCTTCTTCACTTCACGTTTGTTCTGACTCCTAGCTTAATTTGCATATCCATCAAAGAGGATTTGGGGAATGAGACACCTCATCACCTCAAATTTTATGCAATTTTTGTGAGATTGCTTTTATCAGAGTCCCTCAACTAGAATTAGGGTGGCATCAGCTGACAAACCGAGGTTAAATACAAGCTACAAGGAATTCCCTAAACCTAAATCAGGTAGTTGTGTGATCTATAAATCAGCACACCATGAGTAGCCCTTAAAATAATATACTTAAGCTTAGCCTAGGGCATTCTGTTAACTTCTGTTGACTATCTACTTCTTTTAAGGTTGTGGCTTATAATCCTCAACTACTTTGGTGATGTGTGTGTTCGTCCTTTGTTGCCCAAGAAGACCATGCCATCAGAGAAATGATAACATGACTTGAACTTGACTTTGTTTTGAGTGAGGGAGAGCTGTGCAGGTCACCAATCTTACTCCTCCTCCAGAGCCACCTGAATCCAGTGATCAGATATTCATCAGGATGATTGGAGATGACCCAGGATGAGGCAATTGAGGTTAAGTGACTTGCCCAATGTCACACAGCTAGTGAGGGTCAAGTGTCTGAGGTGAAATTTGAACTCAGGTCCTCCTGACTCCTGCACTGGTGCTGCATCCACTGCACCACCTAGCTGCAATCCTCAGCTATGAAATCAAAGATCTATCATTCTTCTTTTTGGTAGAAGACTTTCTAATTGTTGTCCCTCAACAGTTGGTTGTAGAGAAAGTAGCAGTTGGTTTTTAAGAAGCTAAATAGCTGAAGTCCGGCAAATGGCAGCAAAGATCAATATGGTGATCATGGGACCTAAGTTACTTAGTAGAGACTCATGTAATATTCTTACCAGAGGACATCTCTGCAGAATCAGCAATATGAACATAGCTGTTTTCTTGTTGTGTCCAGTTGTGTCCAACTCTTCACAACTCCTTTTTGGGGTTTTCCTGGCAAAGGCATTGAAGTGGTTTGCTATTTCTTTCTCCAGCCCATTTTCCTGGGCAAACCGGATGAAGTGACGTGTTCAGGGTCATGCAACTAGTAAATAAATGTCTGAGGCTGAATTCGAACTCAGGAAGATTAGTCTTCTTGACTTTAGGCCAGTGAATGATCTGCCCTGAAAATGAATAGCTCACATGTACCCTTCAGATAATTTCCTTGTCCACATGTGTTCCCTACAAATGTTTGTATGTGTGTGTGTATATATATACGTGTGTCTGTGTATAGATATATGTTTGTGTGTATGTGTATATAGATATATGTGTATATATGGATGTATACATGTGTATTATATGTGTGTGCATGTGTGTTTATGTACATGTGTATATGTTAAGGTGTGTATATATGTACGCCTACACACATATCTGCATATACACACATGTATGTATATACATATGTCTGTATGTGTGTGTGTGCACTGAATGTTTACCCTCCCCCAGTAGGGTGGTAACCTGTGGGAAAGTGTTCATGGGGAGCAGTTAGCTTTCCCTTTCATTTTATTCATTATAAATTTTTGATTAAATATCCTTTACTTTGAAGTGATGTAACCCCTGGTTGGTTAGAAAAAGTAAACATACTGAAGGGTTCTTTTGACCTATGTTTTGAAGCAGGTGCTGACCGAAAGAGTTCCCTTAAACCTGGAATAGTCTTTCTGGAAGTGCCATACAAGGGGGCATCCCAGATCCAAATAGGGCAAGAGTTCTTCATCGTGTGTGTGTGTGTGTGTGTGTGTGTGTGTGTCCCCTCTGGCAGTGCAGTAAAGCTTATGGATACCTTCTTAGAATAATGCCTTAAATGTCCAGAATAAAATACATAGGATTACAAAACAAGCTAATTTTTATTAAAATACAATTATCAAAACATTTTTTTAAAAAATCAATAGTCCCTGAATTAAGAACTCCTGGAGTGGATGATGCTTAAAGGCTCTCCTGTATCTGAATAGATGATTTTATCCTGTGAAACAGACCCTTGTCTCTTCTTCATAGTCAGTTCCGGCTTCTTCCTCCCTATTACAAGCACCCCCACCCCCACCCCCAAAGGGAATTAAGGGCAGGGGCTGGTGGTCGTTTAGCATTTCTTCTCCAAAGCTTGCTGGGTCTAAATCTGGGGAGGATTCAGGCAAGCTCTGGCCCCTGGGATCAAGAAAATCTCCACCCCCACCCTCTTTGCTGCCTTGCACAAAGGAAGGATTATGCAGCAACTTGTTAGCAGCTCCCCTCACCACCTCCTTTTTCTCTCTCTCTCCTTCTTCCTTCCCTCCCACCCCTACCCCCATTTTGCTACTTCAGAGACCTGGACGTGCAGCCTTTTATCTTTGCCACAAGTATTCTGAGTTCTAATTAAGTTCATTTCAGCCCTCTGATTTGAGAAGCCTTATCAGGAATACTTAACCTGTGCAAATAATATGTAGAGCCAGAGAGTATTTCCCTGGAATGTTAATTGAACTTCACACATGATTTCAGAGCCATCAGAAACAGTCAGGCCACCAATAAGTCCTCAGAACAGAAGGAAACAAATTTTCTAAAGAAACAGGCGAGAGAAACCAGGCTTGAACCCTTGGGAAGTGGTCATTTTGCAATTGGACAGTTCAAGTTAAAGAAGCTGAGACTGATTTAGGGCCAGGATCTAGCATCTGGAAGGCTCTCCTAGGGAATCTGCTTTGGGATTTAGGCATAAGTATTACACACACAGGCTGAGAGAGCTACTGTCCACAGGGGATGGAATCTCATGATGCTAGGCTCCTCAGAGGTGAGTTTCCTTGTATGCACCCAGAGGTCAACAGTGACTAATTCTATCACTATCCGATCTGAGAGTGGGTGGGAGAAAGAAGTCACCATATAAACAAGAATCTTTATTAATAATAATAATAACTAACATCTATATAATATTTTTAGGTTTGCAAAGTGTTTTACACATACAAAGGACTCTTATTTACATGGCAATATCCAGTTCTTCTGGCTCCAGCATATATAGTAACAGTGTGACCCAGGACTAGTCATTTTGCCCCTATGTGGCACAGTTTCCTCATTTATAAAATGGGGATAATAATCAACTGGTTACTTCCTGCAACAGCTATGAAGACATCATTCCCCAGCACCTTTGCAGGGCTATAGAAATGGAATACAATAACAAATTGTGAATTATCTCATCTGATCTTCACAACAACTGTTCTGTTAGGTTGACACATATTATTAGTCCCACTTTACAGTTGAGGAAATCAAGGCCCAGCAAGAGCTTAGTGATTAGTCCCAGATGTAGTTTATAGATCAGAGGATCATAGGAAGTTGAAAAGAACCTTTGGGACCATCTATCTGAACTCCCTTCACCAGAAGGGAAGTCATTTGCTCAGTATTCACAAGGTTAGATAACTATTAAATAATAGAGTCAGGATTTGAATCCAGGCATTTTAAGTTCAAATTACACAAATTAGACACAGTGGAGGTGGATGGAGTGCTGGTCCTGGAGTCAGGAGGACTTGAGTTCAAATCTGGCTTCAGATACTTCTCAGCTCTATGATTCTGAGCAAGTCATTTGGCCCAGTTTGCCTCAGTTTCCTCATTTGTAAAATGAACTAAAGAAGGAAATGGAGAACCACTTCAGTATGTTTGCCAAGAAAACCCCAAATGGGTTCACACACACACACACACACACACACACACACACACACACACCCCTCTCTTTGATGACTCCTTTCTGTCAGTCAATAAGTGAAGTATTTATTATTGCTCACTCTGAAGCAGATATTATGCCAAGCCCTAGGGATACAAAGGAAGGCAAAACAAAAACCAAGCAAAAACAGTCCCTACCCTCAAGGAACTTATATTCCAATGTGAAGGCAACATGTAAATAGTTAGGTACACACAACATGTATATATATGTGTGTGTGTGTGTACATATATACATATATGTGTGTATAAATATATATATGTATGTATGTATATGAAGGTAGTCTGGGTCTACAGTGATGGAACTCCTTGATTTCATGAGTCTCCTGATTCTTCATGGGACAGCTGCCTGAATATTTGGGCCCTGACCAAATATTACAGTCCTACCTTTGTCCTCACTAGAATTAGAACTCCTGAAGTATAAAGACATAGGTTCAACCAGTCAGTCAACTCTGCAACAGCAGGACTCTGTACTAAAGACTAGATGTGGACCATAGGGGCTGGAGACATACAAAGAGACTCTCTGGATGAGGAAGACTCCCAGTTCAACCAGGGAGATAGAAGCCATCCCTTCAAAGCAGTAGTACAAGGAAGTCTAGAAATGGTATCTGCAGTGACTGGGTTAATGAGCAAAGGATTTCTGTACAAAGAACAAGTGAAAGAGGAAAAGATGAAGAAGGTCAAATTTTGAGTGAAATCCGAAAGGAAAAATTAGACAAGACCATGAGCTAGGCTCTCCAGGGTGGCATCTAGATGGTGTAGTGGATGCTACGCTGGGCTTAGAAGCAAGAAGACTCATTTTCCTGAGTTCAAATACGGCCTCAGACACTTACTAGTTGTATGACCCTGGGCAAATCACTTAACCCTATTTGCCTCGGTTTCCTCATTTGTAAAAAATGAACTGGAAAAGGAAATAGCAAGCCACTCCAGTACCTTTGCCAAGAAAACCCTAAAAGGGCTCACAAAGAGTTATATACAACTGAAAAATGACTGACTGAAATGGAATCCAGGGTAGAGGAAATAATTTAGATAAAAGCCTGAAAGTAAGAATTTGAAAGCTGTTGTGCTTTCAGGGCAAAAAGGGAGAAGGGATATGGAGAAGATAGGGAAAGGACCATGTGAGCCTAGATAGAGCTTCATCATGCCTCTTCTGGTACCATAACTCCTTTTGGTTGATGTGCCATCCATACCTTCTTGAGTTCTTGCTCCCAGATTCCTTTGAGATTAGAAAACTTGTAAGAGTAGGGATGATACAAGACTTAAAAATCCATCATGTCCATTATAGAGCCTTGGCCCTTTGACTCCTGTTAGGCCATGGTAGTGATCATGACCATGGTGGGGATGGTGATGGTGGTAGTGGTGGTAATGAAAAAAATGATGATTTTAGTTACTATAAGCCTAGCGCCTTCCTACTTTCCAATCTTTATATAATTTACTATCCTCCATGAACTCTGTTATCCAGTGATGTTAGCTCCCTCATTGTTCCTTTTACAACACATTCCATCTCCTGATTCTGGACATTTTCTCAGGCTGTCCTCCCATGCCTCAAATACTCTCCCTCCTCATCTCCACCTCCTAGCTTCCTTAAAGTCCTTCAAGTCCCAGATAAAACCCCATCTTTTCCTCTTAATGACAGTTCTTGCCTTCTGTGATTAGTACTAATTGATCATGTATATATCTTGTCTCATTATTCTTTGCATGGGGTCTGTCCAGAGACCCAGCAGAGATTCTTTTTTGCATTTCTCCATATCCCAAAGTTTAGCACAGCACCTGGCACATAATGTGCATTTAGGATAGGATATGAATCTGAACCTAGAGTCAGAAAGGAGGACTAAGATCCCTAATGTGAGGCCTTGTCAAACCCTTTTCAGGGCTGCTCATCCACCTTTGGTGTCCACCTTCACCCAATTCTATGGCTCCGAGAAGCTGAAGTATAAACAGTGGCTACACCTAAGTGAACCATCTCAGCAGCTGGGCTAAACTAAGTTGAGGGTAACTGGCAGGCCTCACACCCATTGGTGACTCAATCCTGTGAAGACTTCCTCTGGCAGATTTGGGCAAATGAGAACAATTTGTTCCAACAGCCATGGAGGTAACTGAGGCAGGCATTGTTGAGTGCTTGGAGCTTGGTCAGACTTTGAAGGTGCCAAGGTCATCCACTGCATCCTGAACCATCATTAGTTGTCCTGATTTGTCTTGCCTTTGGATTTCAACGACTCAGGAAGACAGAGTGAGGCTGATAACTTTGCACAACTCTGCCTCACTTAAATCCACTTTTTATGCAAGTCAAGATGCGACCCATGATGTCAATGGTCTTCTTCAAAAAAGGACAAACAACAGTCTTTTCCCCACTCCAAGCCCTCTCCTCTTCCCATCTTGCCTATTACTATGGAGACCACCCCTAGTCCTTCAGTCTCACAATCTAAATGCCATCCTTGATTTCTCACTATCTCTCACAGACCAAACCTATTTTGATGCTGTGTTGATTTTACCTTCACAACATTTCTCCTATGTGCTCCCTACTCTCCTCTGACCACTGCCATCACCCTGGTTCAGACCCTTATCACCTCATACCTGAACTATTTACAATGGCCTTCTAGTTCATCTGCCAACCTCACTACTCCACACTCTTGTCCACTCTTCATTCAGCTGTCAGATTGATCTTCCTAAAGCATATGCCCAATCATTTTACCTCTATTCAATACATTCAAATGACCCCCTTTCACCTCCAGGATCAAATATAAAATCTTCTGCTATTCAAAGCCCTTCACAGCCCTGACCCTTCCTACTTTCCAAGCTTCATATAACTTACTATCCTCCATGTACCCTGTAATCTAGAGATGTTGGCTTCCTTATTGTTCCTTTCACAATACATTCCATCTCCTGATTCTGGACATTTTCTCTTGTGCCTCAAAAGCTCTCCCTCCTCATCTCCATCTCCTGGCTTCCCTGAGGTCCTTCAAGTCCCACATAAAATCCCATCTTTTCCCCTTAATGACAGCACTTTCCTTCTGTGATTAGTACTAATTGAACATGTATATATCTTGTTGTCTCATTGTTCTTTGCATGGGGTCTATCCAGAGACCCAGCAGAGATTCTTTTTTGCCTTTCTCCATATCCCAAAGTTTAGCACAGTACCTGGCATATAATAGGCACTTCATAAATGCTTGTTGACTTGACCCTTCTAACTTTGAAGGTTTTCTACTTATCTATCTAGTTACCAAATTTTAAGTGTGAGAATCCCTCATCAATTTCCAAAAATTGTCAGGGTCTCTCATCTGCTAGCTATGATCTATTAATATCTATTCACTTGGAAATGTAGAGTGGCAACAGTATAATATCTTCCCTGTCCTATCTTCAGCCATAACCCACAGATTAGGAATCATTCATCTAGTTTCACCTCCTCTCTTTGTATGGGAGAAAGGGATAGTGTTAGGATCAGGATGTGTGGTTTCATTAGCATTCAGTCTGGGAGGAGAGACTCTCTACTAATGCACCTTCTCTTGTAGGTTTAGAGTTGTCTAGAAACATGAAAGATTAAGTTGCCCAGAATATGTTGATCAATCAGTCACCATGACTAAAGATTCATTAAGCACCTACTATGTACCAGGCACTGTGCTGAGTGCTAGGGTTGTTTTATGTTTTGTTTTGGTTTTTCTCATGGTTTCTGTCATTCATTTTAATTCTTCTACACAACATGACTAATGTGAAAATGTTCTTTAAAATTCTTTAGCAAGAATATATGTGTAGAACCTATATAAGATTGCAAGTCGTCTCAGGGAGGGAGGGTAAAGGGAGGGGGAGAAAATTTAAGACTTCTTGAAGTGATTGTGGAAAACTGCATACAAATAAATTAATTTTAAAAAAAGAAAAACAAAAGACAAGCCTTGCCCTCAGAGAAATCACAACCTAATGAAAAAAATGTCATTTGATCTCACAACAATCCCCAAATGTAGGCGCTATTATTATCCCCATTTTACAGTTGAAGAAACTAAGGCTAACACAGTGAAATGACTTACAAAAGGACTTCCAGCAATTAAGTCCATTCTCCACATCCAGTATGACCCTCCTAAGGCACTGTTTCCCAATGATGGGACTTGGTTCTTCAATATCTTTATAGGTAACACAGCATGTATTATCCACCTTCCAACCCTCTCCCCCACGATATATGCACATGGAATTTTGCTGTATTAAAGGATAAACATAGCATAGTTTGACTCCTGCAAACAAAGCCAGTAGATTTACTAAGTGCAAATTGTTTTGAGCAGAACTAGGTTGATAAAGGAGTAAAATGAGGATTAAAACAGGATAAAGAAATTAGAAGCTTGGGCTAATCTAGCAATCAGACAAACCTAAGCAGAATCTCGGTTATGTTGGTTTTTTTTTTTCTCTCCGTTCAGAATATGAATAAAAATCAAGCAAATGGTCCTTTCAATAATTAATAGCTCAGCAAAATTAAGACCAATTGAGCAGCTTGCTGGGGGAGGGAGTGGAGGAGGTTAATTTGGTGAATTGTAATGTGGTGAAGAGAGCCACACCACAGGGTGTTGGGAGCCTCAGAAGCCTGTATGAAAGGGACAGCCAGGTGGTGCAGTGATTAGTGCACTAGCCCTAGAGTCAGGAGTACCTGAGTTCAAATTTGACCTCAGACACTAGTTGTGTGACCCTGGGCAAGTCACTTAGCCTTGATTGCCTCCAAAAAAAGCCTATATGAAAGACCTAGGAATTGATATGTCAAGTCCTAATTTCTTCCTGTCTCACCCATCCTTGGTTTCCAGGTGCCTTCTTACATATTCCCCCTATCTCCCACAACACAACATGCCTAAAGCAAAAATCATCTTCCATAGTCCCTGGTATTTCTTTTAGTCCTACTCCTATGATTTCATCAGACTAAGGAACTCCTCTGTGAGGAAACTCCCTCTACCAAAACACATTCATCTACAACTGTTTTGTAACTTATAGTCTGAGAGAATTGCCAGGAGACCTAGAGTAGGAAAATAACCTTCCCAGGATCACGTAGTCAGAAGGAGGACTTGATCTCAGATCACCTGGGATTACAGGCTGGCTCTGTCTCCCTTCCCAAGGAAACAAGGAAGAGGAAATGGGGAAAGGAGAAGAAAAGGCAGGAAGGGAAAAGCAGGAGGAGGGAAAGGAGGGACAAATGGAGAATGGGGAGAGGAGAGGAGTCAAAGTCACCTAGATTTCAGGGATTGAATCTAAACTGTTGACTCCAAACAAGGATCACTCATTTCTGCTCCCACCTTGGACTCCATACTCCATCACTCTGCTTTCTAGTTACTGTGTCATATGGGTTCAGTTTACTCATCAGCAAACTGGGTCTATGTATTATCATTTTTTTTGTAAAGTGCTGTGATATCTGGTATTTTAAAGTGGTTGCTAACACTACTGAAGAAGCTCGAGGCCTCATAATACCCTTCCTCAACATAATATCAGATATTCTCGTGTGTGTACATACATACATGTATGTGTGTGTGCACACACATATATGTGTGTATATGTATATATGCATGTATGCATGTATATGCAGAACCTCTGTCTATATCACACACATATAGTCACCGATCCCAGCCCCAAATCTAGGTGTGTATATCCTCTGAAGACAGGCTACAAGACACTCAGGTCACAACTGATCCCTTTTTGCCCTGGGAATGGATAAACAGAATAGATCACTGTAGAGTAGGGGTTCTTAATCTTTTTTGGGGGGGTAGCATGGACACCTTGGCAGTCTGGTGAACTTCTAGACCCCTTCTCAGGATAATGTTTTTACATGTATAAGAGAAAATACATAAGATTATAAGGGAAACTCTCTCTGTCCATATGTGTGTATGTGTGTATATATGTATATATACACACATATATATATGTACATATTTGTACATGTATATAGTGTTCTTGCGCATATAAGGGGTATACAGGTATATATAATATGTGTTACACATAAACATGTACATATATGTGTGAATATGTATTGTGTACATATACACATCTTACATATGTACATATAGTGTGTATGCATGTATACATGTGCACACATGTATACATATTTATATACACACATGTGTGGGTATGGATATATACATATATGTGCATGTGTGTAGTGCTATTAACACATAATGGATGCATGCATACACAAGTGTGTGAATATGTACATATGTATTGTACACCTAGGTGGTACAGTAGATAGAACACCAGTGCAGAAGTCAGGAGGACCTGAGTTCAAATCTTACCTCAGACACTTGACACTCACTAGCTATGTGACCTTGGGCAAATCACTTAACCCCAATTGCCTCATCCTGGATCATCTCCAGTCATTCTGATGAATATCTGGTCACTGGATTCAGATGGCTCTGAGGGAGAAGTGAGGCTAGTGATCTGGTGTCTAAGGTCACATTTGAACTCAGGTCCTCCTGGCTCCAGGACTGGTGCTTTATCCACCTAGTTGCTCTTAGCAACTGATTATATTAAACATTAGATGTGATTTTTCCTCCTCATCCACATTCTCAGATTCCCCTGAAATCTATCTATGGGCTAGATTAAAAACTCTTGATGTAAGGCACCCAGCTGTGGTGGAAAGATTTGGTTCCCTCTAGGAAGGGTCAGGTTCCTCAGACAAGAAACTAGACCTGATTAACTTTATTAATATTCTTATCAACTTTGCAACTGTTATTATATTTTTGGTAAGTTTCTATTCTTTGTGAGTGTCCTGTCTCTCCCCCTACTCCTCCCTCCCTCATCAGAATGGAAGTTCCCTGAGGACAGGATCTATGTCTCCCTGATCTGAATGGGAAGAGCAGGGACAGTCTGTGGGGTTCACTGTCTCCTTCAATGCCAACCGACCTTCAGTGCCTGGGGCAAAGCCCTGCTCTGTAAATTGGCACTTGAAGGCTGATGAGCCTCCTCACATGCCATTTCCTGACAGTCTAATTGCCACTGTGCTATGTTTTATGTATTTTAATTAGTACTTTAAAATTTACACTTACATCCTGAAGTGTTCAAGCAAAATAACCCTCTTTAGAAATTGGAATAAATAAATACATACGGTGTACAAGACAGGTCAACCACCTTGGGACAATTCACTTAAGCTGGACTCATTCAGGTAACAACAACCAATTTGCCACCGTGGGTCCTTGATTGTTTTGCCGACCCAGTGTCTGTAATTAACACAGTCATTTTCCCCTCTACCTACTTCTGCCCCCGATGGGTTTATTCTCTATAGTAAATACAGACAGCCAAGTTCACCCACAGATCCTCTGGCTTCCACAGTTCTCTGTTGATGAGGTCATATACTAAACACAGTGACCCCCACCCCTGCCTACCGCTCGCATATACTAGCATTAGTTTTTGTCTATTTTATTTGTATAGTTGGCAGTGACTTCTCTTCTAACCCTTCCTGAGGGGAAAAAGCTAGACATTCCCTAGCCTGGACTGAGGAGGACAGAAGCCTCCCACCCTATTCTCACTCTCTTCTGAACTCTCTGCAGTGTGGATTCCAATCTCATCACTCAACTCAAACCACTCTCTCCAAAGTTACTGATGATCTCCTCGCTGGCAGATCTAATGGCTTTTGCTCCATCTTCATTCTTTTTGATGTTTCTGCTACTTCTGACACTGCTGATCACGCTCTCCTTCTTAATACTCTTTTCTCTCTGAGCGTTCATGACAGTGTTCCTTCTTAGTCTCCTGTTACCTGCCTCAGCACTTCCCCAGTCTCTGCTGATTTGTCGTCTGGTTCATGGGCATTAATTGGCAATTAACACAATCAAAAACCTCTGGTGATAAACCAAATGACCCTTGTTTGAGTCAGTTGTCCCAAGGCTTTGTCCTGGTCCCTCTTCTCTTTTTATCTCTCTCTATTCTCTCTCCCTTAGTGACCTATTCTGTGGTTCAATTAACATCTTTATGCAGATGGCTCATATCTATATATCTAGCACTAGCTTCTTTCATTTGTATTACTTTCTCTAAGCATAATGGGTACCTAAACGTGGCTTCTGAGAAAGAAACTTTTCCAGGGTAACTTGAGCCCTTAGCCCCATTAGCTGGTGCTTACTGAATTCCAGGATGAGCCTACACGTCACCCCACTCCCCACCCCTATCAACTCCTAGAACTTTTCTTGGAAAGTATGAACACCAAAAGGAAAAGTCCAACCCTGATATAGTTTGCCAGAAATACATTTACCTTGAGGGAGCTATTCAGATAATTTTAACCATTTGCTT
Organism: Notamacropus eugenii; assembly: GCF_028372415.1. Lineage (NCBI taxonomy): Eukaryota > Metazoa > Chordata > Mammalia > Diprotodontia > Macropodidae > Notamacropus > Notamacropus eugenii. The sequence continues at coordinate 100,208,095 of NC_092873.1, forward strand.
TGTGTAAAGGAAGCAAATAGCCATCCTATGCCTGTTTACATTGAGATCTTTTCTATTCCTCTTTGGGGAAACCCTAGACATACCTAAGCTTTCTGGGCCCAGATAGGCTGGAGTACACACCCTCTACCTCTAAAGGGGTCTCAGACTCTGAATCCCTGCCCTCTCACCCCCCTTCCCACGTGCGCATGCACACACACACACACACACACACACACACACACACAGACAAGATTCAGTCCTGAGGGAGTCTGGATCCTTAAGAGAGATGTCAACTTCTATTTATAGAACTCTCCAGATGTTCACAATTCCATCCCTAAAACCCCAGGGAAAATCACCTAAATCTTGGATTTTTTAGGGTTTCCCCAAAAAGGAGGAGAACGGAACTCAATGTACATTGTAAATTAGATATAGGACAGCTCTTTATTTCCTTCACACACACACACACACACGATGTTGTGTATGTATACATTCATACACATATACACACATACATGTATATATATATATGTGTATATACTGTATACAAAAATTTATAATTGCATATATATGCAAGTGATCAGAGAGGATGAGCACCTCTGGTAGGAGGGCTTGCTGAGACCTCTTCAGGGCTGCTCATCTACCTTTGGTGTCTCTTAGCTCAACTAAATACTATAGAGTAACTGTTTCTCTTTTACCTAGGAACCCTGAGGGTCTTCCCTTCCCAGTGTGCTTACTTTTGTTATTTTTTCTTTATTAAAAGGGCCGTCCCTTGAGTAACTATTTAAAGAGGCCTATTCATTGAATGGGTGTATCTCACTCAAAGTGAGAATTTGACAAGAACTTAGCCTAAAAGGGTCAGGGTCCCACCTTGTATCCTGGACCATCTCCAGATGTCTTGATGAATATCAGGCCACTGGACCCAGATGGCTCTGGAGGAGAAAGTGAGGTTGTTGACCTTGCACAGCTCTCCCTCTCTCAAATCAGTCAGGTGCAAGTCATGATGTCATGAATCTCTTCAAAGATGAAAGACAAACACATCAACAACAACGACAACAACCTGCCACGTAACTCTCATCTGTGGCTCCAGGAAGCTGCAACGTACATAGTGACCACATTCTGATAAAACCAGGTTGAAGATAACTGACAGGCCTCAAAACTACCAGTGAGTTAGTGAGATGTCAACTGAAAGCATGCGAAGACTTTCCCCAGTGGAATGGGTGGATGAGAACAATTTGTTCCAGTGGTTGAGCACTAACATCTTGGTCAGACATTGAAGATGGCAAGGTCTTCTACTGAATCTTAGGCCACCATCAATCATCCTGACTTCTATTTTGCCACGGGACTTTAATGACTAGAAGAAAGAGTGAGGCTGATGACTTTGTGCAACTCTGCCTCACTTTAATTCAGTCGAAAGTCAAGACATCAGAGCCATCTCCAGTCTGACTGATCTATATCTTGCCCCTGGACCTAGATGGTTCTGGAGAAAAGAGTGAGACTGGTAATTGCACAGCCCTCCCTCACTTAAATCCAGTTCACATGGCTTCACCTCCCTGATGTCATGGTCCTCTTCAAGAAGAAAGGACAAATAACCTACACTAATGTTTTGTGGCCATCTACAGTATCCTACCAGCCAGCACTGTTCCCTATCCCAAGTTATCCACAACATCTAGGGTTGTCACACAGGATTATTTCTTGATGAGACCCAGACACTCTCAGTAAGCCCAATTACTAGAATGAGGAACCTGAGGACACTGATGGAGACAAGGTTTACCACAATGAAGGTTCTGTGGGATGACTGCCCGAACTCTTGCTCTGCACCTCTGTCCAACTCAACACCTAACCTGGGCAGTCCAGGTCTTAGGGATAGTCCATCTTCCTTGATGTGGGGAGAGGATTATATGAAAGTCCCAGAGATGTCTCTGGGTGGGAGCTCTGAATATATGAATGTACCAGAATCCCAAGAGAAAACACCTTCCAATAGGACTCCAGTGACTGACCAGGATGGTGAGGAAGAGGGGTCTGATAATGAGAATATACAGGAACAAAATGGACTCTCCTTCACTTGAGGCTCAATGTATCTTGGATATAGGGGAAAGAAAGCATCAAAGGAACTGCTGACCACCCTTGACCTCTGGTTCCTATCCTGACACAATTCTAAGAGTCAACCTTTAACTTATTGTCACTCTGGAAATTCCCCTGCCCCTGCTTGGTCTCAAGTAGTCTGCACCTTCTTCTCCTGACATAGCCTGAGAACAACTAACCTCTTTGCTCCCTAGCCTATGGGCTATAGCCCTTCTAAGTGTATTGAAGTCAAACCCAAGATTTTCTTAAAAAAATAAAAGCCAAGACCTCACCTGTAATGTCATCAGTTCTGTTTGAAAATGAAGGATGAATAGCAAATATACATGTATATAACATATATTTACATGTATATAGTATGTGTACATATGTATAATAGACTGAATGTGATGTATATTACATGTTATACACACATACACATACACACATTGTCTCCCCCATTAGAATATAAAATGCCCTTCTAGAGGGCAGGGTTGTTTCCCTTTTGTTTTTGTAACCCCAGCATTTAACATAGTGCCTGGCACATAGTAAACACTTAATAAATGGATATTGATTGATAGATTGAGCATGTGAAAATCTGGACCCTGGTCCCACTGATTTGCTGCGTAATCTTTGGCACTTCAGTTGACTTTTCTGCTTATCATTCCTCTCCTGTCCTCTCCTCTCCTCTCCTCAAGATTCACAGTCACTTCCTGAATGTTTAACTGAGCCATGGACAGAGTCACTCAAAGAGTAACACTTGAGCATGCTGTTAGACTTTCCTCTGGTTTATGACCATGTCTGACCTGTGATCTCTCTCCTGGTTCCCATTGTGATCAACAGAAGCCTATTCCCAGTGACCAATGAAAGGTAGCAAGGAAGGACAAAGGGAGCCAATTCTACTTCATAGGAAAACCCAGTCCCCAGATACATGCAGGAGCCCCAACCTCAGGGCCTACTCTCAAAAAAAAGTTCTGCTGTGTATCAAATCCTCAAATCCTTCATGTTTTTTGAGAGAAAAGTGACCCAAACTAAGTTTGCTAACAATTTCTATCATTCCATGTTGGAATAATGGGATATGAACCTTGAATAAACCTTAGACATGACTACCTAGTGAAGCCCTCTCATTTTACAGATGCAGAAATTGAGGCCAGGAAAGGTAAAATCACTCCCAAGATCACATGGGCAACAAGTAACAACCGAGACTTGAACCTCATACCTCCTGCTTCTAATCCAAGGGTTCTTTCCTCTGCACACCCTTCCTTTTTGTGGATTATCACATAATCACAGTCGTTGGAAGGTAGTTCTGGCTCATATTATGGGTTCCCGGAAGCAAGTTTCTCCTTGTTGCCTTATAAACCCAAACAGCCATTCAATGCTTAACAGATAAAATGCTGGGTTCGTTGTGGGGGACATGTGATCTGGCTTTAGGGAAAAATAAATAAGTAAGGCTCCCCTTCCTTAGTTTCTCCTCTCAAAACAGCACAGGTTCCTGAAAGCCTGGGTATATTAACCCTTCATCCACAAGGCAGAACTGCTTCCTCCAGGAAACCCTCCTTGAATTCTTCATTTTTTCTTTATCTTTCACACTGAGACCCACATGATTTACAGTCTCTGCCACAGAACTGACCCTTCATGGGATCATAGGTTTAATGCTGGAAGGAACCTTACAGATCAGCTAGTAACAGCAGTTCTTAACCTCTTTGGTCTCATGGATCCCCCTTGGCTATATTGTGAATGTTGTGAACCTTTCTCAGAATAATGTTTTGAAATGAACAAAATAAAATACATAGAATTAAAATGGAAACCAATTATATAAAAAAGATGGTTATCAAAATTTTGGACCTCACGTTAAAAACCCTTGAGTTAGTCCAACCCCTCATTTACAGGTAGAGAAACTGAGGCCCAAAGAGGAGGAGGAATGAGTCACCCCAGATCTACAGGGAAGCCAGATGGCACAGTGCATAATGTGCTAGATTTGGAGTCAAGAAGACCTGAGTTCAAATCTTACTTCATCAGCTGTGTGACCATGGGCTAGTCACTTAACATCTGTCTGCCTCAGTTCCCTCATCTAAAATACTGGGATAATAATAACATCTTCCTCCAGAGATTGTTGCGAGGATCAAATGAGAAAATATTTACAAGAGCATTTGCAAGACTTAAGATGCTACGTGAAAGCTATTTTTTTTTTAATACAATTGGGGTTAAATGACTTGCCCACAGTCATGCAACAAGTAGGTGTCTAAGGCCAGATTTGAACTCAGCTCCTCCTGATTTCAGGGCTTCCCCTAAAGAATATGATTATTTTTAGGTGGCAGAGCCAGTGTCTTGACCAAAGTTCTCTGATGCAAAATTCAGGGCACTTTTCATTGAACCAAGATGCTACCCATTAGAATGCCTTGAATTTTTACATTGTTTCATAGCTGTTTGGCAGAGAGGGGCTGTTTGGTTTTTTTGTTTTTTGGGGGTTTTTTTGCCTACTTAGCTGGATTGTAAGGAATTTCATGACTAGGATCCTTTTCCTTGTGTCTAAAAGTATTTCACATGTTATTGGACATATTGTACACAGTCAGTAAGCCAGTGTTGTGAACAGGATGGTGTAATATACTAGGAGGAGCATTAGAAATAAAGTCAGAGGACTTGGATAGAATCCTGCCCCTGTTACTTAAAAGCTACGAGACCTTGGGCCTCTGTGAATCTCAGTTTCCTCTTTTACAAAATAAAAGTTTGAATTAGATTCAATGCAACCTACCTTTCTTAAGTACTTCTTGTGGGTGAGACATTCTGCTGGGGATACAAAGATGAGAAACATAGCCCCTGCATTCAAAGAGGTTACAGTCTAAACAGAAAGGATGTGGAGGAGTTGGGAAGGGTGACTAATCGTCATAATGATATCTAATATTCATATAGCACGTACCTCGTGCCAGGAACTGTGTCAGATTCTTTTTAATTATTATATCATTTGACCCTCTCAAGAACTCTGTGAGAGTATTTTCTCCTCATTTTACAGACAAGAAAATTGAGGCAGACAGATTAAGTGATTTGCCCAGGGTCACTTAGCTAGTAAGTGACTGAGAAGTTGAACTCAGGGCTTCCCGAGTCCATTCTATTCACTGAATCACCCAATAAGATATACAAGTATGGTATGAGGTGAATTATAAATGGATAATGGAGATCCAGGCAAAGTGCTGTTAGAAATCTGAGGATGAAGTGATCTCATCTAGCTTTAAATACTTGGGTCATTATTACCTGAGAATGAATCCTGGCTCTATAACTTGCTATCATTCCCACCTTGGGTAATACTCTGCCTTTCTCTGAGTCTCATGTGCCTCCTTTGTAAAATTAGGGGGTTGGGCTAGGTAATATATAAAGTTCCTTCCAGCTCTCAGTCCTGTGACCCAGTGCATGTTTTGGTAAATGATTGATTTCATTGGTGGGGGCAGCAAAAGAAGACCTTTGAGGGGAGCAGCAGGAGAGCAGCGCTGTGGAGATGGAGGCCCCTCTGCTGGCCAAATGAGCAGCACATGCCCAATGGGCTTGTTTTTGACCAGTTAATTTATTCTGGAAGCTGCCACAATTAATTGATTGCCAGTTTCCAACTCAACCCCTCCTGAAAGAGGGGTAGTGAGGTCACATGCCCGTCTTTTAAACTGAAGGAGAGAAAAGGGGGAGAGAGAGAGAGAGAGAGAGAGAGAGAGAGAGAGAGAGAGAGAGAGAGAGAGGGAAGACAAGGAGAGAGAGAGGAAGCAGGGAGAGAAAGAGGAGGAGGGGAGAGAGAAAAAAGGGGGAGACAGAGAGAGACAGAGAGACAGAGAGAGAGAGAGAGAGAGGGGAGAGAAGACAAGGAGAGAGAGAGAGAGAAGGGGGAGGGGAGAGAGACAGGGGGGAGAGGGGAGACAGAGAAAGGAGGAAAAAAGAGACAAAGAAATAGAAAGGAAGAGAAGGAAAGGAGAGAAACAGAAATCTAGGGACAAAAGAGGATTAGTAGGGAAAGAGGGAAGAAAAAGAAAAAGAGAAAGACAGAGATGCAGAGACAGAAAGGAAGAGTGTGAGAGTCAAAGAGCAGGGGATGGAAGAAGAGAGAGAATGAGAAAGAGGTAAGGAGAGATAGAGGCAGATAAGGGGAGAGGGGAATGAAAAGAGAGAGTACAGACAAAAGAGAAAGGAACAATGAGAGGAGGGGAGGGACAAGAAGGAGACAGATAGACAGACAGAGATAGAGCTATGATAGCTATTGTAAAGCCTCTCCAGGCCAAGAGTTGGCTCTCTTTACCTTGGCAGAGAGAGCTATAATTAATCCAAGGTCTCTCCTTTCATTAAGCCTTTACATTTATACTTGAATTAACTTTTCACATCCAGTTAAGGAGAGAAAAAGGGGCCTGCTTTCCTCCAGTGTGACAAGTATAGAAGAGGCTGTGAATTTCGGAAGACAATGGCTCCCCACAGGAGCTCTTTCTCCACGGACTGGTGAAGAGAGGTATTGTGTCTCCCACCTGACCCCCTCACCCTGACCCCACCCCATTGCTTCCCTTGGGGACCCAGATCCGACCTCCATTTATATAAGAAAGGAGCTGTTGCAATTCTAGAGTCCTGTGTAACCAGCATGCCTTAAGAGAAAGAAGCATCACACATTTATGCAATGGCAAACATAGTGCCTCCCTGCTGTCTCTTTCCTCTGCTCCCAAGGCTGCAGAAATGGAGTGAGACTCCCTCCCTTGCTTTCTGTTCTGCATTCTCCCAGGAGGGCCCCATTTCTATCACATAATGCTTAAAGGCTTGGCTGCCTGCCCTACCCCACCCCACAATATTTTAAGAACAACTTCTTTTATATTTTGGACTGCCACTAGCCCCTACACTAATACCAGACCAGTCTTCTCAGAAGGTGCGTGTGTGTGTGTGTGTCTGTGTCTGTGTCTGTGTGTCTGTGTGTCTGTTTGTCCGTGCAAGGAAAGCAGATGGAATATTGGCTCTCTCTGGATCTCAAGGTCGGTCATTAAATAGCCAAGTATTCCTTTGGCAGTTTTGCAGGATAAATGTTCCTTCCTGACTTACTCCATCCTGGGAGCAGGGCCCAAACTTGGGGCACGCTCCTGGGCATGCCAAGGATTAATGAGATGCCATGTGAAAGTTCACTACTCTCCTTCCGGACAGCATTCTGATTCATACAGAGTAAAAGACTTTCTAGGAACAGCCCAGTAGCTTTCAACCACTGGACTCCCCATGGGGAGAGAGGAAAGTCAACTCTTTTGGCCACCTGCAGGAACTTCTGCTTTCTAGGGATTTGAAGACCTTTCCCTTCCTCTACTCTCTGGTTCCATAAAACTCACAAACTGAGTCATACACCTACTGCCCTTATAATATGTGCATGTCAACATAGAATGTCTAAACATATAGACAGGTGGAGCAAGGAGAAGCATTAACATATATCTCTGGAATCTTGTTCCCCCCACTCCCATCCTACCTTGAGATTTCAGCCTTGAAGGGAGGAGGAGAAGAAGTTGGCTATGAGATTGACTACTCTCTCCTCAGAGACATTGTGGAGCCTTGCAAGAATTATATCCCTCTGTCTTCTAAATATTGCTGGTCTGGGAGCACAATTGGTTCAGAACATAAAGCTGCTAGCTTCCTTGATCACTATCCCTTTAAGTCATTGGCTTAATTTCTTCCCATCAAATGCAGGTTATACAGAAGGCCATCATAAATAGTGAATACTAAGCAAACCCATTTACCCAATAAACAGCACATAGAAATTGGAGAAGTTATGCAGATTAGAATATAATAAAAGTAAATGAAGGAAATTACCTCTCCCTCTGGGGTGTGAGATATCTCATCTCAATCAGGAGAGAAGCCCTTATCTCACTGGAAGTCTCTAGGGAGGTATGTTGGAAATCAGGGATGTGTTGATGAGCCAGCTACCCCTAAATATCTGCAAAGGAGGATTTTTCTTTCTTCTCCCTGGAGTCAGTCCTGAAGAGATTCAGAAAGCATGTACTTCTCTCTCAAAGAAGGAATTAAGAGAGTCTCTCCAAAGTTCTCATGTCAATGCTACTTGTGACATAAGCACACAGTGTCATGTCAGCATTTTTTCCACTAATTAGGAGAGTCTCAAGCAAAACACTCCAGACAGAGTTGTAAATTCAGGTTATATATAATTCACTGGATCAGATTTGCAACTGGAAGAAATTTCAAAAGCAATCTAGTCCAACCCTCCCCTCATTTTATAGATGAAAAACTGAAGCCCAGGGAGATTAAATGGTTTGCAGCTCTATAATCCTGCACACAAGTAAATATGCCCCATTTAAGAACACCTGACACAGTATATGAGAGTACATAGGAATAAGACTTTTTGGGGTCTTATGATGTCTATAAGTTTATGGTGACTTATATTGGCATAGGATACTTCATTTTGCAAAAGGATTCCCCACATTGGAGACCCTTAAAAAACACAGCTTCTCCAGTCTAGCAAAAACAAGATCCAAATTGTTTTTAATTTATTTATGATACAACATATATAAGACATTATGTAAATATATGCTATTATCTTTTTAAAAAACCAATTTAAACTCAACTTTGTAAGAACTTGTCTATCATGAAAGGTGAGGACACCTTTAAACAATTAAATAAGAAAGAATTTCCAGAGACTGGGAGCATGTGAAATAATGAAATGGTCATAGGCAGAGGCTGTGTTCACTATCTAGGCATATTTTTTAAACAGAGGAGATCACCATCTTTTTGTGGATGAAATAGGCATTTTGGTCCAAGACTTCAAGAGGATTCAGTGGACCTTCAATAAAAATATATTAGGCACCTACTGTAAATATCGTTGTGTAAGAAATGTTGAGGAGGATATGAAAAGAAATAAAACAGCTCTGCCTCCCTCATCAAGTCTGACAACTGGTTGAGTAGTTTTTGGGTGCATGAAGAGTTGTACAAAGTCATCATCTTCATGATCTTTCAGAGTCACTAAAGCAGAGTGACAAGACAAAAGTCAGAATAACTGGCAGTTGCTGGGTTGTAGTGGATGACCCTGGTGTCTTTGACACCTGACCAAGCTTTAAGCACTCTATAGAACCTGCTTCAGTCACTTTCATGGCTGTTGGAACAAATTGTTCTCATCTGGCCAGTCCTCAGGGGGAAGTCTTCACTTGTTTGAGGTAAACATCTTACTAACTCACCAATAGGTTTGAGGACTGAGAGTTACCTGGATTAGCCTATCTACTGGAATAGTTTTCCTGGGCTGTGGGCCCTCTGAAAAGGAATCGACAAGCCCTTATGCTGGAGGTCCTAGCCCTCCTTGAATACTCAATATAATCCACAAAATAAGTATAATACAAGAAAGATGGTAAATGATCCAAAGAAGAAATCAAAATACAATAGGAATGGGAGGAGAGAGAAAATCCTGACATTGAGTAACGACATATATAGCCACACAGAGGAAATAATTCTATGTGGAAGGCATGGATGCTGGAAAGTGAGAAACGCATTCCAGGCATGGAGAATGGACTATGCAATATATAGAGAAAAAAGAGAACAAGTCAATTTCAGGGATAGCCAGGTTTAAAGTTTGGCTAGAATCAAAGGTCATGAATAAGAAAAAGAAAAACTGAAAAGATAGGCAAGGGCTAGACTGTGAAGACCTCTAAATATCAAGCTATGGATCTTACTCTGGAGGCAATAGGGATCTTCTGAAAATTTTTGACCAAAAGAGTGACGTGGTTGGATTTGTCTCTTAGAAGGATAATGTTGATAGTTGTATAGAGGATGGTACATGGTATATGGAAAAACAACTAAGAAGGTATTAAAATAATTCAAGGGAGCAGTGTTGTGGGTCTGAATTAGGATGGTGGTCACCTGAGTGAAGAGAAGGGGATGCATATGTGTGTGTGTGTGTGTGTGTGTGTGTGTGCATGTTGCTCATGTAAGTCAGGCAGCATAGGTTGCCTAAATAATGGCTTGGCCATTATTTTTCAAAAGAAATTTTGGTTCCTCCCTGGAGGGGAGTAGGAAAATGGATCCTGAGGCTAGCCATTCTCTTCTCTTCTGAGAGAGAGGGGAGTACAAGGCCAGATTCATTTCCATCTTCTCCCTCTAAATATCACTGAGTTAGGAGAAAAAAATTTTAAGGTCAAGATATCTTTATCACTAGGCTGTAAAGAGAATAAGGTAACTCCAGTACTTAACTCCTTCCACCAAATGCTGGTTATACCAAATACCATCACAGATATTGCAAATAACATATAAATCCATTTATCCAAGCCAACTGTGAACAGAAATCAGAGTTCTACAGTTTAGAATACAACATAAAATACAGAGTGAATGAATTCTCCCAACAGGAGATGTCTCAGGTTAACCAATAAAAAGAGGTCCTAATATCTTCCAAGAGAAAATTCCCTGAAATCTCTAGGGAGGCAAGCTCAAAATATGGGGCACATTGAAGAGCTGGTTTTCTTCTCCATGCTTGCCTTCTACAGTCTTTTCTTTTTTCTTTCTAACTATGAGTTGTTGTTCCACCCCCCCAGAAGAGAATCTGGAATTGTATGTCCTCTATCTAAATAGTGATGAAGAAGACTATCTCTTCTTTTCAAAGATTTTGATTCAACACTGACCCTCAGACAGGCATATATTGGATAGCCATTCTTTCCATCAATATGGAATTATACCTAAGCAGCAGAATTGATATGATTTAGCACCTGACTGAATATAAGAAATGAAAAAAAAAGGAATGAGTCCAAACTGATGCTGAGAATTCAAATCTTGGTCACTAGAATAGTGGACTATTATAAATTAAAATAGGGAAATTGGGAAATGGGAAGGATTTAGTGAGGAAGATAATGAATTCAGATTTGGACAAATTGATTTTGAGTTCTCACAGAATATTCAGGGGGAGACATCCTGCAAATAGTTGAAGACTCAAGCCCAGAGCTCAAAAGAGATTTCAGTAGGAAAGATAGATTTGGGAGCCATCTACTGAGAATTTATGATTGAATTTATAGGAGCTAATGAGATTACCAAGGGCTAACATGTAAAGAAAAAAAGAGAAGATGGACAGAACCTTCAGAGTCATCACACTTAGGAAGATGGATGTTGAACTTCTCATCAACAGAGACTGGAAAGGAGCAGGCAAACAAGTTGGAGGAAGATCAGAAAAGAGTCATGTCACAGAAGCCAAGGGAGGAAAAATTTACAAGAAAGAGTGTCAGAAAGTAGAAGAAAGGTCATGGCAGGGGATGAATGAGAAAAGGTCTTTGGATTGGGCAATGAGATTACTGATTACTAAGAAGTGGCTTCATTATATGAGAATTCAGGTTACAAGATATTTAGAAGTGAGTGGGTGATGAGGCTAGTAAGTTTAGCTCACTTTGTTATGAGTTTAGCAGTGAAAGAGGAGCAGTGAAAGCTCTATTTATGGCTTGAGGAATTGGTAGGATCAAGTAAAGGTTGTATTGGTTATTTCTTTTATTCTGTTTTAATGATAGGGATGACCTGAGTGTATCTGTGGGCAGTGGAGAAGGAGCCAGAAGGGAAAAATTGAATAGAAGAGAGAAAGGCTGAATTATCAATTCTGAGGCAGCTACATGGTATATTTGATATAATACGAGACTCAGAGTCAAGAAATTAGGAAAAACTGTGTTCAAATCCTGCTTCAGATACTAGCTATGTGGCCCATGGCAAGTTACTTAACTTTTCTCATCCTCAGTTTCCTCATCTATAAAATATGGATCATAACAGCACCTATCTCAAAGGTTTGTTGTGAAGTTCAAATAAAGTAATACATGTAAAGTGCTTTGAAAATCTTAAAACTTTATATAAATGTTAATTATTATTATCAGAGGCAGTGGCAACATCAGTAGGGCAGAATATAGGGCATCACAATCATCAGTAGAGGGATTAACCTTAGAAATATAATAAGCTGCTATCCCCTCTAAGACCAGACCAAAGGAGGAGAGGACCCAGAGATACTGTGTGGTACAGGGAAAACAATATTGGGTTTGGAATCAGGGGAGAGAAATTCAAGTCCTGGATTACTACCTGTGTGAGCTTTAGAGAGTTCACCTCTCTCTTCCATTTTCTGGTGGCAATAGCAGCCATAGCAGCAGCAGCAGAAGCTTTGGGAGCTCTCAGCCCAGAGATAGTAAGGGAATTGGATAGTAAGGGAAGGGAATCTTCATAAAGAGATTTCAGGAGACCACTTGCTGACTCTGGGTACAGATGGGGAAGACTGGCAACCCATACGCATATCTGGGTCCCAGTTCCAGAGTACAGAGGAGCACTGGAGGGGTTAGTCACAAGAGAGAAGGGACCCTGGTCACAGTCCCAAAGTAGAGAAGAGTGCTAGTATGTACAGCTGTAGGTTAGCAGGGGCCTTTCCTTGGTAAAGACCAGAGAAAAGATCAAGAGAGCAATGACCATACCTCTCCCAGGATCCTACCACCTTGGAAGCACCAAAACTTGCAGACCTCCAAAACTAGGTCTGAAAACTGCAATAGAAAAAAGGCTAAAGTGTAGCACAATGCCTCATCACCCCAAGGTAAGCAGAGCCCAACAAAGTCAAGAAATAGACTGGGAAAATGAGTGAACAGCAAAGACCATAAAAAGCTACTCCAGTTTCAGGGAAGACCAAGATATAATCTCAGAAGAAGACAACAATGTGAAAAAAGTTACAAAGAAGCCTCAAAGAAAAATTCTAATCAGACTGAAGCCCAACAAGAGTTTCTTGAAGAGTTAAAGAGACAGGTAATAAAGGGAGGAAATGGGAAAATAAACAAGAGTGTTGCAAAAACAAAAAAAAACAAAAAAGAAAGAATTAACAGTTTAAAAAAAGAGGTGTCCCAAAAAAGTTCCAAACAAAATAACACCTTGAAAAACATAATTGACCCAATGGTAAAAGAGGTATACAACTGAGTTAAGAAAAGAATTCCTTAAAAAGCAGAATTGGCCAAATGAAAAATAGAGGTACAAAATCTCACTGAAGAAGATAATTTCTTAAAAATTAAAATAAGGAAAATGGAAACTAATGACTCTATGAGATATAAAGAAATAATAAAACAAAATCAAAGAATGTTTTTAGAAAATAGAAGAAAATATTAAATATCTTATTGGAAAAACAACTAACTTGGAAAATGGAGGAAAGCAAATTTAAGTATTGTTGGACTACCTAAAACCCATGATCAAATAAAAACCTTAGGCATCATATTTCAAGATATTATCAAGGAAAACTGCCCTGATATCTTAGATCTAGTAGGTAAAATAGAAATTGAAAAAAAGTCCACTAATCACTTCCTGAAAGAGATCCCCAAATGAAAACTCTCAGGAATATTATAGCCAAATTCAAGAGCTCCCAGAAAGCCAGAAAGAAAAAAATTCAAACGTCATGGAGCCACACTCAGGATAACACAATATTCAGTTGCTACCATGTTAAAGGATTAGAAGACTTGGAATACAATATTCCAGAAGGCAAAGGAACTTTGATTACAGTGAAGAAAAACATACCTAGCAAAAGTTCCCTTCAGAATGGAAAATAGATAGTTAACGAAATAGAGTACTTTCAACCACTTCTGATAAAAAGATCAAAGCTAAATAGAAAATCTGACATTTAAACACAAGACTCAAGAGAAGCATAAAAAAGTAAGCATGTAAAAGTAATCATGAGACTCAACAAAGTTAAACTACTTACATTCCTATATGAGAAGATAATATATGTAACTCCTAAGAACTTATGAGAGCAGTTAAAAAGAGGTACAGAAAGAGAAGACATGAATGTGCCAATTATGTTGCAATGATTTCCTGAAAAAGTAAAAAAAAGCTAAGAAAGAAGGGTACATTGGGAGAAGAGCGAAGGGAAAGGTAGAACAGGGGAAAAGTTCTCCCATAAAGGAGGTATACAAGAAAGAGCTTTTACCATGTAGGAGAAAATGGGAGGGGGCAGGTAAGCAAGCAAAGCTTGAACCTCACTCTCATAGAAATTAGTTCGAATATAAATACACATATACATTATATATAATGTATATATATATATGTGCATGTTGCTGCACATGTATGTACATATATGTATGTGTGTGTATATATATGATATATATTCAATTGTATATATGAATGTAATTTACCCAGTAGAGAAATAAAGAGGGGAAAGGGATAAGAGATATGGGGATGGCAGAAGATGATAAAGAGCGGGGCAGATTAAGGGAGGCAATGGTTAGACACAAAATAAACTTTTGAAGAGGGACAGGATAAGATGAGAGAGGAACAAACAGAAGATAATGGGATAAAGGAAAATATAACATCATAACTGTGAATGTGAATGGAATGAGCTCACCTATAAAATGGAAACAAATAGATTGGATTAGAAATCAGAATCCAACAATATATTGTTTACAAGAGACAATGAAATAGAAATAGAAAGACACATACAGAATACAGAAAGACACATACAGATACAGAATAGAAATAGAAAGACACATACAGATTTAAAAATAAAGATCTGTAGCAGAATCTAATATGCTTCAGATGAAGTAAAAAAAAGGCAAAGGGAAGCAAACATGATCCTCAGAGAAAGCAAAAACAGAGCTAATTGAAATAATCAGGGAATAATCAGGGAAACTACATTTTGCTAAAAGTTACCATAGACCATGAAGTATTATCAAAAAAGATTTTACAGCAAGTTTCTATGATAAAGATCTCACTTCACAAATATACACTAAGTATAGAACTGAGTCAGATTTATGAAAACAAGAACCATTCTCCAACTGATAAATGGTCAAAGGTTATGAACTGGCTGTTTTCAGAAGAAGACATTAAAGCTCTCTATAGGCACACGAAAAATGTTCGAAATCACTATTGATAAGAAAAATAAAAATAAAAGCAAGAATTAATGAAAATTTAAAACAAAATTTCATGTCTTTTAGAAATGACAAATGTTGGATGAGATGAGGGAAAGATAAGTGTCCTAGTGAACTGGTTTTGCTATTCTGAAGAACAGTTTGGACCTGTACCCCAAGAGCTATAAAACTATGCATGCCTTTTGAGCTAGCAATACTACTACTAGATCTGTATCCCAAAGGAGTCAAAGGAAAAAGAAAAAGGACCTATATCTACGAAAATATTTATAGCAACTCCTTTCGTGCTGACAAAGTATTGGAAATCAAGAGGATACTCATCTGCTGGGGAATGGTAGACCAAGTTGTGGCATATGATTATGATGGAGTACTATTGTGCTGTAAGAAATGATGAGGATGCAGATGGTTTCAGAAAAATATGACAAGATCTATATGAACTGATGCAAAATGAAGTGAGAAGAACCAGAGGATCATTATGCACAATAACAGTGATGTTGTAATGATGATCAACTGTGAAAGACGTTGCTACTCTGATCAACACAATGATCCAAAACAATTTCAAAGGACTCATCATGAAAAACTGCTGCCCTCTTCCAAGGGAGAATTCTGAATTCAAATTGAAATGTAATTTTATCATTTTTTAATTTTTCTTGCTTTTTAAAAATTTGGCTAATATGGAAATGTTTTGCATGATTTCATATGTTAAAAAAAGGATAAAAGAGTTGAACTGAATGACTTCAAGCTCTGTTCTATCTCTAAATCTATGACACCTGAACTCCATGAAATTGGGGCTCATGTGGATGCAGAGATTATTTTCACTTAACACCATGTGGTTATATCCAGAATCTAATAATATAGGATGAATGAAGAGTTTGCTGATAATCCTAGGAATAGAACAGACAAATGGAAATAGTATTAGTTCTAAAGTCAGAGGACTTGGGTTCCAATCCCACCTCTGACACGCTCTGGGTGACCTTGTCACTTGACTTCCCTTGGTTTCAGATTTCTTATCTGATCGGAAGAGATGGCCTCTGAGGTATCTTCCTACTCTATCCTGTGATTCTTTTTTTAATTTTATTTTTAATTTATTAAATAAAACAAGCATTTCCATAACATAGTATAATTTTAAAAAGGTAATTGTACATGAAATTGCCAATCTATTATGTACAACTTGCTATCCCTTTTAAATATATAATAAAGTTGTGTGATTTTTTCCTTTTTTCCCTTCCCGCAACCTAGAGATGGCTACCATTAGAAACAAATATGTGCATGTGTATGTGTATACATATATATACATACACATATATATGTGTACCCACATGTATGTATACGTGTATATATACACATCTGTTCATATATACACATACATGTTAAATCATTCTATACATACTTCTATTTATTAGTTCTTTCTTTGAATGTAGATATGGTCCTCCCTCACAGGTCCTTTGTAGCTGATTTAGGTATTTCTTATAGTAAAAATTACTTAGTTTCTCAAAGTTCTTAAAACAGCATCGTTGTTAGTGTATACAATGTTCTCTTGGTTCTCATTTCACTCTTCATTATTTGTTTAAGTTTATCCTTGTTTTTCTAAAATCAATGAACTCACCATTCCTTATAGCACAATATTATTCCATCATAACCATAAACCATAACTTGTTCAGCTATACAACTTGTATCCTAGGATTCTGTAATCCTGATCTTTATATTAAGCTACAATTTACCTGCTTGTATACAGTTCCTATCCTAAGCTGCATTTACACTGTAGTATGGTGATTTTATACCTTAACTAGTTAACTATTTAAATTTGCATGAGTAGTTAGCAAGGAGGAGTCTATATGAAAGGTCTCAGTCCTAGGATTAGGGCCTCAGGAGGAAAAGGACTTGATGCATTAGGTGGAAAGTTCCCAGCATGGAACACCTTAAGAGCCTTCTGTTTGGGGATTCCCAGGTCTATTTGTCCCAACCTGTGGTTATTTATGCAGCTCCTTAGCTTTACGGGGAATTTGATGAAGACTTTGATGGATAAATGCTGCAAGGGTTTTTTAATTTTCTGGTGTTTATAGGGCTCATGACTTGTGTTTTTTAAAAGTCATAACAATTTGTGCATTTCAAGTGAGTACATCACATATAGTGTAGTGTGGTACTTGGCACAGTGCCAGGTATATTGTGGGTGCTTACTAAATGTTTGTGAACTTGTTGCCTTGGCCACATATTATGCAGTATTTATCCCTAGGGAAAGTGCTTCCAGGCAGTACAGGATAGTGAAAAGAGCCTTGGACTATATGTGCAGAATGAGGCTTGGTCAGCCCAGTATGGGGTCAATGAGTTACTTCATTTTATTTAATTGTTCTTTTTTGTTATAAGGAAAGGTTCAAAGGCAGTCTGGGGGGTGGGGTGGCAATAGAATAGGAAAATGCATCCATGTTACAAAAGGTAGAAATAAAACATTTATTTTTAATAAGAATGCTATGCTGGAAAACAGGACTCCCAGGTTCTAGTCTCAGCCATTTACCTAGTTAGCTCCCATGGCCTTTAGTAAGTCACTTTTTCTTTTAAAGATTCAGTTTCATGACTATTATGGATATGTTTTACATGACTACACATGTATAACTTAACAGTGAATTGCTTGTCTTCTCAACGAGGGGGAGTAGGGAGAGTGGAAGGGAGAGAATTTGGAACTCAGTTTTAAAAATTGTTAAAAATTGTTTTTATATGTAACTGAGGAAAAATAAAATATGAAATAAGAGGAAAAAAGAAAAAACCTCAGTTTCCTCCTCTATAAAATGAAAGGGCTGATATCTAAGGTCCTGCTCATTTCTGACATTCTACATTCCACAGAATGACCAGTTCTATTGTTCTAATCTCACTACCAGCCCGGACAATCCATGCTTTCTTGTCCAACATTCTGTTAGAAACTCCTTTCCAGCTCTGAGAGAGTCATAGTTCTATGACTATGACTTCCATTCATGAACGTGCTGTTTGTGCAATACAGGCCACAAAGATAGACCAGCTCAAGGTGCAAGGGTTTGTCACTATATCACAATTAAGGAACTAATTTTCTGGTGCTTTTTCAATTGACCATATTGACAGTGTCTTGCAATTTGGGTTTTTCAGTGACACATAAAGCCTTTTCCATGGTTAACACATTTGAGTTTAATTTCAGTAATATTTCCATTAATAACCTGTAATTAAAGCATCTAATAAAGATCAGTAATTCACTTAGCTGAATTTAGGAAAGGGGGAAAAAATAACAGAAAGGAAAAGAAAAAAGCCCTCATGGAACTCGGATTCAATTCTCCTGTTAAATGAACATTATGGTTTTGCTAGGTCTCTTAATTGAACCTCATTTTTTTAAACAGGAATATTAAACAAATTAAATTAAGCAAGTAATTTCCCTTTTTGGGATAAAAAAAAGCACTGGAGTGGAAAAGTGCCTCCAAAATATCCATTAATATAATGGGGGTGGAGGTTGTGATGCTTTAAAAGGCGTTCGTTGTTTTTGCTTAAAACAGCATGATGCTGATAGATATAGCAGAACCCCATGTACCCAAGTGGAGCAAGCTCAGGCTGTAGCACAGAAACCAGATGGTCCCTCAATGGCCTCAAATCTCATGGCCCACTGGCCTCTATTTCCTTCTCTGACACTTAGGGTGAGGTGGCAGGGATAGTTCTGAATTGGTGTAACATCTCTGTCTAAGGCAGAACAGTGGATAGAACGCATGCCTCACTTGGAGTCAGGAAGATTCATTTTTCTAAGTTCAAATCTGTCCTCAGACACTTCCTTGCTGTGTGACTCTGGATAAGTCATTTAACCCTGTTTGCCTCAGTTTCCTCATCTGTAAAATTCAGTAGAGAAGGAAATGGTAAACCATTCCAGTGTCTTTGCAAAGAGAACCCCAAATGGGGTCATGAACAGTCAGACATGCCTGAAACAACAACAGTAAGAAGGCCCTAATATGTTAGAGAAAGAGCAAGTGATCAAACAGGACAAATATAATCCCTCTTCAATCAATCAATCACAAGTGTTTACTAAGCACCTACTATAAGCCAAGTCCTTTGCTAACTAGGCTCCCGGAGACAGAGATAGAATGAACAAAACAGCAACCAGGCATAAGGAGCTTACATTCAGCCTTTCACATACTTGAAGATGACTTACCTTGCCCCCTACCCAGCCCCCAAGTCTCGTCTAGGCTAAGTTTCTTTTTCAATCAGGCCCCATATCACAATATTGAGGCCTTTCACTATCCAGGTTACCTTCCAATACTCACATTTTACAGAACAAGAAACTGAGGTAAATAGAGGTCAAATGACTTGCCTATAGTCACAAAGTGGTAAGTGGCATTTCTGGGATACAAACCCAGGCTTTCTGACTCTATTATGTCACAACTGACTTCTTTTAACTACTATGTAACCATGAGCAAGTCATATATATCTCTGAGCCCCAGATTCCTCATTGTAAAGTAGGGAGGATTTTTATTATTTTGCACTATCCACCTCAGGTTGGTGAGAGGATCATATAGAATAGGCAAGGCAAAACAAGGTACAATGCATTTATTAAGCACTTAGTGTATACCAAATACTGTTTTAACATTCATTTTTAAAACTTTGACTTTCAACTTCTCTCCTTTCCTCGCTCCCCATCCATCCCCACTGAGAAGGCACACAATTTGATATAGGTTATGCATGTTTAGTCATGTAAAACATTTCCGAAACAGTCATGTGAAAAACTATATTTCCCTCCATCCTATACTGCCTCTCATTTATTCTATTCTCTCTTTTGATCCTGTCTCTCCTCAAAAGTATTTACTTCTAATTACCCCCTCCTCCCATTTGCCTTCCTTTCTGTCTTTCCCTTTACCCTCTGCTTATCCCCATCTCCCCTATTTTCCTGTAGTGTAAGATAGATTTTCATACCAACTTGAGTGTGCATGTTATTCTCTCCTTAAGCCAAATCAGATGAGAGTAAGGTTCTCTCCCTCTCACTTTCCCTCTCTTCCCCTCTATTGAGAAAGCTTTCTCTTGCCTTTTTTATGTGACACAATTTATTCCATTCTATTTCTCTCTTTCTCCTTCTCCTAATATATTCCTCTCTCACCCCTTAATTTTATGCTTTTATATGTCATCCTTTCATATTCAACTCACCCAGTGCCTTCTGTCTATATGCATATAATTCCTCCAACTATCCTAATACTGAGAAAAGTTTCAAGAGTTACAAATATTATCCTTCCATGTAGGAATGTAAACAGTTCAACTTTAATAAGTCCTTTATGATTTCTCTTTCCTGTTTACCTTTTCGTGCTTCTCTTGATTTTTGTATTTGAAAGTCAAATTTTCCTTTCAGCTCTGGTCTTTTTTCATCAAGAATGCTTGAAAGTTCTCCATTTCATTCAATGATCACTTTTTTATCCCCTAAAGTATTATACTCAGTTTTGCTGGGCAGGTGATTCATGGTTTTAATTCCAGATCCTTTGACCTCTGGAATATCATATTCCAAGCCCTCTGACCCCTTAATGTAGAAGCTGCTAGATCTTGTGTTATCCTGATTATATTTACATTGTTTCCTTCTCACTGCTTACAATATTTTCTCCTTGACCTGGAAGCTCTGGAATTCGGCTACAATATTCCTAGGGGTTTTTCTTTTGGGATCTCTTTCAGGAGATGATTGGTAGATTCTTTCAATATCGATTTTGTGCTCTGATTCTAGAATATCATGGCAGTTTTCCTTGATAATTTCTTGAAATATGATGTCTATACTCTTTTTTGGATCATGGTTTTCAGGTAGTCCAATAATTTTTAAATCATCTCTCCTGGATCTATTTTCCAGGTCAGTTGTTTTTCCAATGAGATTATTTCACATTGTTGGCTATTTTTTCATTCCTTTGGTTTTGTTCTATAATCTCTTGATTTTTCATAAAGTCATTAGCTTCCATCAGCTCCATTCTCATCTTTAAGGAAATATTTTCTTCACTGAATTTTTGGACCTCCTTTTCTATCTGTCCAACTCTGCTTTTTAAGGCATTCTTCTCCTCATTGGCTTTGATCTCTTTTGCTATTTGGGCTAGTCTATTCTTTCAGGTATTATTTCCTTCAACATTTTTGGGTTCCAGTTTAGCAAGCAATTTATTTGATTTTCATGATTTTCTTACATCACTCTCATTTCTCTTCCCAAATTTTGCTCTACTTTTCTTACTTGATTTTCAAAATCATTTTTGAGTTCTTCCATGGCCTGAGACCAGTTCATATTTTTCTTGGAGGTTTTGAATGTAGGAGCTTTGACTTTGTTGTCCTCTGTTTGTATATTTTGATCTTCTTTGTCACCAAAGAAAGATTCTATACTCTGACTCTTTTTCTGGTTTTTGCTCATTTCCCCAGTCATTTACTTGACTTTTGAGCTCTTTGTCAAGGTAGTTGTCTGCTTTCAGTGGGAGTGGGGGGTTGTACTGTCAGCCTCTCAATGCCCCTGCTCTCGATGAACCTAGAGCTCTAGAAAGCTCCTCCCACCCTTCACCACCCTGGGGCTGGGGCTGGGCCACTCTACCACTGACCTTCCAATTTGTCCACAAAGTTTTGGGGTTCCAAAATCTGGAAACCACCACAGGTGACAGTGATTCAAATCCCCTCCCCCCAGACCTGCTCAGGTCTCATGTGTGCCAATGTGGCCTATGCTGGACTGCTCTCTGCTCTCAGCATGGCATTATAGATGTTTCCTGTCTACCTTCCAGTCTGCCTTGGGCTGGATATTTACTTCACACCGTCATTCTCTTACTTCTGCAGCTCCAGAATTTGTTTAGAATCATTTTTTACAGGTATTTGGCTGGACTTGGGGGGAGGGCTCTAGCAAGTGTCTGCTTCTGCTCCATCATCTTGGCTCTGCCCTTATGCTAATATTTTTGTTTTTACTATTTCTTTCCCTGTAGTCCCCAGTCTCAGCCCTAAATGTATACAAAGCCCTGTTCTGGGACAACAACATAGAGAAACAAAGATACTCAATATTTGTCTTGGTAGAATGCCAAGACTTATAGGGAGAATACAGTTGTCATAATAAGTAAGTTTCTTCACTCTCAAGGAACTCCTATTCTGATAAAGGAGATGGTCTTAGATCTCAGGAACTTATCAGTTTGATGAGAGAGACACAATCAATACATTATCCTGGTTAGTATTATGTAACTCTTCTTGTCCCTTGACATATTCCTACATTGGCTCTCAACTCAAGTACATATATTCCTTCATAGAAATGTGTCAGTATTTTATTCCTCTTAGAGATGGGTTGCATCTAGCTTTGGGATAACTGGAAGAGGCAGAGAGGGATAGTTTATCAGTCCTGATCTCTTCCCCATCAGAATTTCTATTTCCAGAGAAGAACATTAGGGACATCCTACTCTCCTTCTATCCCACTGGTTCATCTTTTTCTTCTCTCTCTATAAAAAAAATAATACAAGTAGCTAAATCCTATGATTTTCCTGCCTATATCTATATTTCTGCTTGTGGAAACAGTCCTAAGAAGGCATAGTAACACAATTCAGCAGCTATTTCTATAATCTCTTGTCAACCACTCAGCCCAATGATTACCCTTTTATCGCAGGCTCATAAAATCCCCATATTCCCATGAATCATGGCCACTATACAACAAGAACAAGGGAAGTTCAATCAGCTCTGGGGTAACATCAGGAAAACCAGCTAATACAGTAGGGTAGGGTTATACACTGGGAACAGTTGGGACTCTGTGTCAATCTGGCTTCTTCTTATAGCGGAATGATAGTTCAAGAGTCATTCTCCTTCTCTCTTGAGATTGGAAAGCAATGCCCACCTCTGCCCAGCAGAAAAGAAATACTGAAAGGCATTGCACATAGAGGTCATGTTCTGTTCTTCATGGAGCACCTGGTTGCTGGGTTGATCTCAAATACTATATGTGTAAGGTTCCCAGAATTTTAGAGCTGGAAAGAACCTTAGATATTGGTGGGTTCAAATATTAGTGGATTCAAATCTCTCATTTGATTTACTAGGGAGGCAAATATGGTTGAAATCACATTGACAGTTTGTGATGGAGCCATGGGTCTCCTAATTTCTTGTAATACTGACAGATCCAAGACCAAATTTGAAGGAAATATTCAAGGTAAAGCTGAGCAAAGAATCTGGATACATATGGTAGCCAATTCAAAAAAGCCATAAGTGAATGAGCAGTCAAGACCCTGGAAATTGGCAGAAGCCACAGTCCAGAGAAAGGTCAACCATCAAGGAGTATTTGAAAATGGTAGTTAACAGGAGGCAGTGAGTCAAAGCTGGATAAGCAGTCAGGAATTCAGGGGTTTGCACAGAAATTGGAGGCCAAGACAGAGAGTGAATCAAGGCCTGGCAAGCAGTCAGAAGAGCAGAAATAGAAAGAATGTGCCAGACATGATAGAACTTAGAAACTGAAGCAAAGTCGGCCTCAGACAGAAAGGCTTTTATTTTCCTCCTGTCATAGAAGAAGCCAAGGACTGATCAAACTTAGGGCAGAGAGACTCAGGCTACCATAGTGGTGCAAAAACCAAATAGGTTTGATAAAGCCACATTGAAGGCCTTTGTTAACTGAGTGACTGATTGACTCAAGTGTGTGCACACTATCAAAAGTGGCTTTTAGTGGAAGGCATTTCCATTGAATAACAAGAAATGTGTCTGTGTCTATCATCCACCAATTGCAAATATTATTTATTGGGGTAATTCCAGAGCAAGTAAGCACAAATAACAGTTCTATTCTATGGCTTAGGGAAAAGCTCAACCAATCAATCAATATTAAAGCACCTACTATGTGTCAACCTGGAGATATAAAAAGGGATGAAAGAAAACTGGACTCCCAAGTCAGAAGACCCAAGTTCTGGTGCTTTTCCTAATTAGCTACATGACTTTGGACAAGTTATTTTTTTTTCTGGGGGGCCTCAGTTTCCTTCTCTGTAAAATGAGGTGGAAAATTAGTCCTTTTTTGTCCATTATTTCAGACTAAGTACTCAGTAAGATGCTCAAGTTTTTTTAAACGTTGAAGGAGGCATTTTGAAGTCTTGCCAGTATGTTGTCTTTCCTCCCAGTCATCTTGGTGTCCAATAAGTCACTCAATAAACATTTATTAAGTGCCTACTATTTGCCAGGCACTGTGCTAATTGATAGGGGATACAAAAAAAGGCAAAAGGTGTTCCATACTATCAAGTTGTTCACAATCTAAAGGAGCAAATGAATATATACAAACAAGATATGTACAAGATACATAGGACATAATTAAGAGAAGGAAAGCACTAGAATTAAGAGAGGTTGGGAAGTACTTCCTGTAGAAGATGGGATCCTGTAGAAGATGTGATCAGATGCTAATATGGGCTTTATGTAATAAGTGTGAAGCAGCAAGATTTTTGAAAGGAACGTGGGGAGAGAGAAAGAGGCAAGGGAATAATATTGCCATATCCTGCCATGGGTTTTAGAGACTTTGGAATTTCTCCAGGATTTGGCTCAACCACAAAACTCAATTTCATCTGGAGGTTTGACTCACTCAGTGTTTCCTCTCCTTCCCTCTCTTAATCAAGCCCTACTTATCCTGTATATTAAAAGCTGGGCACAATGAGGAGTGTTAAGTCCTCAGTGCCAAAGCAGTACAATTTCATCCATAGTCAGTGACCAACTCCAGTAGGAGAGGAGAAATCTTGAAGTGTCCAAGACATTTGCTGAGTACTTCCTCCGAAATGAAGTGATGCCTAAGGGAACCTGAGTATGAGGGCAGATAGAGGCATGGTACATGGAGCCTCAACCAAGTTATTTGCTTCTTTCTTTTTCTCCTTTCTTTGTTTTTTCCCACTCCCATTACTTTCTATGAACTCTGTAATGCCTTGTATGTACCTAGTTATGTATTTACAAGTAGTTTCTGTCTCCCTTTAGACTGTGAACATTTTAAAGCTAGAGATCTGTATCTTCAATTCTTAGCACAGCTCTTGGAACATGGTAAGCACTTAATAAGTCTTAACTGACTCTTTCAAAAGCCCTGCTCATCCACAATCCACATCTCCCTGGGCGCTGAGACTATTGAGAATAACTCATACCAGAGCCATCCACCTATTAGGAAAGTACAAAAATGGCTTTTTTATATTGATTAACTTGGGCAATTTGTAGAATATTTAAAGCATAATTATAGAGCTGGAAGCAGTGTGGTACAGTGCAAAGAAATGAAGTCAAAGTTCCTGAGTTCAAGTCCCTTCTCTTTTACTTATTACTTTTGTGCCCTAGGGTGAGACACTTCATTTTTCTAGGTTTCAATTCTTTCATCCAGAATTTATTCCTTCATTCCTATCTATTGAAATCCTTCTCTTTAAGTACTGATATAGTTGTATTGGGGTGTATGGAGTGTCCAGGGAGGATGAGCACCTCTGGTGTAAGGACTTACCGAGCTCCTCCACCTTTGGTGTCCTCCTGTCACCCAGCTCTCACCTGTGGCTCCAAGAGGGTAATTAACAGGATTCAAACCCATTGGTGAGTTACAGGAATGTCTGCCTTAAGCATGTGAAGACTTTCCCCAGAAGAATGGGAACAATTTGTTCAAATGACCATGAAGGCTGCTGAAGCAGACACTGTGGAGGGCTTAGAGTTTGGACAGATATCAAAGATGCAAAGGTCATCCACTGCATCTTTGACCATTGTTAGTCATCTTGACTTTTGTCATGCCACTGAACTTTGATGACCCTGGAAGAGAGAGTGAAGCTGAGGCTGATGACTTTGTGCAACGCTGCTTCACTTAAATCCAATTCCCATGCAAGTGAAGACATCACCTGTGATGGCATTAGTCTTCTTCAAAACTGAAGGATGAGCAACTGCCTCCCAGTAGCACTGAGAATTCATCACATTCACTGATACCTGACTTTCAGATTTGAGAGTTGGACTAGATGACCTTTTAAAGGAATTATCATGACTTTATGAATCTATGAACTATCTAGCTCTGACTTCTCATTTTGCAAAAAGAGAAAACTGAGACTCCACAAGAAGAAATCAATTGCTTAAGCCATACAGATAGTGCTAGACAATTCCATTTCTGAAAATTTAATAATCCTGTATTAATGGGCAAGTTACTCTCCTAACATTTCTACTTTCTCCACATTGACCTTGGAGTAGGGGCCAGACCAAAGGATTATTATAGTTTAGATTCACAATATTCTATCCATGATAGGCTGGGATGAGCCAAGGTGGCTTACTTAGATCATGGCTCTTAGGAGTATTTGCTTCAGGTTTATTTCCCTGACATAAATATGCTTTTACTTAATTAATTGTTTTGAGGTTACTTGTAGAGGAAAAAAAACTAGACCTTAAAGAGTAAGGAATTGCTAGTGGATGGTGGGGAAGGCAACACAAGAGAGTATCTAAGTTTGGAAAGAATAAGAACCTCAATTCTTGGCACATAAGAAATCCTCAGCTTTGTTGAGTCATCCCATGACTCTAATAGCTCAGCTAGTTACTCACCATCTCTTGTGATTCATCAGACCAAAATTTTCTTTCCTGGCTACCACTCCTCCATTACATATTGTCTTCTCCTGTTAAAATGTAAGCTTCTTTAGGGAAGAGACTATGTTTCTTTGGTATTTGTACTCTCAACTCCTAGCATAGTGTTAGGTACATAATAGGTCCTTAATAAAGGCTTTTTTCATTCATTCATTCATTCATTCATTCATTCATTCATTCTTTCACAGACTGAAGTAGCTTGAAGGTAGGATATTCTACATCTTTAGATGCCAGGGTTAACTGATATTTAATCAATCAATAAACACTTATTAAGCATCTACTATGTACCAAAGACCCCAGGATTAATCATTGTAACAAACTCAGAACACAAGATTTAGAATGGAAAATAGCCTTAGAGATCTTGTAGGGACTACATTTATTTAGAGAGGAAAATCCTCAAGCTCAGGCTGAGGGGAACGACTTGCCCAAGGTCACACAGGTATGTACTAAGATGGGATTAAACACCCAAGACTACTAAATCCAGTTCTTTACACTATAATGTAAAGCTTCCTCTCACTGAGCCCAATGTTAACAACAGGAACCATAAGCTTTTTCCTTTGCAATTCATTTAAAAAAAGTCTCTTTTATTTTCTTCCTTGTTAAAATAAATCTTTCTTCTCTAAAACTGTGAACTGTATGTTGGTAAATGACGAGTCATTTTCAGAGTATTGGGTCATTACATTCTTATGTTTTCCTTTATTTTCTGAAGGGAAGATGGAAATGAAAACAATCTCCCAACATATACCTCAGCCTTGTAAGTCAGAAGAGCCTCTGCCCCAAGGGCTACAAGTCTTACAAGTTATGTAAAAAAATTTTGTCTTAATTATCTAGTTTTATTAGGTTGAACTGATTTAGGCTAGATGAGTCAATCAATAGGCTTTTATTAAGTACCAACTATATACTACACAATGTACTAGACCCAGGTGATAGTCAACTATTCAGTCATTAAACATCTACTAAGTACTAATTTTGTGCCAGGCGCTCTACTAAACTCTGGAAAAGCAAAGAGTCAAAAGAAGGTTCCTACCCTCAAGCAGCTCACAGCTTAATGGGGGAGAAAATATACAAACATATATGTATATATATGTATGTATGTATGTGTATATACATATATACATACATACACACACAATACAATACTCAATTATATACAATATAGACAATATACATATATATATATATGTATCATGCAAGCTCTATACAGTATGAATTGGAGATAATCAACAGAGGGAAGGCTGTCACATTAAGGGACATGAGGAGATCAAATACAATCACAAAAGGGAGATGCAACCTCAAGGAGCTTACATTTTGGAAGGCATGTCCACAGATGTAAAGTGTGTGTGTGTGTGTGTGTGTGTGTGTGTGTGTGTGTGTGTTTGGTATACTTGTAAAAAATTCCTGTTTATTTCATACATAGCTTATTTTGTGTATATTTCTTTGCCGCATAGATTATAAGCTCGTTGAGGGCAAAAATTGTCTTTTGATTCTTTTTGTATTTCCAGAATTTAGCCCATAGTGTGGCACATATTAAGTGCTTAGTAAATGCTTATTGATTGATTCCTAAGCTTCTAAAAACTGGGGAAATCAGGAAAGGTCTCTTGAAAGTGGTAGCATTTAATCTAAGTCTTGAAAGAAGAGAGAGAGAGAGAGAGAGGAGAAAGATAGCAAAGGGAAACACTGAAAAACACATGGGAGATTCAGCCAGTACAAAGTCGTGGAGACAAAAAAGATGCAGTGTCCTGGGAAAGAAACAGCAAATCTGCCAGTTTGTGTATATAATGGATGTGCATTGCAGCATAGGGTATGCAAGAGGAAGTAATGTGTAATCAGTCTTGAAAAACAAGGAAAAGTCAGATTATGAAAGATTTTAAGTGCCAAACAATGCAACTTAAATTTTAACTTCAAGGCAACGGGGAACCACCAAAGCTTGTTGAGGAAATGAAAGACAAAGGAAGATCTGTGCTTTAGGCATATCAATTTGGCATCTAGGTGGAGGACGAATTGAAGAAAGGAGAGATGAGGGATTCAGGGAGGCCAATTAGGATGCTTCTGGAATAGTCTAGGCAACTGGTGATAAGGGACTGAATGAGGGTGGTTGTGATAGGAATAGAGAGGAGACAGACATATGAGATATTGAGGAGGTGGAATCAATAAGACTTGGTAACAGATTGGATATGGGGAAGGTAAATGAAATTGAAGTGTTGAAACCGAGTCGTAGATTGTACACCTGGGTGACTGAAAGAATGATGTTACACTCAACAAAAATAAGTGAATTAGAAGGAGGGATAGATTTAGGGGAAAAGATAATAAGTTCTGTTTTGGAAAGATTGAGTTTGACATGTCTAGGGGAAATCTAGGTAGAGGTATGCTTAAGGCAGTGGGTGATACAGAAATAAAGGAGAACGAAGATGGTGAGATTAACCGGTCCCTGTGCCTGATTTCTCTCTCATCTCCATTTCTCCCATTGCACTATCCTATCCCCCTGCCCATAGCAGTCAGCAGTTGAAATTCCCAGCCCTTTGAGAACTTAAATTCCAATATTCACATCAACTTTATTTTGGTGTCATTTTGTCGTTGTTGTTGCACTTTTAATACAAATGTCAGCAAACTCTTTCAAATTCTAACACATGAAGGAAATGTCTATAGAGCATGGTGGGGGATGCAGGTAGGTGGCACAGTGGATAGAGTGTCAGGTTTGATGTCAGGAAACTCTTCTTCCTGAGTTCAAATCTGACTTATGATTTTTACTGAGATTCTTATGAGCTGTGTGACCTGGGCAAGTCACTTAACCCTGTTTGCCTCAGTTACTCGTATGTAAAATGAGCATCATTCCAGTATCTTTGCCAAGAAAACCCCAAATGGGGTCATGAAGGGTCAAACATGAGTGAAAATTGACTGAAAACAACAGCTATTGAACATATAGAGGCCTGAGTAGCATAGAGGATAGAGTGCCAGGAAGACCTAGTTTCACATCCCTTCTTGGAAACTTACTGACTGCTTGACCCTGGATAATTCATTTAACCCACCTGACCTCTCTGTGTCTTGGACAATTTCTTAAGACTTATCTACAAAGTGATGTCCAGTCATTATCTACAGTAACTTAAAGCAGAAGGATGAGGATGTCATTAAATGACAATAAAATGTCATTAAAAACTACAATATCATAGAGTCTTTGTATATCTGTTTGGTGTAGAGTACTGTATTAGGTACTGGGAAGCCAAAGTTATTAAATACACACACACACACACACACACACACACACAAATACACACACACACAAACACACGTACGCACACATGGCCTTTGCCCTCAAGAGGCTTACTTGAGGTAAGAGCTTCAATTTCTTCTGTAAAATGGAAATAACAGTATTTACATTGAATTTCAGTGTTTGTGAGGAAGTTGTTAAACAATCCCTAAATTATTTTACATATAAATGGAAGTTATTGTTAATATCATTGCAAGGGGAAAATAGCATGTGTTTAGTTAAGGTAGAGTGTGATGAGGCAAAAGAAAGATCTAGAACAAAGTGATCAAGGATAATTTTGGGAGGGAGCAGGAAGGCTTCATGGAGGGAGTGATACTTGAGCTAAGCCTTCAAGGAGGACAAGGATTTCAGCAGGTAGAGATGAAGAGGGCTAGGGAATTAATGGAGGTAAGAGATGACAGAAAAACGTGACAAATGACTAGTAGTCAATTTTGGCTAGACTACGAGTGTGTCAGGAGAAGCAATGTGAAATAAAGCTAGAAAGGTAAACTAATCATATTGGTGAGGATCTTAAATACTAGGGTAAAGTGCCTATATTTTTTGAGGGGATTGGTAATGGGGAATGCTTAAATACCTTTGAACAGGAAAGCAATAGTGTAAGCAGTTCTTGTAATTTGATAGCTATGTGAATGATGAATTGGAGTGAGAAGACAGAAGGGAAGAGTTAGAGACTGTTTCAATAATCCAGGTGAGGGGAAATGAAAGACTGAAAAGGATTGAGGAAGTATGAGTAGAGAAAAAGGAAAGGATGAAAGAGATATTGCAGGGTAGAGATAACTGAGCTTGATAACTGATGAAATATGGAGAGTGAGGGAGAAATCAAGAGTCAAAGATGACTGTATGCAAGGTTTTAAAAGCCTTGGTGTCTGAAAGCATAGTGAAGTCATTCACACAGATATGGGAAAGAGAGGTAGAAATATAAATTTAGAGGGGAAGAAGATGAATTTAGCTTTAAACATGTTAAGTTTGGGGGCTTGACAACACATCCAGGTCTTGAATAGTAGGCAAGTGAAAAAATGAAACTGGAATTCAAGAAAAACTGGAGATGGAAAAATGTATTATCATAGTTGGTAGTATATGCACACACACTCTCTCTCTCACACACACACACACACACACATACACATACACACACACCTTGTTATGGAAATTTCAGAGGCTCTTCTTTGGATCAAAGCAGTTTGATGAACTAGCATATACATCTGTGTATAAGAAAGCTCAGGTTTTGTCTGATTCTGGTGGCCTTGAAAGAAGCTTCTACCCAGGAACCATGAGCAAATATGGAAGGGAAGAAAGACTTCAAGCAACATCTTGGGTTCATGCTTTTCTTGATGAGGCTGCAGGGAATGAGGAGATGGAATTTTCTCCTGAGAGGGAAAGCAAGAGATACAGAGTAAAACCTGAAATCATTGTGTAGAGCAGGGAAAAGGAAAGTAAGAGAAAAAGAGACCTGTATACTGGACAAACAACAGTTGAGCCCAAGGGTACCACAGCCAAGATTACATCAGAGTGAGCAAGCTGTAGCAGTTGATGAGAGTGAGCAACATCCAACTCATAGCTTACTTCTCCTTGTTTTCCCTGAACACAATGCAAAGGAAAGTTCTGCTCAGAGTTTAAAACCCCATCTGTTCCCTCTGCTTTGTTCTGATCAAGTGGGAGGCAGCATAGGAAGAAAGAAAATTCAACCCTAACTGCAATCCTTTTTTATAGCCCACTATACATTGTTTTAATCTCTATCTGCATTTTTCAAGTTTATTTTGATACTGCTAATTAATTACATGATCATTAGCATTAATCTTGCAAATTTGTAAGTATAAGAGGGAGAGAGAAAGCCAATCCATCAGGGGAATTGGAGACTTAAGTCAATTACAGAGAGAAAGAGGGAGAAAGACAGAGAATGAGGGAAGAAAAAGGAGACCAACAGACAGACACAGAGAAACAAAGACAGAGACAGAGAGGTTTTCGTTGTTTGTTATTTTGAGTATATTATGAAGAATGCCCACTATGCTTCCTTGAAACTGGGGAAAATTTAGTAAGGAGATAAACCTACAAGTATGTGTGTGTGTGTGTGTGTGTGTGTGTGTGTGTGTGTATGTGTGTGTGTGTACGTGTATGTGTTTTGAGGGTGGAGGGGGTTGTCCCCAAATGGTTTTGCTTACAGCTTAACATCAAATGACTTTTCTTTATCCATACCCTTATTCCTAGTTTCATATAAATTTAGGAGTCATCAACAGAGGTGATAAATCAATCTCTGATACTAGATAAGACTACCAGGAGAAAGAGAATAAAGAGGAAGAAGAAAGGGAGATGATGACAGTGACTTAAGGGGAACACACCGACTTAAGAAATGATCCAAAGTAGGAGGCTAAGAAAGATCAGACAGACAGGTTGGAAAAGAATCAAGAAGGAGGAGGGTCACAGGTCAAGTGATGAAATAATGTCAAGAAGGGTATAGTCAGCAGTGTTAAATACTGCAGAAGGTTTTTGGAGTATGACAACTAAGAGAAAGGCCATTGGATTTGCAATGAAAATCCATTGATGAACTTGGGAGAGCAGTTTTGGTTTCTGTTGAAGGCAGAAGTTAGACTGTAAGAACTGATAGGAAGATGGGTGGTGAGAAAGTAAAGACTATGATTGTAGATGACTCTTTTTTACAGTTTTAATTGCCAAAAGAGGTGAAAGACAACTCCATCTTTAAACAAGAAATATGGGGGTGGAGCCAAGATGGCGGAGTAGAAAGATGCACATACACATAGCTCCGAACCCACAACCCACAGAATGGCTAGAGGGGACCAACTCACAGTGAATTCTGCACCCAGAGGCCATGGAACATTGGAGCGAGGGAGATTTCTGCTCCGGAGAGACCTGCAAACCTCTCGCGGGGGGTCCTTCGCGCTGCGGACTGGCCTCCAGGACTGGGAGCAGAGGGCAGCCCTGCAGTGGCCGCGACACCGTGAGGAAAAGATCCGAGCGGGCTACGGGGATGGGATCTCCAGCGGCCACGCAGGTCCCTCCACCCACAGAGGGACCTGCAAACCTCTCACAAAAGGTCCGTCGCGCTGCAGACGCGGAGCCCAGCCCAGATCTGCGGCGGCCGCGGCTCCGAGAGGTACAGATCTGAGCAGGCGTCAGGGACGCCAGCAGCGGCACAAGCCCCTCCACCCACAGGTGACAGGGGTCGGTGAGAGAGTCTCTTTGGCGGGTCGAGAGGGGCGTGGGGTGCCCCCATAACCCAGGCCCCCCCGGGAGGTAGAAGCTGAGAGGCAGCTGCAGACAGGGGCTCCCCAAGCAGGCGGGAGCCTGGATCCATTGTGGAAGGTCTGTGCATAAACCCCCTGAGGGAACTGAGCCTGAGAGGCGGCCCTGCCCCGACCTGACCACCTGAACTTAATTCTCACACTGAATAGCAGCCCTGCCCCCCTAAGGCGGGAAGCAGCATTTGAATCCCAGTCCCCAAACGCTGGCTGGGAGGACCAGGAGGCGAGGTGGGTGTGAGGAGAATATTCAGAGGTCAAGTCACTGGCTGGGGAGAATGCCCAGAAAAGGGAAAAGAAATAAAACTATTGAAGGATACTTTCTTGGAGAACAGACATTTCCTCCCTTCATTTCTGATGAGGAAGAACAATGCTTACCATCAGGCAAAGACACAGAAATCAAGGATTCTGTGCCCCAGCCCACCCAATGGGCTCAGGCCATGGAAGAGCTCAAAAAGAATTTTGAAAATCAAGTTAGAGAGGTGGAGGAAAAACTGGGAAGAGAAATGAGGGGGATGAAAGAGAAGCATGAAAAGCAGATCAGCTCCCTGCTAAAGAAGAACCAAAAAAATGTTGAAGAAATTAACACCTTGAAAACTAGCCTAACTCAATTGGCAAAAGAGGTTCAAAAAGCCAATGAGGAGAAGAATGCTTTCAAAAGCAGAATTAGCCAAATGGAAAAGGAGATTCAAAAGCTCACTGAAGAAAATAGATCTTTCAAAACTGGAATGGTACAGATGGACGCTAAGGACTTTGTGAGAAAGACAGATATCACAGAACATAGCGAGAAGATTGGAAAAATGGACGATAATGTGAAATATCTTATTGGAAAAACAACTGACCTAGAAAATAGATTCAGGAGAGACAATGTAAAAATTCTGGGACTACCTGAAAACCATGATCAAAAGAAGAGCCTAGACATCATCTTCCATGAAATTATCAAGGAAAACTGCCCTGAGATTCTAGAACCAGAGGGCAAAATAAATATTCAAGGAATCCACAGAACACCGCATGAAAGAGATCCAAAAAGAGAAACTCCTAGGAACATTGTGGCCAAATTCCAGAATTCCCAGGTGAAAGAGAAAATATTGCAAGCAGCTAGAAAGAAACAATTCAAGTATTGTGGAAATACAATCAGGATAACACAAGATCTAGCAGCCTCTACATTAAGGGATCGAAGGGAATGGAATAGGATATTCCAGAAGTCAAAGGAACTAGGACTAAAACCAAGAATCACCTACCCAGCAAAACTGAGTATAACACTTCAGGAGAAAAAATGGTCTTTCAATGAAATAGAGGATTTTCAAATTTTCTTGATGAAAAGACCAGAGCTGGAAAGAAAATTTGACTTTCAAACACAAGAATGAAGAGAACCATGAAAAGGTGAACAGCAAAGAGAAGTCATAAGGGACTTACTAAAGTTGAACTGTTTACATTCCTACATGGAAAGACAATATTTGTAACTCTTGAAACATTTCAGTATCTGGGTACTGGGTGGGAGTACACACACACACATGCACACACACACACACATACATAGAGACAGAGTGCACAGAGTGAATTGAAGAGGATGGGATCATATCTTAAAAAAAAAATGAAATCAAGCAGTGAGAGAGAAATATTGGGAGGAGAAAGGGAGAAATTGAATGGGGAAATTATCTCTCATAAAAGAGGCAAGGAAAAGACTTATCAGTGGAGGGATAAAGAGGGGAGGCAAGAGAAAAACATGAGGTCTACTCTCATCACATTCCACTAAAGGAAAGAATAAAATGCACACTCATTTTGATAGGAAAACCTATCTCACAATACAGGAGAGTGGGGGACAAGGGCACAAGCAGGGTGGGGGGGGAGGATAGAGGGGAGGGCATGGGGAGGAGAATGCAATCCGAGGTCGACACTCACGGGGAGGGAAAGGATCATAAGAGAATAGAAGTAATGGGGGACAGGATAGGATGGAGGGAAATATAGTTAGTCCTATACAACACAACTAGTATGGAAATCATTTGCAAAACTACACAGATTTGGCCTATATTGAATTGCTTGTCTTCCAAGGGGAAGGGGTGGAGAGGGAGGGAGCTAAAGAAGTTGGAACTCAAAGTGTTAGGATCAAATGTAATGTTCTTACCACTGGGAAATAAGAAATACAGGTTAAGGGGTTAAGAAAGCTATCTGGCCCTACAGGACAAAAGAGAAGACGGAGACAAGGGCAGGGAGGGAGGATAGAGGAGAGAGCAGATTGGTCACAGGGGCAACTAGAATGCTTGGTGTTTGGGGGTGGGGAGGGGATAAAAGGGGAGAAAATTTGTAACCCAAAATTTTGTGAAAATAAATGTTAAAAGGTAAAGAAAAAAGAGAACAAGAAATATGTTTTGTATTTTGTATTTTTTTTTTGCTTTTTTGTTTTGTTTTTTATAGATGAAGGAAAGTAAGAATGTAGGCAGAGGGGAGAGATTAAAGATGTGTGAAAGTGAGGGAAAAAGGAAAGGGATGGGAAGCAAGAGAGGACAAGAGAAGAAGGGAGTGGAGAGAGAGAGGAGGGGAAGGAAGAGAGAGAGAATGCTAGATTGAGTCAGATTCTTGAGATGGGAGGAGACGAGATAAAAAAAGTTTAGCATCTGCCTTGTTTGTATCAGGAGCCAAACACCAGGCCTATGTACATCTTGGGAGACAAGAAAATTTCCCACCAGCTGTTAACACAGCTGTCTCTTCAGGTCTCAGGATGCCTTAGGTTAGGGAAAGGAAGGGGGAGGGGCACATAGAGATGGAGAGAAGAAAGATAGAGATTGCTTACTTAGTACTGAGTTCCTTCATTCATCATTAATTCATTCATTTACCCTTTATTAAATACCTGCTAAGTGCAATTCATTATGCTACTGCTGGAGTGTGGAGAGGGATATAAAAGCATGAATAAGAAATAGCTTCTATTCTACATATGCCTTGTTTACTATTTTTTTTTAATTATAGACATCCTTTGCTTTTACATCACCATTATTTCCAAATAATTTCTCCCCTCTTCCCAAAAGTGTACCCAAAACCAATCTGGTGACTCTGTATATAATATGCCACTTTCTTAGTTCTTCCTTTTTAATTTTAATTTTCAACATGCATTTCCACAAGATTTTGAGTTACAAATTTTCTCCCCATCTCTCCCCTCCCCCCACCCCAAAACACTGTGCATTCTGCCCTCCCATCTATCACACCCCTGCCTTCCCTTATCCTCATCTTCTCTCTTTTCTTGTAGGGCAAGATAGATTTCTATATGCCGTTACCTATATATTTTATTTCCCAGTTGCATGCAAAAACAATTCTCAACATTTGTTCCCAAAATTTGAGTTCCAACTTCTCTCCCTTCCTCCCTCCCCACCCATCCCCACTGAGAAGGCAAGCAATTCAATATAGGCTATATCTGTGTAGTTTTGCAAAAGACTTCTATAATAGACATGTTGTAAAATACTAACTATATTTCCCTCCATTCTATCCTGCCCCCTATTTATTCTATTCTCTCTTTTGACCTTGTCCCTCCCCTAAACTGTTTACTTCTAATTACTCCCTCCTTCCATTTGCCCTCCCTTCTATCATTCCCCCCACCCCACTTATCCCTATCTCCCCTGTTTTCCTGTAGTGTAAGATAGATTTTCATACCAAATTGAGTGTGAATGTTATTCCCTCCTTAATCCAAATGTAATGAGAGTAAGCTGCACTTTTTCCTTTTCACCTTCCCCCTTTTTCCCCTCCATTAAAAAAGCTTTATCTTGCCTCTTTTTTGACAGATAATTTGCCTTATTCCACTTCTCCTTTTCTCTTCCCAATATATTCCTCTCTCACCCCTTAATTTTATTTTTTTAGATATCATTGCTTCCTATTCAACACAACCTGTGCCCTCTGTCTATACGTGTATGTGTGTGTGTATGTGTGTATAATTCCTCCAACTACCCAAGTACTGAGAAAAGTTTCAAGAGTTACAATATTATCTTTCCATGTAGGAAAAGTAAACAGTTCAACTTTAGTAAGTCCCTTATGATTTCTCTTTGCTGTTTACCTTTTCATGTTTCTCTTCATTCTTGTGTTTGAAAGTCAAATTTTCTATTCAGCTCTGGTCTTTTGATCAAGAATGCTTGAAAGTCCTCTATTTTGTTGAATGACCATTTTCCCCCCTGAAGTATTATACTCCCTTTTGCTGGGTAGGCAAAATCCTAGCCCCTTTGACTTCTGGAATATCATATTCCAAGCTCTCTGATCCCTTAATGTAGAAACTGCTAGATCTTGGGTTATCCTGATTATATTTTCACAATACTCAAATTATTTCCTTCTAGCTGCTTACAGTATTTTCTCCTTGACCTGGGAATTCTGGAATTTGGCTACAATATTCCTAGGAGTTTTTCTTTTAGGATCTATTTCAGGAGGTGATGGGTGGGTTCTTTCAATATTTATTTTTCCCTCTGATTCTAGAATATCAGGGCACTTTTCCTTGATAATTTCATGAAATATGATGTCTAGGTTCTTTTTTTGATTGTGGTTTTCAGGTAGTCTCTTTTAATTGTCTCTCCTGGATCTATTTTCAGGTGAGTTGTTTTTTCAATGAGATATTTCACATTCTTCTAGTTTTTCTTTCTTTTGGTTTTGTTTTGTAATTTCTTGGTTCCTCATAAAGTCATTAGCTTCCATCTGCTCCATTCTAATTTTTAAAGAACTATTTTCTTCAGTGAGTTTGACTAATTCTGCTTTTTAAAGCATTCTTCTCCTCATTGACTCTTTGGATCTCTTTTGTCATTTTTGGTTAGTCTATTTTTAAAGATTTTATTTTCTTCAGCATTTTTTGGGGTCTCCTTTAGCAAGGTGTTGACCTGATTTTCATGATTTCTTGCATTGCTCTCATTTCTCTTCCCAATTTTTCCTCCACCTCTCTCACTTGATTTTCAAAATCGTTTTTGATCTCTTTCATGACCTGAGACTATTGCATATTTATTTTGGAGGTTTAGGATGCAGAAACCTTGACTTTTATGTCTTCCTGTGATGGTATGCATTGTTCTTCCTGATCCAAAAAGATGGAAGAAAACATTTGTTCATCAAGAAAGTAACCTTATTTAGTCTTATGTTTTTTTCCCCCTTTTGGGGGCATTTTCCCAGGCAGTTATTTGACTTTTGAATCCTTTGTCAAGAGACGGGTATACTCTAGGGATGTGTAAGTTCTCAGTTCCTCCAAAGTGGCACAATCACAGGAGAGGATTTTACTCCTATCTTGTCATGTGCTTTGGTCTGGGAGCAACCACAAGTTTTTCTGCCCTGGATCTGCTAGTAGAATTCCCTCTCCAGAGCCTCCACCAGTTCCACCACACTAGTGCTCTTCCTTACCCCAGGACCTTCATTCAGAGCTGAGATCCAGATCAGTGGCTCAATTCCCCCAGGGTCTTTAGCCTAAGGGCTTCAAAAATGGACACTGTCATGCAGTGGCTGCTGCCACCCTGGGGCCATGGTCAGACAGGGTTCCCTTCTCACCCAGGTGAATAAGCTGTCTCACTGACCTTTGAAGCTGTCTTTGGCATTTGTAGGGTGAGAAATCTGGGAACCACAGCTGCTGCCCATGATTCAGTGCTCTGAAACCTTCTCCACTTCTGTCCCTGCCACACCATGTGGCCAAGGCTGGTTTGCACTCCTCTCTGCAATAGACCTTTTCTGTTGACCTTCTGGCTGCCTTGGGCTGGAAATCTCTTCCACTCTGTCGTTTGATGGCTTCTGCTGCTCTGGAATTTATTTAGAGTCATTTTTTACAGGTATTTTATGGGCTGTTGGGGGAGAGCTTCTACACCTCTGTCCTTATACTCCACTATCTTGGCTCTGCCCCCCTGCACTTCCTTAGTTCTTATAGGTATTCCTCATAGGGAAGGGAATGCATCTTATCAACCCTTCTCCAAGACCAGGCTTGGTTATTATAAATACATAGCATTCCATGTGTGTCTGTGTGTGTGTTTAAATTATTTCCATTTCCGTTGTTGTAGCTGTGTAAATTGTTTTCCTGATTATGATCACTTCACTTTGAATCAATCTATATGTCTTTCCATATTTCCCTGAAATCTTCTTATTTGTTGTCTCTTGCAGAGCAGTGATAATCCCTTCTTGTTGTTAATGAGTTGTTTCAGTCTTCATGACCCCCTTTAGGTTTTTCTTGGCAAAGATAATGAAGTACTTTGCCATTTTCTTCTGCAGCTCATTTTACAGATAAGGAAACTGAGGCAAAAAGGGTTAAATGATTTGCCCAGGATCACACAATTAATAAGAACCTGAGGCTAGATTTGAACTCAGGAAGACTTCTTTGACTTCGGGCCTGGCAAAGCATCCACTATGCCACCTAACTAGCCCTTTATTCCATAGTCTATTACATTCAGATAACACAATTTGTTTAATTCTATGTTTCTTAACCTGGGATCTGTGAACTTTTTAATTTTTTCCAATATTTTGAGATATACATATATATATGTATATATGTGTATGTATATATACGTATATGTACATACATCTATCATTGATAACTGTAGCCAATATAATTGGCTTCCTTTGTAATCCCATGTATTTTATTGTATACACTTCAAGGTAATATTCTGAGAAGGGATCCATGGACTTCACCTGACTGCCAAAGGGCAGGCACAAAAAATGTTTGAACCACTGGTTTAGTTATTCCCCATTTAAAGAGAATCTACTTTCTGCCTTGTTATGCACCCAGTTCTTTGCTACTATAAAAAGTGCTGCTATCAATATCTCAGGGCATGTAGGACTTTCTTTCTGTCATTAATCTCCTCTGGTATACGCCTAGCAATGAGATCCTTGAATTAAAAGGTATGAGCATTTCACCACTTCTTTTTTAAAACATAATTACAAATTGTGTCCCAGAATGTTTAGTTCAGTTCTGCAAACTGTTAAGTCTTCCTCTTTGAGAGGCTGAAGCCAAAGCAACAGTTGAGGCAATAAGCGTGTCACCTTTTAGACATAGGCAATTAGGTGATACAGTGGCCTAGAGTCAGGAAGACCTGAATTCAAATGTAATACAACCTTGGATACATACTAGCTGTGGGACTCCGGACAATTCACTTAACTTGTCTACCTCTGTTTCCTCATCTGTAAAAAGGGCACATTAGTACCTCCCTCTCAGAATTGAGGATTAAATGAGACATAAAAGTGCTTAGCACATTACATGGAATTTAAGAAGTGTGAATTAATTTCTTTCCTTCCTTCATAGAGGATTGGTCAAGTAAGATTCATAGTCTCTGCAACTGAGGACTTGCAAGCAAAAAATGAGTTGGAATTTCCTGGCTATACTAGAACATCATTGGCTATTGACCCCAGAGATCTTGAGGAATGGGAAATCTTTACAAGACTCTTCATTGCTAACCCCACCCCCAGCCCCTTACCAAGGTGGAAATTTACCATTAGCCAACCTTCTCAAGGAGAGAGGGTGAGGTGTCTGAGATTTTCAGGCTTTTGTTCCATGGAAAGGCAGAGTCTCTAACTTGATCTACATAGACTTATATTCATGTCATACACACTTTTTCAAATATACCATGGGACATATGATGATGGGTTGGCTTCAAATATGTATTTGAAAAGGTCTTCATGTCTTCATATTTAGAGTCAGTAGCCTTCCAAGCACGCCAATGTAATTGCTAACTCTTGTCTCTTCTAAGGCTACTTTTGATCTACCCTGCATGTATTATGTATACACCCATTTATTTACAAATTGTTTCCCCCATTACAAAGTAAATTTCCTGAGAGCATCAACTGTTTTTTGCCTTTTTTGTACAGTCAGTGCTTGATGAATGCTTCTTGATTGAATAATTGATTATGCCCTTGATAGGGAATCTAGGTGGCTCAGTGAATAGCATGTCCAGCCTTGAATCAGAAAGACTCATCTTCATGAATTCAAGTCTGACCTCAGATAATTCCTAGCTGCAGGAGCCTGGATGAGTAACTTCACCCTGTCTGCCTCAATTTCCTTATCTGTAAAAATGAGCTGGAGAAGGGAATGACAAACCTCTCCAATATCTTTGGCAAAAAAACCTCAAATGAGGTCATAAGGACTTGGACACAACTAAACAATAGCACCCTTTTTATGCACCACATTCTAGGAAAATCTAGAAAGCATTGAATTTAATGAATGGGACGGTGAGTGACCAAGATGTCATTCATGCCATACAATAACCAAGAGAAGGAATTAAGGATATTTAGCATACAGAAGAGAAGATAGGGTAGGGGGAAGTTGGGAGGGAGAAAGAGACTTTGTGGCTGTTTTAAATTCTTTGAAGGGCTATTGTGTAGAAAAGGAATTCAGTTTGTTTTGCTCATACCAAGAGGGCAGAACTAGGAACAGTGAATGGAAGTTACAAAAAGGCATATTTTAACTCAATGCCAAGAAAACTTCCTAAAAATTAAAGTGATCCCGAAGTAGAATAGGTTGCCTCAGGACACCAGATATTCTTTATTACTGAAAATCTTCAAGCAGAGGTTGAATGGTCACTTATTGGAG
This sequence comes from Notamacropus eugenii, assembly GCF_028372415.1. NCBI lineage: Eukaryota > Metazoa > Chordata > Mammalia > Diprotodontia > Macropodidae > Notamacropus > Notamacropus eugenii. The sequence continues at coordinate 100,249,504 of NC_092873.1, forward strand.
ATGATATAGACCAGGGAATTCCTGTTCCTACATTTGTTGAACAGGGTGATTTTTGGTGTCCTTGCAAATTCTAAGATTCTGTGATTCTGGAAGGGTGGGGCAAGAGAAAGCAGTCGACTTCCTATGAGAAGAACCTGCTTTGGAAACAGACTGGCTTACTTTATTGTACCCTGTAGTCCAGCACCCCATGAACTGGACTGGTACCAGTCAAAATCAAACTTGGGGGCAGTCCTCCTCCAAAAAAGTCTCTTTGACTTGCTTTGCTCCTACACAGTTTCCTGTGGGCAATATCAGAATCTAGCTCATTCCTACTGATGTGGGTAAAAGGATCCCCAGCTTTTGTGAAAGCACTAAAGGTAAAAAAAGTCACATCAAGTAAAGGACAACCTTTATTTTATTTCAGTCCTCAGAAAATGTGGAATACACATAAATAACTCACAGTAGTCCCAAAACAATGAAAAATATCTCCTTTTGAGCCCTATCTTCCTCCCACATACAGGGCTTTTTATAGATTCCTAGGTTCACAGGACCACCATGATGGTTGGATTACCCTTTGTAGCAGGTGAAAGATGAAATGATCAAGGAGACAAAAGATTGAGCTTCCGAGCATAATGATTTATTAAGCAATGCATGCCAATTGCATAACAAATCAGGACCAAGACTTGTCAGCTTTGGCACTGGAACCTGAATACTGAGGGAGACAGATTTTTATGCATTAAAAACAATTAATCAAATAAGACCAATTAATTAAAAGAAAACAGTTAACCAGGATACAAAATTAGGTCATCTGATTTCTAATTGAAGGAAAGATTAAGGACTTACCAAGTTGGGAGGGAGAGAGTGAACAGGTGTGATTCTCTGAAATCAGAAAAAGAGATATCCCACTTCCCTCAAGTGTTTTTATTCAATCAAAAGAACATGAAAACAATAAGTGGTTAACCAATATTGGACCAGTTTTCAGATAAGACATATGGACTGCTTGAGATATATAATTAGGACAAAAATTCTTGCATCAGTCTGTGGATCTGACTGGGTTTCTGGATGGCATAACCTAGGTTCTTAGTTAAGGGTCTCCAAATAGCAGGGAGAGGTGGTCCAGCTTCCCAAGCACACAGGACTAGGTTCAAACAATGCCATCAACTTTTCTCTCAGTTCCCACAATTGCATAAAAATTTCTCACAAGAAAGAAATTGGAGTAGACTCACAATTGAATAGAAAGAGAACTGAGCTAGCTCCAGAATTGAGGTACAATTGAGAGGCAGAATTGAGTCAGTATGGTTCACTCAATTCCCAATACCACTTGCCATTTTAATTCCCTCACCTTGGAAGGAAAAGAAGCAGCACTACTGGAGAAGCAATCCTCCAATATTCTGGTTACTTCCACTTTCACCCAAGGGACAGATAAAAGCTTTTAAGCATTATGGCAAATCCTAAGAGTTCAGACTAATGAAATAAAATGAACTTGGCATTTCTAGAGAGACACCCTCCCCACTCCACTTCCCGCCATCCCTTCCCATCTGCTCTGCACTGCATGAATTACTCACAGTGATAGAAAAAGACAGAAAGAAGGTCTTATTATCTTCATTGTGACTTAGTTCCTTGCTCCTCTTCCACCTCTGGGACAATGCACACCATTCTTATTCTGCTCCAAGAGGTTATTGCTACCCAGAAACTCCCTCTTCACTTTTTCTTAAGAAGGTTGGATCTTAGAACTCTTAAACGAAGAGCTATTGAAGATGCAATGTCAAGACTGGTGGTGCTCAGAAATTCCTCCTCTTTCTAGAAAGTTAGATTTCAGAACTCTCAAATTAAGAGTTGCTGGAGAGACAATCCCATAGGCTGAAATTTCCTGGGAGTTTTCCCCTGTCTCTAGGAGACCGGATCTCTGAACTTTCTAGGAACTTCACTTCATCTGTTTGTTGCTGTTCAGTTGTTTTTTGGTCCTGTCTGACTCTTTGTGACCCTACTTGGGGTTCTCTTGGCAATGGTATTGTAGTGGTTTGCCATTTCCTTATTCAGCTCTCTTTGGGGCTTTTGTTTGCTTGTTTGCTTAGTTTTTTATTTTGTTTTGTTTTGTTTTTGTTTCTTTACAGATGAGGACCTGAGGAAAATAGGGTTAAGTGACTTATCCAGGGTCACACAACTAGTAAGTATATGAGGCCAGATTTGAACTCAGGAAAATGAGTCTTCCTGACTTCAGTCCTAGTGTTGTAGCTACTGCATCACTGAGATGCCCCTGACTTCATGTACGTATGATATTAAAAAAATAAAACTGCTGATGGAACCAAAGGTTAGTGACGTTGATGTGATTGCCTTTCCCTGAGCTCTGGAAACATACAGGTAGTCCGAACTGGGTCCAGTTCTAGAGAATCCTGGTCCTTAATGAGAGAGGAGCTAGGTTCCCTTTCCTTATACACTCTGGCACATTAAATACCCAGCTTGACTCCCAAGGAGAAATTACTTAAATCTTGGTTTGTGGCTCATGTCTAAGTCTCTCCAAAAAATGAGAGGAGGTGAGCAAAAAGGTAGTCTATGTATAATATTAATCAGGTATGCAACAGGTACTTATTTCTTACACACAAAAGAAAAACTAAGACACAAAAGACAAGGCATACTGACAGAATGACAAAAATGGATTCAGTAACAGCTTGCAAATACTATTACAATATCCTGGGAAACTCATTCTTAAAACTTCCCAATTAGACTATGAGGTCCCTGAAAGTAAAGACTTTTATTTTTTTTTTGTAAAGACTTTTATTTTTCCCCTTTCTTTTTATTTCTATCTCTTAGCCTGAAACACAGTAGATACTTAACACATGCTTGTTAACTTGACTTGACTCAACCAAACATGAAGCGTTTTGCAGGATTATTGATTAAATATTTTACATTATACCTTAGCTTGTCACTGTCTCCCTGTCAAAGTCTATATCTTCAGGTAAGCTAGGTCAGGGGTTTGACTTCTTCAGCTTGGTGGTAGCTGTGTTCTTTGATACAGAAGCTTCCCTTATGTCTTTCCACCAGGAAGCTTCATTCATTAGACAGGGAACCTCTAGACTTCACAACGTCACTTCTAAAGATAAACGCACCCACCTCTGGAATGTTGCTCTATCACCTATTTGAGGTTACACAAAGCAAAAAAGGTAGCCAGGAGCCCAAGCACAAGCTTGCTTAGCAGAGTTTACATTCTATGTGGGAGGGGTCTTGGATTAGGGATAAGAGATGATTTAAAAAAAAAATATTTTCTTAAAATGGGCTTCTGAAGCATTTCTCTCTTCCCACTCACAGGAAATTTAGTGACAGAGAGCACTATCTGCTACGTGGAAGAGTGGTATTTCTTTCTGTTAACTGACATAGGACCCTGTTTCCCTGATGTTGTCATGGGGTGAGGAGAGAATCAAGGGATGATTTAGGGTTTTCAACCTCACACCAAAGAATCAGACCCTTTCAGTACTGAGCCACCACATGGCCAAATGTTGCCATGAATTTAGTCACTCTCAGGATGACCATGACCTTAACTAACCATCATATCTGGAAGAAGGAAAGGAATCACTGCCCATACTCTTTATTAACTCAATATTAACCCCTTGTTTACACCCCAGGGGAGTTCCAGAGTACCCCCCCACACAACTCACCATTTTGTCCCCTTTTTATGGCTGCAACATGTCAGTTTATGATGCTGGCATTGTTTGCAAAGGAATAGGAATTTAGGGTCCAAGAACTTTTCTCCTGGATTATACACGTGAAAGAACAAGAAAACTCTAAGTGTCCCTGCAATAAGTCAGCCATCAGCATCACCTGGAGCTGTGGGGTGGAAGGGAAAAGGTACATGCTGCATGTTCTTTTGCTTTCTGCTCTGAATCAAAAGATCTTAAGATCCTTCAGACAACAGTGGGAGGAGGAATAAATCTTCAGTGAAGACTCAGCACCACAGTGTCTGTCATACATAATTGTTTGTTGATTGACTGAATGATTAATTGACTTTTATAAGTCAATTTTTAATTTATGAGTCAATTTTTATATGCCTAGTGCAAAATGATGGCTTCAATTCATACTTATCAAAGTCTGAGTCAACAAATTCCTTCTGAATATAAAAGCCTTAAGGATGTACCTTGTGCTAAATGAGGTATTACTGGGGCTACCCCAGTACTCTCACCAATCTTGTGAAATGGTACAACACAACTAAGTCTTCCATTTGAAGATACAATGTGCCAATGTCATCACTTCAATAGCTTATCAAGTTGGGCTAGCAACTCCGTGATCAACCTGACAATAGAATCCTAGTTAGGGAACAGAGCTTCTAGTCCAAGGCCTCAAGACCTCAGGTGGCCCTGTAGGTCCTCAAGTGTGGCACTTTGACTGAATCGCAGCATCACAGAACAAATTTGTGTGGTTTCAAGGCCACAGGTTTCCCACCCCCATTCTAGTTCAAGGTTTGACTGGAGCAAGTAGCAAAAGTTAATGGTGAGTAATATCAGACTGCATGGATAAGAAAACTCAAACCCAGAAAGGTGAACTGACTTTTTGAAGAGAAAAGGATGATGGGATTATGGGATTTAGGGCTAGAAGGGACTTCAGAGGTCCTTTAGTCTAGACCCTCCATTTTACAGATGGGGAAATTGAGAATCAGAAAGTTTAAAAGACTCATCCAAAGTCATACAGCTACTAAGTCAGGCTCTAATTCACATCTTCTAACTCAGGTATTCTTTCCACTGAACCAAAATTTCCTCTTTGAAAAATCAGAAGGATGACAAGCCAAGAAAGGTAGCCAGTGTTGTGCATATGTTCACGACACTTGAGACCATTTGAAAGAAATGAGGATGTTTTGCTTGGAAAAGAGATTTTTGGGGAAGATGGTGGAATTTTAGGTGTTAAAACAAGCTGATGGGAGATATTTTGAGTTGAGGTGGACCTGCTGCCAATCTCCAAGTCACACCACACAGAGACAATCCTAATAGGTTGTAAAAAAGACTTTTTTTAAGTAGAAGGAAAGACAAGATAACATCTGGAGGGTCTTGCCTGCTGGGAAAATTTGAGGAAGGATGGTACCCCTGTGGCAACTTAGTCAAAGGTAGAATGTTTCCCTGCTTAATATTAATGATTGCACTTCACATGCAGTAACCTAATTATTCATTTTAATTTATACCTGAATTTGTAACTTCAGGAAAACACCTGGGAGTCCATTTCTACCACTGAAAGGCAAGATCCAAAGGCAGGATCATTTGTTTTGTTTCTTTCTTTCCAAAGATTCCTATGAAACTCATCTTTAAAGGTTGCATACTCATAATGTTTGAAATGTATTCAAGTCTCCTTGATCAAGTGCTAAGTATCTGGGTTGTTTTTCACAGCACTTGTAAGAACCTTGTTTTTAAGTAAAATTTAGCAAGTACTGGAGAGTGGGGCTGTATTGGTTACCCATTTCTTGGAAGACAGAATAAGGAAGAGAGGTGATTCTCATGGGCCAGGAAAAGTCAGGGCCCTTGCTAGCATTTTATTGGCATTTGCTTTTATTCATTTTCATTCACACTTTTCTTTTTATACCTCACCTTCACTTCTCAATCTATCCCTCCTAGCTATCCTCCCCAGATAGCAATTCTTTATAGCAAAAAATAAAGAAAATGAAGGAATTAAAAAAAGAAGTTTCAGAAAACTAACCAACATGTCAACTGAGTGTAACAGCATACGCAGTGTTTCTCATCCATAGAGGAGAGAAAACTAGCCTCAGAGCTAGGAGGACCTAGGCTGCAAGTATCACTTCTTCCACATACTCTGTGTGTGACCCTGGGCAAGTCAATCAACAGTTCAATGCTCTAACCCAGTGGTGTCATACCCATTGGTGGCAAACAGAAATGGGAGTCACTAAACCAGGCATAAGGATCTCTGCTACATAAAGACTTTGTGGTTGTTCAGTTATGTCTGACTCTTCATTACCCTATTTTGAGTTTTCTTGGCAGAGATACTGGAATGGTTTGCCATTTCCTTCTCAAGATTATTTTATAGGTGAGGAAACTGAAGCAAACAGATTAAGTGACGTGTCCAGGGTCACACAGCTAGTAAGTGTCTGAGACCAGATTTAATTTCAGGAAAATGAGTCTTCTTGATTCCAGGACTGGTGTTCTATCCATAACTCCACCTAGTTGTCTCATACATTCACTTAGAAAACTACATTTTAATACTATCTGTTTTATTTTTATGTATTTTGTCATTTTCCAATTACATCTCAATCTTATTTGGGTGCATTCAGAAGTGTTGTGGGCTGCATGTGGCCACAGACCACCTCTGTCCTAGACAATTCTCTAAAGCTAGAACTGCAAAGTGATGACCTGAATTAGTAGCAGAAGTTTCTTACAATGAATTCCTCACATTGAGGAAAACACAGGTCTTGTTTTGTAACAAAATAAAACAATGGAAAACAAAAAGTGGGGCAGCTAGGTGATGCAGTGGCCCTGGAGTCAGAAGGACCTGAGTTCAATTCTGGCCTCAGACTCTTACTAACTGTGGGACCCTGGACAAGTCACTTAACTCCAATTGCCTCTAAAAATTAAAAATAAATTAAGGAATTAGAGGAAATTCAAGCTTATTTGTTAGAAGCTCCATTTTCTCTCCTCTTCTACACTTCAAATCCCCTCAGCTTTATCACCAATGGTATCAATGTCAGGCCTTTCTTTCTCCTTGCTAAAGTCTGTCCCTTTGACTGTTCCCTTCTCTTTACTGAAAACACTCTTTCCAAGGTTACCAATGATCTCCAGTTCTAACTTCAGTGACCTTTCTTTGTTGTCATCCATCTTGATTTCTCTGAAACTTTTGACGTTGCTAACAATTCATTTCTCCTAGCCAGGGCTGGGGAACCTGCGACCTCAAGGCCACATCTGGCCCTCTAGATCCTCAAATCCTGCCCTTTGACCAATTCTCTATCCACTCTCCATCCTTTTCACCAAATATATATATGTATATATGTATGTATGTATATATGTATGTATGTATGTATGTATGTAACACAATCTTCAATAGTCCCTCCACAAGGACTAGGGCTCTATTAATGTATGTTTAAAAAGGAATAGAATCTTATGAGATAATTAATAATCATTCTAAAAAGAAGTTCAAAATGACAAACTTCAAAGTTTAGATTCAGTCAAAGGGCCACACTTGAGGACTTAGAAGTCCTTGAGGCTACAGGTTTCCTACCCCTGGCTAGGAAAAAGGAAATGAATTGAATCCCCACCCCTATATTCTCTGGGGCTGCTCAGTGGCTCAGTGGGTAGAGTGCTGGATCTGCATTTAAGAAGACCTGAGTTCAAATCCAGCTTCAGATACTGTGCGACCTTGGGCAAGTCATTTAATCCCTGTTTGCCTTAATCCACTGACGAAGGAAAATCCAACATCCTTACCTAGAAAACCCCATGGTCTGTGGGGTTACGAGGCATTACATACAACTGGACAACAATTAGACATTCTTTCCTCTCTTGTTTTTTATGACACTTGGGCTCTCCTAACTCTACCCTTGCCTGTTAGACCACTCCTTCTCAGTCTCTTTTGCAGATAACTCCAAAATGTACATATTCAGACCTCATTTTGCTCAGAAGCTCTGATCACAAAATACCAACTGCCTCCAGACACCTCCACCCTATAGGCATCTCAAACTCAGAATGTCCAAAATAGAACTTATTATATTTCCTGGAAAAACCCACTCCTCCTCCAAACTTCTCTATTTTTACCATGTTTCTCCATTTACCCATGCTCACAACTTTTTTCCTTTCCATCATCCACCTCCTCTATACAATCAATTGCTAAGTCTTGTTGATTCTACCTTTACACTATCTCTCATATCCACCCCCTTTCCTTATATCATCCAGGCATCATGCTCATTACCTGTCATTAAGACTGTTGTATAAAAGTAAATAAACAAACAAAATCCCTCCTAATTATTCTTCATGAATCCATTTTCTCCCTTCATCAATCCATTTTCCATTTAGCTTCCAAATTAACATTCCTACAGTACAGATCTGACCCTATCCATCAGTTAGTCAGTAAGTCAATAAACATCCATTAAGTGCCTACTGTGTACCAAGAACTGTGCTAAGCTCTGGGGATATACAAAAAGGAGCTCACAATCGAGTGGAGGAAGCAACAAGCAAACAAACATGTACAAACAAGATATACCAAAGATAAAGAACAGAGGGGAGGCACTAGATTTCAGAAGAGTTAAGAAGGATTTCTCATAGAAGATGAAGTTGTTTTATAACTCCTCTTCCCAGGAAGTTTGAGTGGCTCCTTGTTGTTTCGAGGATATCGGAAAACTCCTCTGTTTGATGTTTAAAACTCTTCACTTTTCACTTATCTTTCCAGAGTAATTGCTCATTCCTCCCCTTTACACTCTCACACCCTCCATCTCCAGTTCGTTCTTTGCACAGGCTGGATCATACACCTAAAATGCTATCATTCCCTCTTCATCTCTGCATCTATGAACCTTTAACTCCTTTAACATTTAATAGATTCAATGGCAACTCCTATGATTTTTAGATTTTTCTTAGATTCTCTTAGAGCTTTTTCTAGATTCTCCTAACAGGGGCAGAAAAAGCTGTGGCCTCAAGGTCACATGTATCCCTCTATGTCCTCAAATGTGGCCCTTTGACTAAATCCAAATTTCACAGAACCCCCTAGAAGTGCACAGAACTCCCCCTGCCCGTTATTTTGCATTTACTCTGTATTTTATAGACTGTACATTCATTGTTTCTCCCCAGTAGAAGATAATCTTCTTGACAGCAGGAACTGTCTTTTTTTGTTTGTTTCTGTTTGTCTTTTTATTACCCCCAGTACATGGCACATAGTAAGTACTCAATTCACACTTTCTGAATTTAATTAAATTGAATAAAATGCTTTGGAAAACATATAATTTATAGATAGATTAGGGAAAGCTTCACCAAGCAGATAAATATTGAGTTGGGCCTTAAAAAATAAAAGGTAAGGAATAAATATAAACTTCTTCTCAAATGTCTATAACCTACCTTTCCCACTGACTGTCTTCTGAGAGCCTCTAAAATTGAACTAAAGATATAAGAGCATCCACAGGAGACTGACTATGGGGAAGAAAGAGAAGTAATTTGCAGGTATACAGCACTTTGAGGGAGATTAGACCTGCCTGGATAGATCATCTCAATGGAGGAATTCTGATACCTAAAAATGTAGTATGAGGACTCAGTATGCCTGGAAGGATGTGGATGGAGGGATGTGTGATATTAGGTAAGTCATTTCCCCTGTCTAGGCCTCATTTTTCTCACTTACAAAATGAAGGATTTGGACCCAATGATCTCTGAAGTCCCATCTGGCACTGAAGTTCTGTGATTCTGGGTGTTAGAAACAGGAAGAGAATAGAAAAGTAGGTGGGAGGGCACCTGGAACAAATTTCACCTACTTTCCTACTTGGCCCAGTTTATTCATGGATATGTATTATAAAGTAGACTTCTCATCTGTGTAGAAAAATAAAATAACAGAGGCTAACTCACACTGTACACCTAAGGCCACTTGCCTAGTGGTTTTGAAAATGACCAAGGAATGATATGATTCAATCTTCAGCATCTTCCACATTGGAGTGAACTGTTATAATCCATTTCCCCAACACAATAATTTCAGTTGTTCATTCGTTTTTCAGTTGTTTCCAACTCTTTGCTACTCCTTGGAATTTTCTTGGCAGATACTAGAGTGGTTTGTCATTTCTTTCTCCAATTCATTTTACAGATGAGGAAACTGAAGAAAACAAGATTAAGTGACTTTCCCAGGGCCACAGAGATTAGCAAGTTTCTAAGGCCAGATTTGAATTCAGGAGAATGGGTCTTTCTCACTCCAAGACACTGCACCACCTAGCTGCCCTAGTGTCAGGAGTACCTGAGTTCAAATCTGGCCTCAGACACTTATCAGCTATGTGATTTTGGGCAAGTCACATCACCATTTGCCTCAGTTTCTTCATCTGTAAAATGAGCTGCAAAAGGAAATGGCAAACCACTCTAATATCTTTTTCAAGAAACCGCAAATAGATTCACTGAGTCAAACATAACTGAAACAACTCAACAACAAAAAAAATGACTGTCTTTAATCAAAAATCTCTTCTAAAATTGATCCTGATACAACTTTCACCCTTTCGCTTTATCTGACCCTCCCCTGAATTCATCAGGGCAGTCGCCAGTTAAAGAAAAGTATACAAGAAGTGACAATAGACAGCAATCAATCGACATGTATTTGTTAAGCTCCTGCTCTGTTCCAGCCACTATGCTAATCTCTGGGAATAGAAAGAAAGACACAAAACCATGTGTGACCTCCAAGATCTCTCATTCTACAAGGGAAGCAACATGTACCAGATACCAAGAAGACATAGATAAAGTAGATGCAAAGTGATAATCATTTAAGATAATTTAAACCACACTAAGAGCCAAAGCCTGAACTAATCAGACATGCTTTTTGAGTGAACTAAAAATGCCCTTTCCTGTTTCAGCAACTATAGGACCAAATGAGGCTGACCAGGAACATTCTTCCTCTTTGTAACCACTAAAGGATAGGATGCCTAGGGCCAGATATTGTCTTGAATAATGGGACTTACCTTAGTATCCCATGGACATATGCTACATAGAGGAAATAGATATCCTGGGATTGTAATTTCAATTGACACTTTGTCAATTGTCTTGTCTTACTGTATTTACAACTTATTCAACCAAGAAACTTCCTTTCTCATACTATGGTTAAACATATATGGAGATCATAAATTTGAATGACACAGACATCCTGAGTTAGGATTTTTCTAAAATGTATTTAAGGCTTCTCATTCTTTTTATCAGTGAGTCAAAATTAGACTCTGGCTCCATGTACATGTTTGCTAACTTTAAGTGAATAAACAATATGAATTTATTTTTCTTTGTCAATCATATACATTTAATTCTTTTAAAGATATATAACAAAGTTAGTACCATAGTTCTTGCTTGTCTGTGACTTTCTGAAATTCTTCTATTTTCTTCTGTATTCTTTTTTTCTTTTAATTTATTTATTTAACTTTTAACATTCATTTTCACAAAATTTTGGGTTCCAAATTTTCTCCCCATTTCTCCCCTCCCCCCACCCCAAAACACAGAGCATTCTAATTGCCCCTATCACCAATCTGCCCTCTCTTCTATCATCCCTCCCTTCCCTTGTCCCCATCTTCTCTTTTGTCCTGTAGGGCCAGATAACTTTCTATACCCCTTTACCTGTATTTCTTATTTCCTAGTGGAAAGAACACTACTCGACAGCTGTTCCTAAAACTTTGAGTTCCAACTTCTTTACCTCCCTCCCTCCCCACCCCTTCCCTTTGGAAGGCAAGCAATTCAATACAGGCCATATCTGTGTAGTTTTGCAAATGACTTCCATAATAGTTGTGTTGTATAAGACTAACTATATTTCTCTCCATCCTATCCTGCCCCCCATTGCTTCTATTCTCTCTTTTGATCCTGTCCCTCCCCAAGAGTGTTGACTTCAGATTGCTCCCTCCTCCCACTGCCCTCCCTTCCATCCTCCCCCCCACCCTGCTTATCCCCTTCTCCCCCACTGTCCTGTATTGTAAGATAAGTTTTCATACCAAAATGAGTATGCATTTTATTCCTTCCTTTAGTAGAATGTGATGAGAATAAACTTCATGTTTTTCTCTCACCTCCCCTCTTTTTCCCTCCACTAAAAAGTCTTTTGCTTGCCTCTTTTATGAGAGATAATTTGCCCCATTCCATTTCTCCCTTTCTCCTCCCAATATATTTCTCTCTCACTGCTTAATTTCATTTTTTTAAGATATGATCCCATCCTATTCCATTCACTCTGTGCTCTGTGTGTGTGTGTGTGTGTGTGTGTGTGTAATCCCATCAACTACCCAGACACTGAAAAGTTTCAAGAGTTACAAATATTGTCTTTCCACGTAGAAATGTAAACAGTTCAACTTTAGTAAGTCCCTTATGACTTCTCTTTGCTGTTTACCTTTTCATACTTCTCTTCATTCTTGTGTTTGAAAGTCAAATTTTCTTTTCAGCTCTGGTCTTTACATCAAGAATGCTTGAAAGTCTTCAATTTCATTGAAAGACCATTTTTTCCCCTGAAGTATTATACTCAGTTTTACTGGATAGGTGATTCTTGGTTTTAGTCCTAGTTCCTTTGACTTCTGGAATATCATATTCCATGCCCTTTGATCCCTTAATGTAAAAGCTGGTAGATCTTGTGTTATCCTGATTGTATTTCCACATACTTGAACTGTTTCTTTCTAGCTGCTTGCAATATTTTCTCCTTGACCTGGGAACTCTGGAATTTGGCCACAATGTTCCTAGGAGTTTCTCTTTTTGGATCTCTTTCAGGCAGTGATTGGTAGTTTCCTTGAATACTTATTTTGCCCTCTGGTTCTAGAATATCAGGGCAGTTTTCCTTGATAATTTCATGAAAGATGATGTCTAGGCTCTTTTTTTGATCATGGTTTTCATGGCTTTCATGGTTCCAAACAAACCCATAATTTTTAAATTGTCTCTCCTGCATCTATTTTCCAGATCAGTTGTTTTTCCAATGAGATATTTCACATTATCTTCCATTTTTTCAGTTTTGTTTTGTGATTTCTTGGTTTCTCATAAAGTCATTAGCCTCCATCTATTCCATTCTAATTTTTAAAGAACTATTTTCTTCAGTGAGCTTTTGGACCTCCTTTTCCATTTGACTAATTCTGCTTTTGAAAGCATTCTTCTCCTCATTGGCTTTTTGAACCTCTTTTGCCAATTGAGTTAGCCTATTTCTCAAGGTGTTATTTTCTTCAGCATTTTTTTGGGTCTCCTTTAGCAAGGTATTGACCTGCTTTTCATGCTTTTCTTGCATCTCTCTCATTTCTCTTCCCAGTTTTTTCTCCACCTCTCTAACTTGATTTTCAAAATCCTTTTTGAGCTCTTCCATGGCCTGAGCCCACTGAATATTTATTTGGATATTTGGGATATGGAAGCCTTGATTTCTATGTCTTTCCCTGATGGTAAGCATTGTTATTCCTCATCTGAAAGGAAGAGTGGAGATATCTGTTCAGCAAGAAAGTAACCTTCTATGGTTTTATTTCTTTTCCCTTTTCTGGGCATTTTCCCAGCCAGTTACTTGACTTCTGAGTGTCCTCTCCACACCCACCTCACCTCAAGATCTGCCCAGCCAGCTCTTGGGGTCTGAGATTCAAATGCTGCTTCCCAGCCTCAGGGCTTTGGGCAGGGGTGGGGCTGCTATTCAGTGTGAGATTAAGTTCAGGTGCTCAGGTGGGAGCAGAGCCACCTCACAGGGGCTCAGTTCCCTCAGGGGGTTTATGCAGAGACCTTCCCAATGGATCTGAGCTCCTGCCTGTTTTGGGAGCCCCTGTTTGCTGCTGCCTCCCGAGGGGGGCTGAGTTATGGAGACACCCCGTTCCCCTCTCTGAGAGCCAAAAAGACCCTCTCACTGACCTTTGGCACCTGTGGGTGGAGGGACCTGCATGGCCACTGGAGACTCTGTCCTTGAAGCCTGCTCAGATCTACTCCCCTCAGTTCTGCGTGGCCAAGGCAGGGCTGGGCTCTGCTCTGGGTCCAGTGCATGATGGACCTTTCATGTCAGTTTTTCAGGTCTCTTTGGAATAGAAATCTCCTCCACTCCATTGTTCTGTGGCTTCTGCTGCTCCAGAATTTGTTGGGAGTTCTTCTTTACAAGTATTTTATGGGCTGTGGGTTGGGATCTAGCATATGTATAACTTTCTACTCCACCATCTTAGCTCAACATTATGAATGTATGTACCACCTAGCCTGTTTACCTCTTTTAACCAAATTTTCAGGTATTTACAAAAGTTATCTAAGTGGAAAAAGTGTTAACAGCTTGAAGGTCTAAGGGAATGTCTTCTACAGAAAGTGAGATTTGAGCTGAGATCTGAAGGAAGCCAGGAGAGCAAAGGAGAGGGGCCAGGTTTGAAAAAAAAAGTATTTAGAGACTAAAAGGGGAGGGAACATTCCTCTTGATGCCTAGAAACTTGCCTTTCAGGTCTCAAAGTCAGATAGCAGGGGTAGAGAGAAAGCATGAAGATGGACCTCTCTCCTCACCTTACTTGCCTTCTCCTAACTCACCTGCTTTATGAGTGGTGAACTAGCTGTGGCAAGGAGCAGGTAGAGATCTCTGAACAGAAAATCAAAATCTTCAGTCATTTCTGAATCCAAAATTCATACCTTAAGCTACCAGGAGGAATTGTGTATCTAGAATTCCGGAGGTTTTCCTTAAAGACTGGCCTTACTAGAAACATGAGAAGAATATCACCTGGGGACTGTTTGCTTCCTATGCTCCTCTGCCCATTGAAAGGAGGAGCAACCATCAGGGACAAGACAAAGCAATCTGTGGTTTCCCAAAGACTTCTTGGGTTTGGAGAGGCCTGTCACTCACTTAAGGGTTTTCTGGGTTTGGGAGAGGCTGCAGACATGTAGTCACCCAGCAGGTATTTTATTATATCGTGGTTTATTACATTCATTGATTCTATGCCAAGAGTAAAACACCATGTACAGTAAAACATGTTCTGTTCATTCCTGTGGGGAGTCAAATCCATTATGCCAAAGTCAGGCTAGCAGAGCTCTATAAAATTTATTGTATTCAGGGAGAAGATGGGATTTAGCTAGCAGCATGGGCGCTCAGATGATTCTGATGGGTTAAAGGCACACTAATCCACCCCCTAAGGTAGCTAGATGGGGTCAGACCTGGAGTCAGGAAGACTTGATTCAGATCTAGCCAAACTTATTAGCTGTGTGTCTTTGGGCAAGTCACTTAATCCTGTTTTCCTTAGTTTCCTCATCTGTAAAATGAACTGGAGAAGGAAATGGCAAAATTACTCCAGTATCTTTGCCAAGAAAACCCCAAATGGAGCCACAAAGGGTCAGATACAACTGAAAAACAACAAAGCCTACCTTCTGAACTAACGAGTTGGTAAGGCTATCCAGAGAAAGGCAGCAATGGAAGAAAGATCAACCACTCCCTGAAAGCCATGTAGAACTCAGCACTTATGTTCAATGGGGCAAAATACTATGAATGCCAGGGTGAGTTTGGGACTAGTCCAACTCCGTATCTTTGAATAGGATCAAGACAGTGATTAATGAAACCACCTGATGGTTAAATACCACTTTACATTTTACTAAGTATATTAGATCCCTTATCTCATTTAATCCTTGGAACAAAGTTCTGAGGTAGGTGGTTTAAGTATTATTATCATCTCTTAATAGATGAGGACATTTAGGCTTACAAGGACGCATTTCACGTTATACAACAAGTCTGCCTTGCACCTGAAATTTCCAGTAAGATTTGTTGTTGTTCAGTCATGTTGGACTCTTTGTAACCCTGTGGACCATGGCAGAGCAATGCTGTACATAGGGTTTTGTTCTCAAAAGTACAATAATGGTTTGCCATTTCCCTTTCCAGTGGATTAAGACAAACAGAAGTTAAGTGACTTGGCCAAGGTGATACAGCTAATAAATGTCTTCTGAGGCTAGATTTGAACTCAAGTCTTCTTAACTCTAGACCAAGTGCTCTATCCTTTGAGTCACCCAGATGCCTCCAAACAGAGGTTAAGTGACTTGTCCTGGTTCACATAACTAGTAAATGAAGGAGGAAGAATTTGAATTAGGTTTCTTAACTCTAGACCTGGCACTCTATCCACTGAGCAATCATAATGCTTTACCAATAAGATAGCTTTTCCTTTGTGATTTATTCCATTCATTTAGCTATATCATTTTCGATTGTAACTGGTTGCTGATTGCTTTCAATTCAGTTCAATACAATTCATTAACAATTAACATTAATAATTCTTATGGTCCTGCACTAGGCAATGTGTACACAAAAACGTGTGTGTGTGTGTGTGTATAGTCCTTGCACTAAAGGCACTTACATTTTATCTTCTTCTATATGCATATCCTTTCTTTACCACCCACATCAGAGAGATTGTAGACTCTTCCTCAAGGGGGAAAACTGAATGCAAGAGATTGTGTTAAGTGTTTTCATTTCATTTCAATAATCATTTATTAAACATCTATTATGCTCAAGCCATTGTGCTAAGTTAATAGGAACATAGATATGGAGCTTGGGGGAGGTTTAAGTCATTTAGTCACAGATTTAGAACTAGAGGAAACCTTAAGGGACGTTGAACCCAACACCCTCATTTTATCAATATGGAAAAATATGGAAAAACCTGCCCATTCTACATGAGTCTAATTCATGTCTTCCCATGAGTGTACTGCAGGGAGATATCCAACATTCCAGGGGCTCTCCCCAACTTCTCCCAACATCAGAAAAACACCAATAAACTACATAGACCCCACCCCCAACAGTTATACATTATTTTTACTACAAAATTAGCCCCTCGGAGGCGGAGCCAAGATGGCGGAGTAGAAAGACGCACATACACATAGCTCCGAACCCACAACCCACAGAATGGCTAGAGGGAACCAACTCACGGTGAATTCTGCACCCAGAGGCCACGGAACATTGGAGCGAGGGGGATTTCTGTTCCGGAGAGACCTGCAAACCTCTCGCGGGGGGTCCTTCACGCTGCGGACTGGGCGCCGGGACTGGGAGCAGAGGGCAGGCCTGCAGCGGCCACGACACCATGAGGAAAAGATCCGAGCGGGCTACGGAGACGGGATATCCAGTGGCGGCACAAGCCCCCCCACCCACAGGTGATGAGGGTCAGTGAGAGAGTCTCTTTGGCGGGTCGAGAGGGGAGTGGGGTGTCCCCATGGCTCGGGCCCCCCCGGGAGATAGAAGCTGAGAGGCGGCTGCAGCCAGGGGCTCCCCAACTGGGCAGGAGCCTGGATCCATTGTGGAAGGTCTGTGCATAAACCCCCTGAGGGAACTGTGCCTGAGAGGCGGCCCTGCCCCGACCTGACCATCTGAACTTAATTCTCACACTGAATAGCAGCCCTGCCCCCGCCAAAAGCCCTAAGGCGGGAAGTAGCATTTGAATCTCAGTCCCCAAACGCTGGCTGGGAGGATCAGGAGGTGAGGTGGGTGTGAGGAGAATGTTCAGAGGTCAAGTCACTGGCTGGGGAGAATGCCCAGAAAAGGGAAAAGAAAATAAAACTATTGAAGGGTACTTTCTCGGAGAAAAGACACTTCCTCCCTTCCTTTCTGATGAGGAAGAACAATGCTTACCATCAGGCAAAGACACAGAAATCAAGGATTCTCTGTCCCAGCCCACCCAATGGGCTCAGGCCATGGAAGAGCTCAAAAAGAATTTTGAAAATCAAGTTAGAGAGGTGGAGGAAAAACTGGGAAGAGAAATGAGAGGGATGAAAGAGAAGCATGAAAAGCAGATCAGCTCCCTGCTAAAGGAGAACCAAAAAAATGTTGAAGAAATTAACACCTTGAAAACTAGCCTAACTCAATTGGCAAAAGAGGTTCAAAAAGCCAATGAGGAGAAGAGTGCTTTCAAAAGCAGAATTAGCCAAATGGAAAAGGAGATTCAAAAGCTCACTGAAGAAAATAGATCTTTCAAAACTAGAATGGCACAGATGGACGCTAAGGACTTTGTGAGAAAGACAGATATCACAGAACATAGCGAGAAGATTGGAAAAATGGAAGATAATGTGAAGTATCTTATTGGAAAAACAATTGACCTGGAAAATAGAATCAGGAGAGACAATGTAAAAATTCTGGGACTACCTGAAAACATGATCAAAAGAAGAGCCTAGACATCATCTTCCATGAAATTATCAAGGAAAACTGCCCTGAGATTCTAGAACCAGAGGGCAAAATAAATATTCAAGGAATCCGCAGAACACCGCATGAAAGAGATCCAAAAAGAGAAACTCCTAGGAGCATTGTGGCCAAATTCTAGAATTCCCAGGTGAAAGAGAAAATATTGCAAGCAGCTTGAAAGAAACAATTCAAGTATTGTGGAAATACAATCAGGATAACACAAGATCTAGCAGCCTCTACATTAAGGGATCGAAGGGAATGGAATAGGATATTCCAGAAGTCAAAGGAACTAGGACTAAAACCAAGAATCACCTACCCAGCAAAACTGAGTATAATACTTCAGGAGAAAAAAATGGTCTTTCAATGAAATAGAGGATTTTCAAATTTTCTTGATGAAAAGACCAGAGCTGGAAAGAAAATTTGACTTTCTAACACAAGAATGAAGAGAACCATGAAAAGGTGAACAGCAAAGAGAAGTCATAAGGGACTTACTAAAGTTGAACTGTTTACATTCCTACATGGAAAGACAGTATTTGTAACTCTTGAAACATTTCAGTATCTGGGTACTGGGTGGGAGTACATACACACACATGCACACACGCACACATACATAGAGACAGAGTGCACAGAGTGATTTGAAGAGGATGGGATCATATCTTAAAAAAAAAATGAAATCAAGCAGTGAGAGAGAAATATTGGGAGGAGAAAGGGAGAAGTTGAATGGGGCAAATTATCACTCATAAAAGAGGCAAGCAAAAGACTTATTAGTGGAGGGATAAAGAGGGGAGGCAAGAGAAAAACATGAGGTCAACTCTCATCACATTCCACGAAAGGAAAGAATAAAATGCACACTCATTTTGATAGGAAAACCTATCTCATAATACAGGAGAATGGGGGACAAGGGCACAAGCAGGGTGGGGGGGAGGATAGAGGGGAGGGCATGGGGAGGAGAATGCAATACGAGGTCGACACTCATGGGGAGGGAAAGGATCTTAAGAGAATAGAAGTAATGGGGGACAGAATAGGATGGAGGGAAATATAGTTAGTCCTATACAACACAACTAGTATGGAAATCATTTGCAAAACTACACAGATCTGGCCTATATTGAATTGCTTGTCTTCCAAGGGGAAGGGGTGGAGAGGGAGGGAGCTAAAGAAGTTGGAACTCAAAGTGTTAGGATCAAATGTAATGTTCTTACCACTGGGAAATAAGAAATACAGGTTAAGGGGTCAAGAAAGCTATCTGGCCCTACAGGACAAAAGAGAAGACGGAGACAAGGGCAGAGAGGGAGGATAGAAGAGAGAGCAGATTGGTCACAGGGGCAATTAGAATGCTTGGGTTTGGGGGGGGAGGGGATAAAAGGGGAGAAAATTTGTAACCCAAAATTTTGTGAAAATAAATGTTAAAAGGTAAATAAGAAAAAATTTAGCCCCTCTTCTTTTTTTTTGACATGGTTTACTCCATCACAATCCAGGAAAGAACAGTTTAGAGACATAAAGATTAACCCAAAATGTTTCCTAACTTCAAAGAGTTTATGTTTTATGAGGTGGAGGGCTGAATATGAAAAATCAACAAATAAGTAAATATGAAGTAGCTTTAGGGAGGAGAAAATACTAGATACCAGGGAGATTGGGAATAAAGCCTTCTATAGGAAAGAAACTAGAGATTTTAACAAGCAGAAGTGAAGAGGGAGTGGATTTCAGGCACAAAAAACATCCCACGTTGATGCACAGAAATAGGGGGGCAGAATGTCAGAGATCAGGGATTAGCTTATAGTACAGTTGGGTTCGAATATAGTGTTTGTGAAGGGAAGTAATGAAATAAACCTGGAAAGGTAAATTGAAGTCATATTGCAGAGGGCTTTAATTGAAAGTATGAGAAGTTTGCATATTATCCTAGCAGAAATAAGAATCTGCTGAAGATTTTTGACTAGGAAAATTATATAGTCAGATCTCTGACAACTAAATGGATAATAAATAGGATATAGGAGATCCTGAAAATAAGGAGATCAACAGTTGCCTGTTGCAATAGTCCAGGTAAGAAACGATGAGAGTCTGAATTAGGGCAGTAGCCCTGTGAGTGGGGATGAGAGAGAGGCAAGAGACATTGGAAGTGAATTCAACTAGATTTGCTGACAAAGGCATTTGGAAGAGAGATAGGTTTTGGAAGAAATATAATGAACATCATTGTGACCATATTAAAATTTTAAAAGACAATGATACATCCAATTGGAGGCATATAGCAAGAAGTTGTGAAAGAGCAGTTAGAACTGATTTGGAGGATCAATTTGCATAGATAATTAAATCTTTGAGACTAATGGAATCTACCCAAGAGAAACAGCATAAAGTTAGAAGAGAACCTAGGATAGAGTGCTGGGGGACACCCCTATTTATGGCTTAGGAAATGGATAATGACCAAGCAAAGAAGACCAAAAGTGGTTAGAAAGATAGGAAGAGAACAAAGATAAAGGATTTATAGAAGTCAAGGGAAAGAAAATATATCCAGGAGATCGGAGTGAAATAAAGAGTGCAGCTTCCTGGACTCTAAGAGCATAGAGTTTAGTAAGAAGACCTAGGTGTACACAAGATGTTGTATGGGAAAAGTCAGATGAAGTCCTCAGTAAGGGCTAAGGAGGAAGTCTTCATCTGTTCCTCTTTGTCATATATTTTGAGCTGAAAGGGCTCTTAGATGTCATGTAGCCCAACTAATTAATTTTGTATATGCGTAAACTGAAGCTGAGTAGAACTGAGTCATTCAAGGTAGTAAACATTTAAACCAGTTCTTCTTACCCTCAATACACGGCTTATTGAGGTAGTTATGTGGATAAGTGGATACAGTGATGGTCCTGGATTCAGTAAGACCTGAGTTCAAACACTGTCTCAGTCACTTATTAGCTACGCAACCCAGGACAAACCACTTAAGTTCTGTCTACCTCAATTTCTTCATCTGTAAAATGAGACTAAAAATAGCATCAGCTTCCCAGGGTTGCTGTAAAATAATATTGGTAAAAGTATTTTGACAACTTTTAAGTGTTGTATAAATTCTAGCTATTATTACTATTCTACTGTGCCTTGCTATTTCTCCTTTATAGTAAAAGCCCTAGGGACCACTTTAACAACAGACAATTCTCAGATGGGACACCCTGTCTGACAAGCCAAGTGAGGAAACAACAGCATCTGGTGACAATAATGCAACCAAAGGACACTAGATTTAGAATAATTAACATTGGCACCTATTTATTGCCTATTTCTAGGATAGAAAACTACCAGCAGAGAAAAGGAAGGGGGAGAAAGAAAGACAGATATTGAGACAGAGATTACAAACATAACTACATATGGTCCAGATGAAACCCTAAGGAAGAAACTATTCCAAGCTAGGTAACAGAGTCTGGTATGGGTGAAGTCAAAGGTTAACCAGATCCTATTTGCAAAAGGAAGAGATTCAGCAGTGCTGTTCGTATTTGGTAAGTGATTTGGAAATGGGGATGGGAGACAGGGAAGGGGAAAAGCACTGTGCCATATAGTGCCTACTTGGATGCCAGGTGACTCAGTAGATACAGTGCCAGGCTTGAAGTTAAGGAGATTCATATTCCTGCGTTCAAATCTGGTCTCAGACTCTTACTAGCTGTGTGACCCTGGGCAAGTTACTTAATCCTGTTTTCCTCAATTTCCTCGTCTATACAATCAGCTAGAGAAGCAAATGGCAAACCACTCTAGTATCTTTGCCAAGAAAACCCCAAATGGCATCACAAAGACTCTGATGCAACTGAATCAACCAAACGTTGTTATTTTGGATAAGATCTGAATTTCATTCATCTAAGGAACTTCAAGTGAGAAAATTCCTTCTGTTAATGAAGAGTAGCAATTATTCTGAAATTTATAGTCTGAGAGAATAACCTAAGGTACAAGTGACTTTCCTAGGGTCATACAAAAATTATGTCAAAGAAAAGACTTGAACTTACATTTTCTTGTTTCTGAGGTCAGCTCTCTATTCACTTTACCGTATGGTAGTGGTCATTGTCATGGTGGTAGTGATCCTAATCATGGTGGTGATGATCATGGCCTTGGTGGTGGTGAGCATGGTCAGGGTGGTGATGATTACGGCCTTGGTGGTGGTGATCATGGTCATGGTGGTAGCAATCATGGTCATGGTGGTGGTGAGCATGGCCCTGGTGGTGGTGATCACGTTTGTGGTGGTGGTGATCATGATGATGGTGGTGGTGGTCATCATCATCATCATTACCACCACCACCATCATTATCTCATTGCCTTCTTATCATCATCATCGTCATCATGTTGTCATTGTTGGTTTTTTAATCCAGGAGCTCCTTAATCTGGTGAAATCACAGATACAGATCCCATCCCACTCATTATCATTAGTTTCATTATCATTATTATTAGCATTGTTAGCTTTATTATGAGACTTTTTCTCAACTTCTTCAATAGAATTTTAATAAAAATTTGAGTAAAACAGGACATGTCAATCTATTGTTATTATTCTTTTTAATTCAATATTCTATGGCATGGGTGAATGAAATAATTGCTTTTGGTACCTGAATAAAAATACTGAGGTGTAAGCTCACCTTTCCTGGAGTTAATGAAAGTATCTTCTGGACAACTCCAGTAGCATAGAGGATGACAGAGAGGATATATACCTTATTGTGTTCACAGAAGATTTTGAAGATTATGTGTATTTAACATAGCAATAGCTATTAAAATGTTGATCCACCTGGAAATACTGACCCATTAAGCTTTTATAAATCAGTATTATTTCCAGATAATTGTGGACCATAGCTTATTATAATGATCCAGTTCCCATATAGTAAATTATTGAGTTTAATTGTCAATGATATTTTAAGGTCTACATGGAGATTTATCATCTGTCAGTTCATGAAAGACAGAAAACAGGGGTGGAGCCAAGATGGTGGAGTAGAAAGATACATATGCATGTAGCTCCAGCTCTTCCCCCACAGCCCATGAAATACCTGTAAAAAAGACTCTACAAAGTCTAGAGCAACAGAAACCACAGAACAACAGAGCGAAAGAGGTTTTCAGCCAAAGGTAACCCAGAAGGCCAACAGGAAATGTCTATCTCATGTGAAGCTGAGTGGAGCTGAGTCCAGCCCTGGCCACAGGGCACTGGGAGGAACAGGACCTGAATAGACCTCCAGGCAGAGTTCCTAGCAAGGAAGGTCCCAGATACCTCAACCCACAAATATTGAAAGAATCCACAGATCACTTCCTGAAAGAGATCTGAAAAGAACAACTCCTAGGAATATTGTAGCCAAATTCCAGAGTTCCCAGATCAAGGAGAAAATATTGTAAGAAACTAGAAAGAAAAAATTTGAGTATTATGGAAATACAATCAGGATAACACAGGATCTGGCAGCTTGAATGTTAAAGGATCAAAGGGCTTGGAATAGGATATTCCAGAAGTCAAAGGAACTGGGATTAAAAACAAGAATCACCTTCCCAGCGAAACTGAGTATAATACTTCAAGGGAATAAATGGTCATTCAATGATATAGAAGACTTTCGAGTATTCATGTTGGAAAGATCAGAACAGTATAGAAAATTTGACTTTCAAACACAAGAATCAAAAGAAGCTTGAAAAGGTAAACAGGAAAGAGAAATCATGAAAGATCTTCTAAAGCTGAACTGTTTACATTCTTACATGGAAAGAACATATTTATAACTTTTGAGACTTTTCTCAGTGTTTGGGTAGGTGGAGGGATTGTACATACATACACATACATACATATAGACAGAGAATACAGGCTATATTGAATCAGAAGAGATGATATCCACAAAACAAAGATATAAAAAAATTAAGGGTTGAGGGAGGAAAATACTGGGAGGAGAAAGAGAAAAATGGAATGGGGCAGGCTATAACTCATAAAAAAGACAAAGAAAATTCTTGTTCAGTGAAAGAGAAAAGGGAGAAGGGGAGAGGGGGAAAGTGAAGCTAGTCTCTCCTCATATGGCTTAAGGAGGGAATAACATGCTCACTAAATTTGGTAGGAAAATCTGTCTTATACTACAAGAAAGTAGGGGAGGAGGTGACAAGTGGGGTGAGGGGAATGTTAGAAGGGAGGGCAAATGGGAGAAGGGAGTAACTAGAAATAAACACTTTTGGGAAGGGACAAAGTCAAATGAGGGAATAAAAAAATAAAGGAGGATAGAGTAGGATAGAGGGCAATATAGTTAGTATTATACAACATGATTATTATGGAAGTCTTTTGCAAAATAACACATATATAGCCTATATTGAATTGCTTGCCCTCTCAATGGGGAAGGGGAGGGAGGGAGGGAGTGAAAGAAGGTGGAATTCAAAGTATTAGAAACGAATGTTGAGAATTATTATTGTATATAACCAGGAAATAAGAAACACGTGTAATGGGGTACAGAAATTTATCTTGCCCTACAAGAAAAGAGAGAAGATGGGGATAAGGGAAGGGTGGGGTGTGATAGAAGAGAGGGTTCATTGAGGGAAGGGGTAATCAGAATGCAAGGTATTAGGGGGTGGAGGAGGGGAGAGATGGGGAGAAAAATTGGACATGTTACAAAGTGATGTAAAAGCAATTAATATTAAAACAATTGACATCTTGAGTTTGGGGAAATGAATTTTAGTCTACGTCTCCTAGATGTGGATAACTGGGTAAAATTTGGCATTGATGGAAAAGCTAAGGTTTTAGTGGTAAGTTTGATTTTATGATTATTATTTAAGCAGGATCTAGAATGGCATATAAACCACTTAAGACTTACCTCAAAAGATGTTCCTTAGCCAATGTGAAATTATAATCATATCTGAAACCTGGTTATTGGAACTTGCTATTTTAAGATGTTATGGGACTATTAAGTGACTGTTCTTCTGAATCTAATTCCAGGTATGGATAGCAACAAAGGCAGTTTGAGACTCCAATCCATGATGCTACTAAGCCTGTGAGATGCTGGTATGAACTGAGAAAGATGATCTCATGGGAAGGGTGGGAGAGCAGCTGTTCAGCCTGGCTGAGGTAAGATTCTCCTGACTCAATTTCTCCACTGACACCTGGCAGACTCTAAACCTCACTGAATGCAAGCTGACAATCTACTCTTGCCTGGAACTAATGTGAAGTTGGGGAGAAGTTGTTTCCCTGCAATGTGCCTACACTTAGTGGCAACTTCCTAAAGTCAAAAGGTCTGCAAGCTTAATACCAGATCTTTTAAACTATAGATTGTTGGTAGGGGAATATCCTAGGTCAAGTCTAAAATGAAGCTATTAGGCTTAGAACTTTAGACCAACAACAATAAGTTAGGATTCTTTAATTCTTAGTAATAGTGAGGAGACAATTAGCTCAAGGGCTTATGAAGTTAGCATACATAGTTCTTATTTGTGTCTCAGTTGGTTAATGTTAAAAAAAAAAAGCCATTTGTGGTCTATATTGTAAATGCTTTAAAAGAAATATCACCTGACCAAAAGTTGGAATATTGTTATGTCATATAGACTGTGTTAAAAATGAAAAATAAAAAAAATTAAAAAATACTACATAAACATCAAAAAAAAAAAAAGAATGAAAGACAGAAAGCTTCTGATGTAGCCTTCTGGCCATTAGATCTTGTCTTGCTAGGTATTTAGAAGGAAGCTAACTTTGCAGCTTCCATGATGTGTAGTATAGCTTCTGCTATTCTCTTGCATAATCTGCATTGATCACTAATATGCCTTCAGAATCATCCTTCTGCAATTTCTGATGCTGATGACTTTGGTACTGAATTGCCTTCATAAAGACCTCCATATTTACAAACAAATCTATCTGAGTCGCTAGTTCAGCATCTCTTTGAGTGGCAGCTAAGTGGTGCCATGGATGGAACTCTAGGCCTGGAGTCAGTAAGACCTGAGTTGAAATTTGGCCTCAGATACTTATTAGCTATGTGATCCTAGAAAAGTCACTTAGCCATTGCCTGTCTCAGTTTCCCCAACTGTAAATGGAGACCATTTTAAAAACATCAAGCTATCAAGATTGTTGTGAGGATCAAATGAGATGATACAAGAGTAGTGAACCTGTGTCTTTGAGACCACTTGTGGCCTTGAGGTCACAGGTTCCCAACCCTTCACTTAGTACAATGCCTGGAACATAATGATGCTTAGTAAATGTGTGTTCCCTTCTCTGTTGACATGTTATTGCCTCACTGTATGTGGATATCATCCATGAGGGACCTTTCAATTCCACTTTTGGATCTTATTTACATTGCAGTTACATTCAACACACTGAATCGAATATACATATTATCAGCCTTTGCTATTGCTCAGCGAAGTTCAATATTCATTTATATAAAAATATTTATATCAGTTCTCTCTCTCTCTCTCTCTCTCTCTCTCTCTGTGTGTGTGTGTGTGTGTGTGTGTGTGTGTGTGTGAGACAGTATGTGTTTGAACAGATAATGAACTGGAAAGTAAGAGGGTATCCATCAATCAGAGGAATGATTGAGCAAAGTATGAAGTTTATGAATATAATGGAATACTATTTTGCTTAAGAAGTGATGGAATAGATGGTTTCAGTTTCAGAAACACCTCAGAAGATTTATATAAATTATATAGAGGAAAGCGAGCAGAACCAGGAGAATAATTTATATTATAATAGCAGTATTGTATTAAAAAAAACAATTCTAGAAGACTTAAGAACTCTAACCAACGATTCCTGAGGACTAATCATGAAAAATGCTAACTACCTCCTGATTACCTCCCTTAGAAGGGACAGAATGCAGAATGAAACATATAGTTGGGGACATGATCAAATTGGGAATTTGTTTTGTTTAACTGTATAGATTCATTACAAGGTTCTCACTTTTATGTTTTGCTTTTTTCCACTTTATAGTGATAAATAAATTACTGACAAAGCACTTTACCAGATTCTTCTCAGATTAAATTTTCCTTCCACCTTTCTTAAAAGAGGGCATCTCACATCTAATGCCAAAAGATAAGGCTACCAGTGGGTCCTCCAAATAAAAGTTAATTAAAGTTTATGTATCTTTATGTTCAAATGAGACTTTGTCAAGGAGTTAGGGAAGAGGTGAAAGAAAAAAATGAATTTTAACTTTTTTAAAATGAATTCTCCTTGTTCCAAAAATATATTTATGCATTTTAATCTATGTTTCGTGTGTTCTGAAAATGTCACTTTTCTTCTTCCTTTTTGGCAAGGAAGTTTAATATTTCTATAAATACCTTATCATGACAGTTTCTGTATTTCATTAATATTGTGTAGTTTTCTTTTAGAATACTTTTTAATCTATTATTTCCATTTCACAGTTCCAAAAGTATGTACACTTAAACTGGCATTACACAGGAGTTAATTGCTTTAACTATGTTATTCTCATTAAGCTTTGATTTTAGGAAAACAGCAAGTCTCTTAGCACATTCAATGTAGCTTTCTCCTTGATAGCTAAATGCTCCATGTTTCTTGCCTAGAGGGAACCAAAGTATTTGTAGATACTACTTTCCTCTACTCTTTCATTTTGAACTATAGATTAAAGCTCAAAACAATTATCCTCTATTTTTCCCTAGCTTGTGTTAAGAATTTTATACTTCCCAAGACCAAATGACATTTTGATAGCATTAAAGATTCCATGAGCTGAAGGAGCTGTTTAATGTGGTAGAGATATGTAGCTTGACTTCATCCAAGCATATCAAGTGGTTAACAGGGAATTTTTCTTCTACTCTAATTTAGAAATTTTACTTAGTTCTACTCAGGAGAGATGGAAGTACATTTAGGGTTGGGCTGATCCATAAAAGGCTTAAAGTATTTCTGTACAAAGAGTTATATTTCCTACCTGCAATGTTCTTGATGTTGTGTTGGTGGTATAGTTTAAGTAGAAAGCAATTTTCACATGGATATGAAATACTCTGAAGTTCTCACTAGACCTTCAGTCTATTTTATAAGTATTTGCAGCGCATGGATAAGTAATAATTAGATAATAGAATGAAAAGCTTGGTAAACATCAATAATGGCAGTGTAAGTTAAGAGAGTGCACAGTGCATGGGTTGGAATCCTGAAGCCCTGAACTCAGTACTTCCTCAGTCACTTAGTAATTGTGTGACACAGTACCATTCACCTAGCCTTCTATGCTTCTTTCTTCTCTGTACAATGATGATGATAATATCCCCTACCTTCCAAGTGTGTTGTGAGTATCAAATGACATTTTGCCTACAGATATACAAAAAATATATACATATGTATATATATAAATATATATGAAGCATTCTGAAAACCTTAAAACATTATAAAAATGCCAGCTATTCAAAGTTATAACACTTTGTGATGGCTTATTTCTTAACTGCCAAAATGCTAATAAGTTTTTTTTATACTTCTTGCCTTTATGGCATGGTCTTTTTATTCTTTAGCAAATACATAATTTGTTGTTGTTGCTCAGTAATGTCCAACTCTCCGTGGCCCCATTTGAGGTTTTCATGGCAAAGATCCTGGAGTGGTTTGCCATTCCCTTCTCCAGCTCATTTTACAGATAAGAAAACCGAGGCTACAAGGTTAAGTAACTTGCCTAGGGTGACATTGAGCAAGTATTCATGGATTCATGCCAGTGTCTGAGGCCTGATTTGAACTCAGGAAGATGAGTCTTCCTGACTCCAAGACCAGTGCTCTATCCACTATACCACACTAGCTGCCCAGTAATACATAGCTATCCACAAGTATTTATGATTTTTGTAGTTATATAAGATTTGATTGTTTTCTATAATGAACATTAATGTGTAATTGGCTTATATTTGGAGGTCTCACTGGCAGACTTATCTTTTGGCATTAGATATATGATGCTTTCTATCAAGAAATGTGGGATGAGGATTTAATCAGAGAGGAATCTGATAAAGTGTTTTACCAACAACGTATGTATCACTGTTAAGTATCTGAGCCAGTAACTATGGCTCTTCTCTGGCCCCATCACTTTGTAGTTTTCAAAGAAGTTAGAGTCTCAAGCACCTCCCTTGACCTAATTATTATGTTAGCACCAGACAAATTTTGTGTTTCATATTTGATCCAACTTGTCTCTTCATTATGCAGAAGTTCTTGAAACTATTTAGATGATGAGAAATTTTCCACATCATTCTTCTCTCTGTCCTCTGATTCCTATGCTTCTGAAGGCTCTATAGTAAAGTTTCTTTTAATTGATAGTAAACTGCTTATTTTGTTGTTTATACTACTTTTGCTCCCTGTGTTGCCTTAATTTTTTTTTTTGGCTTTCAATTGCCAATTAAAGGTCTCTAGAATTTCTGATATACTTCTGTTGTCTCGATTACATTCTGTGTTTCTTTTTATTGTCTTCAGCTGAATACTATGGCATCCAATATTTGTTTTTGTTGTTTTACCACAAGTACCCGCAACTATTGATGCAATTTCTCATTGCCTTTACATAGATCATCAATAAGTCCTTTCTGCTGTGATGGTGCCATAGTTGTGTTGCTTGATAGTTTACTAGTAGCTTTTGCTTTAGATACATAGAGTATAGTTTTGCTATAATAACAAGGAACATAATATACTGTTGTGTTCAGGTCCCAAAATATTTTTATACTTTCTATCAAATACATTCATTCATGATATAGTTAATGTTGGGTTTTAATTTAAAAAATACTGACAGTCTTTTTAGTCTAGTAGTCTTCTCATTAGATTCATGCTGTTAAACTTTAAAAGGACTTTTTGAGAATTCCAATCTTAGTATGCCTATCTCCTCTTCAAAATCATCTCTTTAGTTATTAGGGATAACTTCTTGAGTATTGAAGAAAGCAAAGATTTTCAATGACCTTATTTTTTTTTCAACTTTCCCCTCTTTGGATTTTAGTAGTCTTTTGATGTTAACCTTTTATTTCACCTAATCCATGTTCAGGAATCAGGTTATTTCTTACAATTGCCTTTAACTGATCTGTAATATACTTTTGAGTTACTGACTGATTTGCAACCAAGGGTACTGTGTATCAAGCTTTTGCCTGTAATAGTAGGGACTTAATACTTAAGTATTCATATCTTCCAGTCCATTCCATGTATACTTGTGTTTTACATGTTTTCATGATTAGCTCCATTAATACAGGATCATTGCTAGCCAGTGGGTTAATTATATTTCTGATCTGTTGTCATGTATCTTGCTTCCCTTCAGTCTCAGATCATAGAACAGTGACATTTCTTGTGTTATCCTCTGAGTCAAGTTGATCATCATGACAATTTCAAGTAGAACAGTCTCTAACCCCATGCCACTCCATTTATTGGCTCTTAGGAGCTGTTATATTGTAATGACCAAGGTGCTGATTCAATCAATAGGATTGGCAGAGTTTATTTGTCAATACTTCAGGTCTTCATCTATACTGTAACAGTTTCAGAGAACACAGACTCACCACTATATGTCACCTTGTCTGGTATTCTCCTACTTTGTCATTGCCCTCTACCACAAGGAAAATATGCTGTACTCTGAGCTGGGGGCATTATCATTGTTATCATCAGTATTGCTATGCTTTTTACCCTCAAAAACTGCTATACAGAAGTATTTTGTGTAAGTACCATAGAATAGCAGAAAGAACACTGGATCTGATGTAAAAAATTGTAGTTTTATATGGTGATTCTGCTACCTCTTATGACCTTGAGCAAGTCATTTAATCTCTTTATGCCTCAGTTTCCTCCTCTATAAAATGAGGGAGCTGGTCTGGATGGCTCTCTTTCATCTCCAAATGATCTTTAAATCACTATAGAAAGGTATCTGTTGTTATTAGTACTGTTAGCAAAAATACAAGTTTGAGAGTGATTAATACTAAAAGCTCTCATTTCTATAGCACTTAATGGTTCACAAACAACCTTCCTCCTAACAACCCAAGGAGTAGGAATATTAAGTATTTTTATCTCTTTTATAGAGGCAATTGGAACTCAAAATAGTAAAGAGACTAACCTTAGGGTTACTTAGATACTAAAGGGCATAGGCAAGATTCAAACCCAGTTCTCCTGAATCCAATCCTGGTGCCAATTCTGCCACCATGCCTCTTCACCAAACCTGAAGGAATAACTAGGAATGTATACCCAGGATTTTAAAGTCAAGTTGCAAAGTTGAGCAAGGTAAGAAGGAATGGAGATAATATTTGAAGAAAAGGCAGGGGAAGCTAACACAGTTACCAAGACAATGGACCAAGACAAAGTACATGCAAAGCTTGAGAGAGCTGGGGAAGGAAGAAAGAAAATGTTTTATTTAACAGCCTATGCCTTCTTGAGATTTTTTTTTAGTCATGAGTTGATTCATGACAGACTCAAACCCTTTACTCCCTTAAAGCAGCTAGATTGTTGAGATTTGGAAACTGGTTAGATAAAATGATACACCTAATGGATCCTGGCACATAGGGAGCAACTTTTACTCAAAGATTTTTTCCAGGAGAAAAATAACTAAAATGTCCATAGTCTGTGATGTAGCATTGCTACTACTAAAGTAAATTTCAAGATGGTTGAAGATGGAAAAGACCCATTACAGCATGGAGCAATGAAATGAGCTCAAAATGGATTTGGAGTCAGGGAACCTGCATTTAAAATGCAATTTTGCCCTGTAATTATTTGACCATCACTTCTCTGAATTTCAGTCTCATCTTAAAAATCAGTAAATTGTTCTATAAGGTCCCTTCCTCATCTCAATCTGTGATACCTGGTGGCTGCAGATATTCACGGTGGGGCTCAGGATACAGTTGGCCAGCTACTACTCATCACTTCCCTCTCCTCCCAATTCTCTGACTCTAGGGATTTAATCAGCTATACCTATCAAAAGAATTAATTAATTTTTCAGCCCCTAGGGTCCACTGTGATCCTTTCCTCTATTGCTTTCAGAATTTATATTAAGTGGAAAAGTTAGGGGTGTGATCACAGTAGTTCAGACTCTAATTAGGAAAATTCTCAATTTCAGAAGAGGTCTCTGCCCAAATTTAAATTTGCTTATTTCTAGGTAAACCATGACCTCTTAATAGCTGAGGCAAAAATCTAGATCAATAGAAACCCTGAGACAAAGAAACATGTAGAGTATATTCCAGAGTCTGTTAATGAATAGGCACCAGAAAGTGAAGTTGAATGAAGAGTTAGACCATTTCTTGAAATTTCCTGCAGTAACATCAGCCTTTTTTTCTGTCTCTGAGATATCTAGAAAGAATTGTGGTCTTTCTAGAGATTGATTGTCTCTGAAACTATTTTTTCTCCTTTCACCTGTTACTCCTGTTGTCACCAATTCCTTCAACCTCAGCGCTCAAAGTCCCCCTTCCTCACAGTCTGTCTCTTACAGATTATATTTCTTTAAATATCATAGCATGACTATAGTGAAAATATACTCAATAGGAAAGTATATGTAGAATCTATACAGAATTGTATGCAGTCGTGGGGAGGGAGGGAGGTAGTGGGGGGTGGGTGGGGAGGGATAAAATCGCAATTGTATGGCAGTGATTGTTAAACATTAAAAAAATAAAAAAAAATAAAAAAAAAAAATATCCCAGGCATTGATGCAGTTTTACCTTCCAGACTCAAAAGATTAAGATTATTCCGAAGCATTCTCCAGGCTGAAAGACTTGTCCCTCTGAACTATGAATCAACAGAGACTAGTCAGTTTTCAAACCACTATAACACTACATATCAATCAACAAACATTTATTAAGCACCTATCATATTTCAGGCACAGGGTATACAAATACAAAAACAAGAAAATCTCTGCCTTCAAGAGGTTTATCTTTTTACTTCTACCAAAATATTCATAGTAGCACTTTTTGTGTAACAAAACACTGGGATGAAAAAAGGATACACATCAGTTGGGTAAACAAACTGTGCTATATTAATAGGATGGAATGTTATTAAATCCTAAGAAATAGAAAATGTGAAGAATTCAGGCAAACTTGAAAAGGCATGAACTGATGCCAAATGAAAAATGCACAACTAAGAAAAAAATATACATAATGACTGATATGGTGTGAAGAAAAGGAACATGAAAAGACATCAGAAATCAGATGCACGTAATGACTAATCTTTATTCCAGAGAACCAATG
This sequence comes from Notamacropus eugenii, assembly GCF_028372415.1. Classification (NCBI taxonomy): domain Eukaryota; kingdom Metazoa; phylum Chordata; class Mammalia; order Diprotodontia; family Macropodidae; genus Notamacropus; species Notamacropus eugenii. The sequence continues at coordinate 100,282,243 of NC_092873.1, forward strand.
ACATATTTCCCTTCTATCCCTGGAGAAGTGATGAACTTGGGAAGCACAATGCTACATACATTGTCAAACATGGTTGATGTGTCTGATGTGTTTATTTATTCTCTTTGATTTGCTCTCTTTCTTTCAAAGGGAGGATTCTATGCTGGGGGAGGAGGTTATTAAAAAGTTAGAATCATATTTTAGAAAAGAAGAAACTATGTAAGAAGTTGGAGGGAATGAAGCCATTGATAAGAAAAAAAGTCGCTATTATACACCAAAATATTTACAGTCGTACTTTTTGTGGTAGCAAATTAGAAACAAAGTAGATATCTATTCACTGGGGAATGGCTCAGCAAATCATTGTGGTATATAAATGTAATGGAATATTAGTCTAAGAAACTATGACTATGAGGACTATAGAGAAACATGGGAAGATTTACATGAACTGATTCAGAGAGAAGTCAGTGTAGCCTAGAAAACAGTATAAACTATGACTATAGCCATTTAAATGGAAAGAACCATCACCAAATAGTTAAAAATGAATATTGTAAAATTATAAAGAGTAAACATGACTTGATAGAAGATAAATGAGAATATATTGCCACTCCATTCTTTTGCAGAGGTGGGAAATATATGGATGTGATACACAGAACATATCACATTTCACCACATAATCATGGCAGATTTTATGTCAATTTTTTTTTTTTTTGCAAAAACATGAGGTGTGAACATTATGTGAAGCTTTTCAAAAATTGTGTTGGTATTACTTAAAAATCATGTATTACTGAACCGTCTTTGGTGCAAGATTAGAATGTGTAGAATACTTGTGAATATATGTTGAAAATCAAATGCTGACAATGAGTGCTCACTGAGTTTTCTAGGCTCACAGCTCTCAATGTGCAAGAGATGAATATGAATTCATATGCCACTTGTGAATATATTGCTGCTCTGTGTACTTTTTAAGTAGTATGATGAACAGAATTACGCTATAGGATGATTACAGGATGAAAAGTTGTAAACAGATTTTTGGACTGAAACAAACAGAGTGCGATGATTATGCTGTGTCTACGATTACATGGTGAAGTATATTTTGAAACCATATTTTTCAGACATTTTCAAAGTATTGATTAATTTTGTTGATATTTCTTCTGTTTTTTTAATGTGATTATTATTTGCAATGACTCTCAGGGAGAAAGAGAAGAAAGAACACTGGGAGGTATTTTAGTGATGTAAACAAAAGATATCAATAAAATTTGTTTTAAAAAAGAGAGACTTTCTCCCTTTTTAAGTTCACACCCTCCTAGAAAGGCTAGCAGAAAAAATACATAGCTAGGTGGAAGTTGTAGAATTTGGAATCCTTCATGGTACCCAGGTAGTGGGTATAGCTGGGGTCACCCCATTCCCTTGACGCAATGGACTCCCCTCTATCAGCAGAATGAGTCAGCCTCCATCAGCCTCCCATGAAGACATATGTGCATCATCACTGGGAGCTCACAAGAGTTAAGCTGTGGTAGTGATTGATTGCTTCCAAATGCTGCTTGTGATGTTGCTCCTTCCAAGTGTGTAATAAGGGGCAGTGGGAGAGAAACAGAACCCTGCTCTTCTATCAGCTTTTGTGAGTTTCATATTTAAGGAGAAGGGGTGGGGCTGGACAAGATGCACAGCTGTTATTTATAACCTTGAAGTTAAGGGACTGGATGAGATGAGGAAGCTATCTAAATGGCAAAAGATGAAATTTGAGCTAGATTTCGGGAAGAACTTTCTGCTAGTGGAAATAATACTGAAGCTGAAATTAACAGAATCTGGAATCATACACTGGCTTTGCTACTCCCTACTTCTGTGACCTTGGGCAAATCACCTAACTTCTGTTTGCCTCAGTTTCCTCAGCTATAAAATGTGGATGATAATAGCCTTGATCTCCCAGAATTCTTGTGAGATTCAAGTGAGATAATGATTCTAAAGCACTTAGCACCATGCCTGACCCATAGTAAGTGCTATATAAATGTTAACTATTAGCTATTATCTGTAAAATAAAGGAGTGGGGCAGGGAGAGAGGGGCTGAACCAGATGACCACCAAGGTCCCATTAGGTTGAAGTCCTGTGACCCCATGAGACTGAGTAAACCAGGGCAAATAGATGAACAGGGAAGTCGAACTCCTCTGACAAAGTTGAATAAAACAAATACACAGGTAGCTGAATGAGATGACCCCCAGAAGGCTATGTATTCCTAACTCTAGCAAAAATATGCCTACAGTAAATAGCATTTTTTTCTTTGTTTGCATGGATATTGCCTGGAACTTTCCCCAGAGAAGTTGGGTCGAACCTGTTTATTTTGTGGCTATTAAGAAGCTCGCCGACATGTAGCAGATGGTCAGCTTCCCTCCATGTATGCCCAAGCCTGGTATTCACTGAGTATAGCAATAGCATTACTCCTGTGACTGCAGTAACAGAGATGGGGGAGGGAGGATGCACAAAAGCTGGCCTAATGGTTCCTCCTCCTTGAACTTCAAGCAAAGACAGTACTGAGGTAGTTCTCGGAAACATCCTGAGACAATAGAAACAATTCTGCAGGTCATGCCCAGCCTCCTCTATCCCCATACTCAAAGCACAGGCTTTGCAACTGAATCCTCCTGCTTGTCCTTCCTGTCTTAGCATGTTCACTGAGGCCTGAGATTCTAAAAGATTCTCCTCTGCTGGGAATATGGTGTGTGTGTGTGTGTCTGTGTGTCTGTGTGTCTGTGTCTGTGTGTTGCATTGTCTGTCTGTGCTTTGGGTAGCAGGTTTACCAGTTCTTGCACCCTTATACTTTGTTTCTTTGGCTGTTAAAGTCCCCTTGCCTAGTTCAGGGCTCAATGAAGTCTTTCCCCTGGTCTCTGTAGCTCAGCTTTCACCTTTTGGACCAGTCATAAGGGTTTCCTACTTAGATTTGAAGCAGAAAACAGGAAAAAAAGGAGTAGTAATGGGAAGTGAAGGAAGAAGAGGAGCTTGCTTTTACATTGCATTTTAAGATTTGCAAAATGCTTAACATATTTCATCTCATTTGATCCTCACAATAACTTTGTCAGGTATGTACTATTACTATCCCTAATTTACAGACAAAGAAATCAAGTCTGAAAGCAGTTAAGTGACTTGCCCAGGGTGCCACAGCCTACAAAAATCTGAAGCAAGATTTAAATTCAGATCTTCCTGACTCCAGGTCCTGCATTCTATCCATGGTGCCACCTAGTTAGCTAACATCTGGTAGTTAACTATGATGAACTTGATTAGGGGAAAGGAGGACAACGATAGCATCCACAGTGGTCATTAATGTCCATTACCCATACCCTGGATCTGCTCCTGGTTCTGTCTGAAACCTGGTTCTGTCTGAAGGCAGGTCTGCATTATAGTTTCTGATCCAGTCTTAAGATCCTAAGACTCTTTGAATCTTGCCTGGTGTTCATCTATATGGCATATGTGTAATATATAATGGACAACCCATATGTGAAAGAAAGCTTGCACTTAAATGTTTACTCTATGCTAGGCACTGTACTAAGTGTGCTGGAATGCGAAGAAAAGCAAAAAAAAATTCCTTGTCTTCAAAGAATTTACATTCTCATGGGAGCAACTGTAGATGAGTGACTGACCAGGTTCATACAGCCAATCTGGAACAAAGATAGAACTTGAACCCAGGTCTCTACTCCAAGCTCAGATTTCAATCTACTGGGCAATTCTACCTTTTGTTGAACTCATTTTTATAATCCTAATTCATATTTCCATAGCAATTTAAGATATATGAAAGTGTTTTATTAATGTCAACATAGTACTTGTAACCAGGTGACTCTAATATCAGTGTTTTAAAAAAAATCTCTGTGAAGATCTAGGAAATCTTCCATGAAAGCAGACAGACAATGGGCAATAGAATGTGGTTCAATTCTACATCTAGCGATTAATGGCTCTGTGACCTCAAGCAAGTTACCAAATATTACAGTGCTCCTTCCCACAGCTTTGTCAGTCTATAAGTTGCAGAGACAGTGCCAACCCAAATTAGTGATGGGAGGTTGCTCACTGAAAGTTTCCTAGACCAGCAAAACCATAGGTTTGCTCAAAAGTAAGAAAGAAAGAAAGGAGGAAAGGAGGGAAAGGGAAATGTGAGAGGGTTTAACTAACAGCTATGGACTAACTTGCCTTTTGGAAGGAAGAGATAACTATCTGAAACTCTATATAACTTCAATGGATAAATGAATTAAATGGGGAGTGGAACCAAGATGGTGAAGTAGAAGCAGGGACCTGTGACAGATTCCCCCAAACCCATCAAAAACCTGTAAAAATGACTATAAACATATTCCAGAGCAGCAGAAGCCACAAAAGGACAGACTGAAGCAAATTTCCAGCCCAAGACAATCTGAAAGATCAACAGGAAGGGTCTATTTATTGCACCAGGCTGAGAGTGGAACACAGTTTGGGGTGGGCCATATCTGGTTCGGACAGAGCTGGAGCAGAACTTGGGGACTTGAACTATTGGTGACTGCTGTGGTTTCCAGACTTCTCAACCCACAAACACCAAAGACAGCTTCAAAGGTCAATGGGAATGTTCTTTCACCTGGCTGAGGGCAAATCATGGTCTTACCCCAGCCCCAATCCCTGCCCCAGCCCCAGGGTGGTGGCAGTCAATGCAGAAATGGAGGCTGCTTCTGGAGTCCTCCATTTAACAAAGAGCTCAAAAGTCAAGAAACTGACTGGGAAAATGAACAAATGGGAAAAAAACAGACTATAGATTGTTACTTTCTCAGTGATGAGGTATTTTGTTACATCACTGGTGATGAGGAAGATCAAAATATACAACCAGAAGAAGAAACAAAAATCAAAGTTCCTGCTTTCCAAACATCCAAGAAAAATAGAAATTGGTCTCAGGCCATGGAAGAGCTCAAAAAGGATTTTGAAAATCAAGTAAGAGAAGTAGAGGAAAAATTGGGAAAAGAAATGAGAGTGATGGAAGAAAATCATGAAAAATGAGTCAAAAGCTTGCTAAGGAAACTCCCAAAAATGCTGAAGAAATAACACCTTTAAAATTAGACTAATCCAAATGACAAAAGAGGTCCAAAAAGCTAATGAGAAGAATGCCTTAAAAAGCAAAATGGGCCAAATGGAAAAACAGGTCCAAAAGCTCACTGAAGAAAATAATTCCTTAAGAAATTAGAATTGAGCAAATGGAGGCTAATGACTTTATGAGAAATCAAGAAACTATAAAACAAAACCAAAAGAATGGGAAAAATAGAACACAATGTGAACTATCTCATTGGAAAAACAACTGAATTGGGAAATAGATCCAGGAGAGATAATTTTAAAATTATTGCACTACCCTGAAAGCCATGATAAAAAAAAAGAGCCTAGTCATCACCTTTCAAGAAATTATCAAGGAAAACTGCCCTGATATTCTAGAACCAGAGGGTCAAATAGAAATGGAAAAAATTCACCAATTGCCTTCTGAAAGAGATCTCAAAAGGAAAACTCTAGGAATATTGTAGCCAAATTCCAGAGGTCAAGGTCAATTCCCAGGTCAAAGAGAAAATATTGCAAGCAGCCAGAAAGAAATGATTCAAGTACTGTGGAAACACAATCAGGATAACACAAGATTTAGTAGCTTCTACACTAAGGGATCAGAGGATTTCAAATATGATAGTCCAGAAGTCAAAGGAGATAGGATTAAAACCAAGAATCACCTACTGAGCAAAACTGACTATACTATTTCAGGGGAAAAAAATGGAACTTTAAAGAATTAGAGGACTTCCAAGCACTCTTGCTGAAAAGACCAGAGCTGAATAGAAAATTTGATTTTCAAATACAAGAATCAAGAGAAGCATGAAAAGGTAAACAGGAAAGAGAAACCTTAAGGGACTCACTAAAGTTGAACTGTTCCTACATGTAGGAATTTGTAACCCATGAGATCTTTCTCAGTACTAGGATAGCTGGGAATATGTGTGTGTATATTTATAAGTGTATGTATAAGTATATGTTTGGAGAGAGAGAGACAGATGGAGAGAGGGAGAGAGAGAAGATACAAAGTGAGCTGAATATGAAGGGATGGTATCTGAAAAAGAAAATTAAGGTTGAGAGGAATGTACTGGGAGAAAGAGAGAGGTGAACGTAGTAAATCATATCACATAAAAGAGGCAAGAAAGAGCTTCTACAGTGGCACTGAAGAGGGTGAAGGTGAGAGGAAATAAGTGAGCCTTCCTTTCATTGGATTTGGCTTCAGGAAGGAATAACATGCACACTCAATTGGGTATGGAAGTTAATCTCACCCTTCAGGAAAGCAGTGGGGGAAGAGTGTAAGAGAGGGGGGATAATAGAAGGGATGGCAGATTGTAGGAAGAGGTAATCTGAAGCAAGCACTTTAAAAGAGGGACAGGCCAAAGGAGAGAATAGAATAAAGGAAGGGTGGGACAGGATAGAGGGAAATATACTTAGTCTTTCACAACCTGACTGTTATGGAAATGTTTTACTTACCTACACATGTATAACCTATATAGAACTGCTTGCCTTCTCAATGAGGGTGGGTGGGGAGGGGGGAAGGGAGAGAATGTGGAACTCAAAGCTTTAAAAGTGAATGTAAAAAATCATTTTTACATGCAACCAGGAAACAAGATGTATAAGCAATGGGGTATAGAAATCTATCTTGCCCTACAGAAAAATAGAAGGGAAGGGAATAAGGGGCAGGGTAATGGTGGGGGGAGGGGTGATAGAAGGGAGGGTAGATTGAAGTAAAGGGTAATTAGAATGCATTCTGTCCTGGGGTGAGGGGAGGAGGGAGAAGGAGAGAAAATTTGAAATTCAAAATTTTCTGCAAGTGAATGTTGAAAAATGAAAATAAATATTTTTTTTAAGAAATGAATTAAATGATAAATGAATTAAAAAGCACTTCATGCAATTTTAAATGCCTTCATTTCAGAACAATCTGAAGAGGAGTATCCACTTGAATCACTGGGTGAAGAGATCCACCCCTTGACCTCACACAAACCTAAGCCTCCTCATCCTTGTGATAAAGGAAGCAGGATTAGGGAACTGTAAGTTCAGTGCAATACCCATTGTAGCCACTATGAACATACATGCATATTTTCAGGGTAAACTCGCAAAATGTAAATAATTGTCTTCCCCAAAGATGAAACCAAGATATTTATTCAGAAACCAGAAAAACCAAATCTACCATAGTAACAAAGTAACAAAAAAGTTTATACACATCACCATTCTGGGGAGCACCAACATCCCCAAGCCTTTCCTCCATTAGGACTCCCCACAAACAAGCTTTGCTAAGCAAAATTCCTCTCCCTCTCTCTCTGTCTCTATCTCTGTCTCTCTCTGTCTCTCTGTCGCTCTCTGTCTCTCCGTCTCTCTGTCTCCCTCTCTGTCTCTCTCTGTCTCTGTCTCTGTCTCTGTCTCTCTCTCTCTCTCTCTCTCTCTCTCTCTCTCTCTCTCTCTCTCTCTCTCTCTCTCTCTCTCTCTCTGTCTCGCAAGCTAGCTGCTCAGCCTCAGCTCTACCTCACTCTCTTCCAGCTCTGCCTCACTCTCACTTCTTGCTCCACTGTTCCTGCTCTACCCATTTGGCAAGCTCCTCCCACCATGGGCTCTATGTGACTCAAGTTGTGGGCTAGGCCAAAGCTCAAAGCAGGTCACATAGGCTTATTAAAGGGAAAGGGGAAAGGAACCTACATCCGCAAGGCCATATGTGGCCTTCTAGATCCTTGGGTGTGGTCTCTTGAGCAAGTCCAAGTTTTACAGAACAAATCTTTTTATTAAGGGAATTTGTTCTGTGATGTTTAGATTCAATCAAGAGACTCACTTGAGGACCTGGAGGGCTTCCTGTAGCCTCAAGGTCACAGGTTCCCCACCTCTGGACTAGGGAAAGAAACTCCCCTGTTTGTATTTAAAAGCTATGAAGTAGCCCTTTCCTTGATGTTTTAGACCCAGGTGATATGAGGGTAGAACACAAAAAGTCCCTACCACCAAAGAGCTTACATTCTATTGGGAGGATGCAAAATGTACATATTTACAAATTGTACATATTTAGTAGAGGGACAGACCAAAGGATTATTATTATGTATATGCATAATAGTGTGAGCCTAGAGAGGTCTCATGGCTAGGGAAACTAGAGAAGGTTTCCTCTCAGAGATGACCCATCCACTTGACCTTGAATGGAATTCAAGATTCAAAGAAACAATGAGGGGATAAAGCAATCCAGGCATGGGGGACAGTTTGCACCAAGATATGGAGGCATGAGATGATCCCTCTGATTCTCCTAGGATTGTGTAAATACATTTGTGAGGGTAGGGATGGAGTGAAGTGCAGAGGGAACCTGGACCACAGGCCCACCCTTGCTTTGACCTTAAGTCCTTATATTGCTACTCGACCTCCCAAGGCTGCCTAGATACTTCTCACAGGAATCCTTTCAACTAGTCTTTCTGTTGGTACTGAGCAGTCATCCTCTATCCTTCCATCTTATAAAGTCTGCCATTCCTATCAGCATAGAGAAGAATTGCTTTCCTTTCTCTGGAACCTCTTTTCTTCTCAAAAATCCCTCAACCTTGACTTTATTCCTTCATAACCCTGGATAATGGGAATCACCAGATCACCTAGTGAAGTCCAGAATTTCTATGAAATCACACTTGTACACATGATTAATCAAGTACAGAATTAGCATAACTAAAAAAATTACCAAAGAAAACACGTCAGTATTTACTGTTAAACTCACCTTGCCCTTTTTGGCCTGACAAGTTCACAGAGGTTTTTATAGAGTCAATTCTAAGATATATCTATTATTTCATGCTAGCAACTATGCTTGGGCACTATTTCCTTCTGTCTAAGTACTATTCTTTTAAACCGACAGTTGAAGACAATTCCAAAAGACTCGTGATGAAAAATACTATCCACATCCAGAGAAAGAACCATGGAGTCTGAATGTAGATCACAGCATATTAGTTTCATTTTTTTTGTTTTGGTGCCTTTTCCATTTGGTTCTGTTTCTTTTTTCACAGCACAAATAATGTGGAAATATGTTCTCATGATTACACATGTATAAACTATATCATATTGCTTATCATCGTGGGGAGGGGGGAGGGAAAGAAGAGAGTAAAAAAATTTTGGAACTCAAAATCTTATAAAAATTTGTGTTGAAAACTATCTTTACATGTAATTGGAAAATATTAAATATTATTTACAAAAAAAAATTACGTGGCTGTCACTAGATAGGCAGTGTGGTGCCTCTTTTATGGCCCAAAAAGGTTGACCCTAGTTGAAGTTAGCTTCGATAAGAAGAATAAAGTAGTTTCTCCATAGCCTGGTCAGTCATTCTGACCACGGGAAAAAATAATTCAGCCAATATATTAATTGACTCATACTATTTTGATACTAGTTATAACTCTAGGGAGCCCAGGAAAATGAGAAACTTCAGCTAAATGGATAGTGCATATACACACTTTGTCTTCCTCAATGGGATATAAGCTCCTTGAGGGCAGGGACAGTTTCATTTTTCTTTTTGTATCATAGCAACTAGCACATAATAGAAACAATAAATCCTTGTTGGTTGGTTAATTGTCTTCTTTTCTCTATCCTTGGGATTCAGACTTCTAGGAGAGGAGATAGAGAGAGAAGCCAATATGACAAGAGACCACATGGAGAAATGTAATGCCATGACCAGTGCCAAATAGTGACAACCAACATCCAGTGACTCCCATGACTCCCATGTGTCTGCAGTCATTAAGAGCAGAGAGGCAACCTTTGGGGAAACCAGCAGAACTAGGATAGGTTCTGACCCCGGACACTGGGAGCCATGAATGGAAAAGATCTAGTATAGTTGAGTCTTCCATCTGCAAGGAATTTTATTTAGTGAACTTGCAGAAACCAATTCTCATTTTTAGTCCACAGTTATATTGTGTTTGTCCTTAGTTACTGAAGAAGACCATCCCATCAGAGGAATGATGACATGACTTGCACTTGGCTTTGTTTTGAGTGAGGGAGGGTTGTGCAAGTCACCAGCCTCACTTCTCCTCCAGAGCCCACAGTAATAAGACAAGGAATGGAAGACCCTTATTGGCTACCCCTTTTTAGTCCATGAGTCTAAGAACAAGAGTAAACATTACTGCCTTTTACCCATTCCTTTCTATAAACTGTGGGTATGTATGGGTTGGAAGTATTTCCTATTAGCATAGTCTCAAGAACTGGAGGAGCTAAGAGGGGAAAGACACAATGAAGCAAATTCATATATTTCTTTGGTATTATTGTATTGTTAAAACCCATTTATCACAACATGGTTCAAGTGCCTGAATATATGAAAGCATCAGAAAACACTGAAGGATCTACTATAGGGTGGGGTGTTTCAAATACATAGTAGCAGCAAATTTCACATCTAATATGAAATATTAGTAGTATTCACTTTCATCCACTAGGCTAAAGGAAGAAGCAATCAGTGAGGTAGGTACTAATTAACATTGCATTAGGACTATTGCAAGGTGGAGTTAGATGTAAGGGAAACAGTCTAAATGTTTTCAAGACGAACGCCCTCCTGTGGCCCAGGAGGATACTATAGCCTCTTAGGAAAGAGCTGTCTTGGCCAAAATGTATCAGACAATAACTTACAAGACCCACGAACTATAGGCTGGAATAGAATGCCACTTATGGACAATTCAGATATTGCATTCAGGTAACTGGACTCCCTTGCTGGACAATTAATACGTAACAACACATTATCTTTCTATAGACTTAAGGAAAGTAGCATTGGAGTCTCAAAACCAAATCACCCCGTATGGAAACCAGTGTCACATACAGATTGGGAAGCTTAGGCATTAAATTAAGTGAGTCATCGAAGTAGTTTCTGCCACTGTCATATCCATGACTTGAACCCAGGTTTCTCAGGATTTAGATCCAGAGGGCAACAACGAGTTTTAGTTCAGCTGCCTCACAACTAATTTATCCAAAGTCACACACTTATTATTAAGTAATGAAGCCAGGATTCAAATCCTGCTCTTTCGGCTACAATGCCAGTAACCTTTGCATTGCCCCATGTGTTTCATGCTCTCTAAGCTGGAGCTCAATAAAAGATCCTGTCTTAGAAATGGTGGTTACCCTTGGTGTGTCTCTGTTTCCTGTTTCCCTCCTTCTCAACCACAAAGCAGATCTGGCTGAACTAGGACTTAGAACATTACCATCTCCTATCCTCAATCCATAGCACAGGTTTACTCATAGTGCTAATTCGCTGTTGCCATCATTATTTTTCTCAGGCATTATCTCAGTAAAAAGATCAGAGTATCTTTTTTTTCTTGCACATGGTCTATCTAGCATTATTTTTAAAATATATTTTATTTTTTCCCCAATTGCATGCAAAAACAATTTTCGACATTCTTTAAAACTTTTTGAGTTCCCAATTTTCTCCCTCTCTCTTCTCCCCCCTCAATGAGAAGGCTAGCAATTTGATATAGGTTATACATGGGGAGTCATGCAAAACATTTCCATATTAGTCATGTGGTGAAAAACAACAGACGAAAAACCCAACAGCCCAAAAATAAAGTGGAAATTTGCTTCCATCTGCATTTAGACTCTATCAGTTCTTTCTCTGAGGTAGACAGCATTTTTCATCATAAGTCTCTGGGATTAGAGTTGTTATTGCTGAGAATAGTTAGGTCATTCATAGTTGATCATTATACAATATGCTGCTATTGTGTACTCTGTACTCCTGGTTCTGGTCACTTTGCATAAGTTCATGTAAGTCTTTCCATGTTTTTCTGAAAGCATCCTACTCACTATTTCTTATAGCACATCATTATTTCTTGTAGCACAATAATTGCATCACAATCAATAATACAATGTGTTCAATTGTTCTTCAATTTATAAGCATCCCCTCAATTTCCAATTTTTGACACCACGAAAATAGCTGTTATAAATATGTTTGTACATATAAGTTCTTGTTCTTTCTTTCTTTTTATATCTCTTTGGTATACAAACCTAGTAATGTGATTGCCAGGTCAAAGAGCATGAACAGTTTTATAGTTCTTTTGGCATAGTTTCAAATAGCTCTCCAGAATGGTTGGATCAGTTCACAACTCCACCAACAGTGTTTTGTGTCCCAATTTTCCACATCTCCTCTGATATTTGTTTTTTTCTGTCATATTAGCCAATCTATTAGATGTGAGATGGTACCTCAAAACTGTTTTAATCTGCATTTCTCTGAATCAATAATGACTATAGATAGTTTTAATTTGTTCATCTGAAAATTGCCTGTCTTTGGCCATTTATCAATTGGGGAATGAGTTGTGTTCTTAGAAATTTGACTAAGTTCTCTACATATTTGAAAAATGAGACCTTTATCAAAGAAATTTGCTGTAAAATTTTATTTACAGTTATAATTATTGTGTGTTTCCCTCCATTCTGTTTTTCTCCTATTTATCCTTCTCTCTCCTCAAAAGTATTGATATCTGACTACCACTTCCCCCAAATCTTCCCTTCCTTCTATCAGCTCCCGCTTCTCTTATCCTCTTCCTCTCCTGCTCCTTGTAGGATAAAATAGATTTCTATGGTCAAATGAGAGTATATGATATTTCTTCTCTGAGTCAATTTTGATGAAAGTAAGGTTCAATCATTATCCAGTAGCCCCTTGTTTCCCCCTCTGCTGCAAAAGTTCTTTTGCACTTTCTTTTACCCCATTCTATTTTCCCTTCCCTCTTCTCCCACTGCATGGCTTTCTTACCCTTTAATTTTATTTTTCATAGTCAACTCTCTTTCTCACCCTTTTGGTTTTTTTTGTATATTAACCATGATAGACAACTCACACCCACAACCTCTATATATAGTCCTTCTAACTGTCCTATCAATGATAAACTTTTTAGCAGTTACAAGTATTGTCTTCTTGTGTAGAAATAGAAACAGTTTAGCTGTACTGAATCCCTTGATTTCTCTTTCCTATTTACTTTTTTATGCTTCTCTTGAGCCTTGTTTTTGAGAATCAAATTTTCTGTTCAGTTCTGATTTTTTTATCAGGGATGCTTGAATGTCTTCCATTTTATTAAATATCCTTTTCCCCCTTAAGGATTTTATTTGCTTTCACTAAATAGGTAATTCTTGCTCGTAATCCTAGATCTTTTGCCTTCTGGAGTATGCTATTGTAAGCCCTCTGACCCCTTTAATGTGGAAGGTGCTAAATCTTGTGTTATCCTGACTGTGTCTCCATGATACTTTAATTGTTTCTTTTTGGTTACTTGCATTATTTTTTCATTGACCTGAGAATTCTGGAATTTGACTAAAATATTCCCAGAAGTTTTCATTTGGAATCTCTCTCTGGAGATTTTTTTCAGTGGATTTTTTTTTCAATTTCTATTTTCCCTTCTGATTCTAAGATATCAGGGCAGTTTTCCTTGATAATTTCTTGAAAGATAATGTCTAGACTCTTTTTTTGATCATGCCTTTCAGGTAGTCCCATAATTTTTAAATTGTCTCTCCTCAATCTATTTTCCAATGAGATATTTCACATACTCTTTTATTTTTCATTCTTTTGATTTTGTCTTATCATTTCTTGATGTCTCATGGAGTCATGAGCTTCCACTTTTCCAATTCTACTTTTTGAAGAGTTATTTTCTGCAGTGAGCATTTGCATCTCATTTTCCATTTGGCCAGTTCTACTTTTTAAGACATTCTTCTCCTCATTATATTCTTGTGCCTCTTTTATCATTTGACCTATTCTGGGTTTTATGATATTATTTTCTTCCATTTTTTGTATGTCTCTTTTACTGAGCTGTTAATTCTTGTAAAAATCATTTTCTTGAATCACTCCCATTCCTTTCTTCAGTCTTCCTGTACCTATCTTATCTGATTTTTAAAATCCTTTTTGAACTCTTCCACAAATTCTATTTGATCCTGAGACCAATTTACATTTTTCTTTGAGTCTTTGTTATGCATCTATTTTGACTTTGTTTCTTCTGCATCAAAGTGTTCATCTTTACTGTCACCATAGTAACTTTTGATGCTCAGTTTCTTGTTGTTTTTGTTATTTGATCATTCTCAGTCTATTTCTTGACTTTTAACTTTATGTTAAAGTTGGGTTATACTCTTGGATTGTAGATTATACCATCCAAAGCTTCAGGTTTTTTATGCTTCTATTTTCATAACTAGTACTTGGGGTCTGTAAATTTTCAATTCTCCCAAGGCGGTATGGTCTAAGGAGCAGTGTGGTCACTGCTCTACTGGCCTGTGCTCTTGTCTGAGCACAGACAATTACTCTTTTTTACCCAGGAATTGTGTGACCAGGATCTCTGCTTCCCTTGAGCCACAGACTATAGTGTGCTAGTGCTCCTCCTCACCCTGGCATGGTCACCTGGAACCGAATATGGGAAATGCAACAGAGTCCTGAACCCAGGTTGTACCTTGTAATCTCCTTCTGAGTGCTTGTCAGACCCTTTTACCATTTATGGATTGAGAGCTCTATTGACAATTAAATCATTTCCAACATTTACCCCTGGTTTGCTGGGACAAGGAGTATGCTGGACTGTGTTTCACTCTATCCTAATTAGGCAGACCTTTACTGCCCACCTTTTAAGTTGTCTTAGACTGGAAAATTATCTCACCTCATCCTTTTGTTGGTTCTGCTGCTCCAGAATTAATATGGAGACATTATTTTAAAGTTATTTGTCAGGGAATTTGGGAGAGTTCAGATGAGTCCGTGACTTTCATCCACCATCTAAGATCATAGTATCTTGGATAAACAAACAGCAACCTTCTAATTTCTTTATTGGCCAAAGTACGTCTCTGTTCTGTGACTCAAAGGTTTTCTCATAGCTCAACATTTTCCTCTCAGCCACAGCCTATGAAAGTTGCCTATTTGCTATAATGATTGTTTATGATTTTCTTTGATAAGTTAATAATATGATAATGACATTTTTGGCCACAAAAAGTCCTGTTGGCCTTCCTGGAGAGTTAAAGATGTATTTCCACCTTATTGTATATATTGAGTTAATTGAAGGACTGTACCATTCAGTGAGCCAAAGGAATCACAACTCCTTTTGGATGCTTTGCTTTTGTATTTAGAAAGTTGTCACAAGTAATTTGGATAGGAGCATGGAATTATAGACTGCCAAATATTGATTAATTAAGCTGATGCTTGGATTAGTTCTTCAAGAGAGTTTCATTAGGGATAATGAATGAAAATGTAGAAGAAAAGGAATGGGGGGTGGGATATAAGAGGATCTTCACTTAAAGGAGGTCAGAGAAATAGAAGCCAAACTTAAGTGTATAGCACTGCACTCATTACATGCACCTGGGTGTGCACACATGTATGTAAAAGTGCCTACCAGTTTTGTGTGTGTACATGTCTGGATGTGCCTGTATATTTGCATGTATGTTGATTTGACACATGCACATGTGTTTTGGGGGCTTTATATGCTCTTAGGAGCTCTTAGGAGCATTACAGCAAAGAAAGCCTACCTATGATGCGATGGAACATTATTGTACCTTAAGAAATGATGAAGGGGAAGGGCTTAGAGAACCTCGGAATGAATTCTATGAACTGATGCAAAATGAAGTAAGTAGAATCAGGAGAATAATTTATACAATAAAATAATATTATAAAGACAAACAGCTTTGAAGACTTAGCAGTGCTAATCAACATAATGACTATCCATAATTCTAGATGATTCATCAAACACACCCCCTGATAGAGAGGTTTTTGATTCAGAGTGCAGATAGAGTCCTACTTTTTTTTAAAACATGGATAATATGGGGATTTCTTTTGTTTGACCACACATGTCTTTAATGTGTTTATTTTTCTTGCCTAGAACATAGTAGATTAATTAATGTTTATTGATTGAGTTTGGAAGAGAATTTGGAGTAGTAAATAAAATAAAATTGAATTTTTAAAACGAGAGAAAGAAATTTTATTATCTAAATTTTGGAACTTAAGAGTGAAAAATTCCAGAAAAATTGGAACTTTGTGGTGGTGGAAAAACCACTAAGGACAGTCTTTTTTTAACAGTATTTTATTTTCTTCCAACTACATGTAAAGAAAACCTTCAACATTCACCTCCATTAGACCCTGAGTTTAAAGGAAATCTTTTTAAAGAACTTTTCAAGGTATAAAGAAGAATAAAACAGGAATAGGCTCAATGTCTGGGGGCAGATAGTGTAATGTTAACAGAAAAAAGGAGAAAAGCAAAGTTGCTCAATTCTTATTTTCCTTCTATTTTCTCTATTAAAGCATGTAGTCTTCAGACTGGAAAAGACAGAACAAACTTGGTTAAGATAAAGAGCACGCACCCAGCAAAACTAAATTTGTTCTAGCCTTCAGGCCCATACAAATTGTACCTGAGAGAATTTGTTGATGCAATTACTGAAAAATGATGCATAATCTTCTAAGTATCCTAGACAATAGCAAAGATGCTGGAAATCTGCACATGGAGAAAACTCAAATAGTTAATTGGTAAAACCATAGTCTATGGAGTTGAGTCCTTGAAAAGTTTTGAGAATGTTTTAAAGTGATGATTTGTGATCACTTAGAAAGAGAAGAGGTGAACACTAGAAGTCAACATGGACTCCTTAGAAACAAGTTATTTCCTTTTTAAATATGGATTCAAATGTTGTTATAGAAAGATTGAATATGTTAATGGTATAGACATAGTATATCTTAATTTTAGCAAGTAATTTAACAAAATCTCTAACGATATACCATTGATTTTCTTCATCTTGTTCAAAAGGTAAATGGATTCGTAGTCTAGCCAAGGAGTGACAATTTGTTTACTGATGTCATCAGGAGTGCTTAGGAGTAATTCATGGAATTTTATCTCACTCAAAATCAATTATCTGTATGAAGATATATAAAGCAAATTTCCTATAGATGAAATGGAACCTTATTAGAGCACATTGCAAAGATAGGAGGTAGGATATAGCTAAGTGACAGTAATGATTGTTATCATTTATGTAGTGTTTTTAGGTTCACAAAGCACTTTATATATGCTATTTCAGAGGTTTTCAAAATACATTCTGGAGACTCACATGAGTCCTAAAGACACTTTGATGGGATCTGTGAGGTTAAAACTATTTTCATAGTAATATTAAGACATTTTGATTGGGGGGGTGGAGCCTTGATCGAAACCACCCATTTGAACTCTCCCAACATTCCCTACCCCCAAACAACTTTAAAATAACACCTCAAATCAAATTTTGGAGTAACTGAGCCACCAAAAGGTCAAGGTGAGAAATTTTCCACCCTAAGACAACCTTGAAGGTTAGCAGGAGAAATCTATGGCATCAGAGTAAAAGTCTGTACAGAACCAATACATGAAATTTGACAACAACACACAAAAGCAGTAGCAACAGCAGAAGCTTCAGGAGTTCTTAGTCCAGAAATGGTAAGGAGGCCAGAAAAATGCTGATAAAGATATTACAGGCAACCCTTTGTGGCACTGGTTGGCAAGTCTATTGCCCATATCCAGTTCCAGGTCAAAATTCCATGAAAGAGAGGAGCACTGTTGGTCACTTACAAGAAAGCAGGAGCCATGGTCACAGAAACAAAGCAAAGAAGAGCTCTAGAACTTGTAGCTTCAGGGCAGCAGAGGTCCTTTCTGGTAAAAGACCAGAGTGCAGAATAGGAGAACAGTGTCCCTACCTCTCCCAAGATCACACTGCCTTGGAAGCACCAAAAATTTGCAGATCCCCAGAACTAGCTCTGAAAATAGCATCACAAAAAATTGTGAAGTATGGGTCAGTGATGCCCAAACCCAGGTGAGCAGAGCCCAAATTTAGCATAAGTTTCAAGTCAAGAAATTGGCTGGAAAAATGAACAAACAAGAAAGAATTTGACCATAGAAAGCTACTACAGTGGCAGAGAAGACTTAAGATATAAACTCAGAAGAAGACAACAATGTGACAAGTGTTATCAAAAAAGCCTCAGCAAAAAATGCTAATTGTATCCATATGCAACAAGAATTCTTGGAGGAGGTAAAGAAAGAAATAAGAATGGTAGAGGAAAATTTTGGAAAAGAAAATTACAAGAAAATTACAAATGAGAGTCAACAACTTGGTAAAGGAGGTACATAACACCCCCCTCAAAAAAAACTGAAGAAAATAATACCTTAAAAACAGAGTTGGCTAAATGAAAATAGACACAAAAAATTCACTGAAGAGAAACACACCTTTAAAAGCAGAGTTGATCAAATGGAAAAAGAGACATGAAAATTCACTGAAAGAAAGAATTCCTTAAAAATTACAATTGGTCAAGTGGAAGCCAACTGCTCCATGGGACATCAAGAAATAATAAAACAAAGTCAAAAGAATAGAAAAAAAAAGATGCAAAATATGTCATCAGAAAAACCTAGAAAATCAATTGAGGAGAGAAAAATTAAGAATTATGGGACTATCTGAAAGTCATGATCAAAAAAATTGCTTAGACATTGTATTTTTAAAAATTATCAAAGAAAACTACCCTGATATCTAAGATTCAGAGAGTAAAACAAGAATTGAAAGAATCCACCAATCACTTCCTGAAAGAGATAACAAAATCAAAACTCCCAGGAATGTTATAGTCAAATTCCAGAGCTTTCACTCAAAGAGAAAATATCTCAAGCCATTAGAAAGAAAGAATTCAATATCATGGAGTCACAGTCAGGATAACACAAGATTTAGTGGCTTCCATGTTAAAGGAGAAGAAAGCTTGGAATATGATATTCCAAAAGGCAAAGGAACTAGATTACAACCAAGAATCACCTACCCAGAAAAAAATTGAGTATAATCTTTCAGGAGAAAAATGGATATTTAATAAAATAGAAGACATTTAAGCATTCCTAATGAAAAGACCAGAGCTGAATAGAAAATGTGATATTCAAGCAGAAGATTTATGAGAAGCATAAAAGGTAAATATGAAAGAGTAATCATAAGGGACTTGATAAACTATTTGCATTCCTATATGAGAAGTTGATACATGTAACTCCTAAGTACTTTATCATCATTAGGACAGTTAAAAATGAAGTGGCATAGACAGAGGCCATGAATGTGAGTCAATTATGTTGGAATAATCTCTCCCCCCCAAAAAAAAAAGAATAATGAAGGGTTGAGAAAAGGATTTAATTGGAGAAAGAGGAAGGGAGAGATAGAATGGAGAAAATGTTGTCACATAGAAGAGGTGCATAAGAAAGAGCTTTTACAATAAAGGAGGAAATGGGGGGAGGGGGGGAAGGCAATGCCTGAACCTCAGTCTCATTGAATTTGATTCAAAGAGAAAAAGAATATATGTACACAATCAGTAGTGTATAGAACTGTAACTTACCCAATAGAGAAATAGGAGGGGAAGGGTATAAGAGAAGGGGGAAGTTTTTGATAAAAGTGGGGAGGCACATCAAGGAGTCAGTGACTAGAAGCAAAATAGACTTTTGAGGAGGGAAAGGATAATGGAGTCGGGGAGAAACAGAAGATAATGGGATGAAGGGAAATACACAGCCAGAAATAACTATGAATGCCAATGGGATGAGCTCATCCATAAAACAGAAGTAGATAACAACATGGATTAGAGACCAGAATTCAACTTTATGTTCTTTACAAGACATATACTTGAAACAGAAAGACACACACAGAGTTAAAATAAAAGGCTAGAGAAGATTCTAATATGTTTCAGCTGAAGTAAAAAGGCAGCGGTAGTAATCATGATCTCAGACAAAGCAAAAGCAAAACTAGACCTAATTAAGAGATAATCAGGGTAACTTCATTATACTAAAAGGCACCATGGACAATGAAGTAATGTCACAAAATTTTGCATTAAATTTCTTTGTTAAAGACCTCATTTCTATAATATATGCTGAGCATAGAAGAGTCAAATTTATAAAAATAAGAGTCATTCACCAACTGATAAGTGGTCAAAGGATACAAATAGGCAGGTTTTAGAAGTACAAATCAAAGCTATCTAGTCATATAAAAATGCTTTATATCACTATTGATTAGAGAAATGCAAATTAAAATAACTTTGGGATACCACCTCACAAATATTAGAACTCAAAAATGCTGGAAGGGAGGAAGGGAAAATAGGTACACTAATGAACTGTTGGTAAATTAATGAACTTGTCCAAAAATTCTAGAGAACAACTTGGAATTATGCTCAAAGTGCTATAAAACTATGTATAGCTTTTGACCCAGCAACACTGTGCTTATATCCCAAAGAGATCAAAAGGAAAGGAAAAGGATCTGTATGTACTAAAAATATCTATATCAACTCTTTTTGTGATGACAAAGAATTTAAAATTGAGGGTATACTCATCAATTTGAGAATGGCTGAACAAGCTGTGATATATGATTGTCATGGTGTGTTATTATGCTATAAAAAATGACAGATGGGGTGGTTTCAAAAAAAAAACATTCCAGGACCTATATGAACTGATGCAAAGTTCAGTTAGAAGAATCAGGAGATCATTGTGCACAGTAACAGGAATGTTGTAAAGATGATCATCTGAAAAATTTAGCTACTCTAATCAAGACAACATTACAAGACAATTCCA